>NC_083292.1:26365262-26665262 GCF_963506605.1 Zootoca vivipara | reverse complement strand
GGTTATAAATGAAAGAACTGATAGTTTGTGTGTGGAAGTCCCAATTAGACAATCTGAAGGCCCCTTGGTTCATTCTGTGTTCCAAACCAATGAGGACTCTTATATGGCTTCTGATCATTTCTATATGGTAATACTAAATGGTAAGTTGTGGGGAGGTGTAAGGAATAATGGGGAATCTATAGCAGTCACTGAACAGTCATTGGGAAGACGCTGGTAGATGTTAAATATGAGTGTGGGGTGCTGAGTATTTGTGTGGGTTTTTGCTGATTGGAAAGAGGCGCTTCCCGTGTCTTTTAAAATTAATAATCCAAGTGCAGCTTTATAATGGTGTGATTTGGAAACGTCTTCCTCCCTCACCAGCTAAGGAAACAGCAGTACTGTTTGGCTCAGTACTGGCTTCCTTGGATTGACTTTTGCCTGACTCTTGGAGAGCTATTGCCAGTCCAGGAGTAGCCTGCCTGGTGCCCTCTGGAGTCTGCAGAGACAAAGCCTTGTAGAACAAGGTAGTCTTCCCGGCACATTTAAAGTCAGCTTGGCTGCTATGAGAACAGAATGCTGGATTTGATAGGCCATTGGCCTGATCTGGCAGCCTCTTCTTCCATAGAAATTGTGGCACCGCTGAAAATGCCTTGTCCCCACACCAATCTGATCCAAGAGCAGACTACTCTGAAGGAGAAGTTTTCTACTCTCCCTTTTCTTTTGGGCCCTCGGGAGCAAAGCAACTTTTGAGAAGCGTGGCAGAAAGGAAGTTGAGGCAGGTGGTGTACTAAATTGTGTACTAAATCTCCTCCACCATCCCTACTCGTAGGGAGTGATTTTCTTTTCTGTGAAGGTGCCAGCTACTGCTTTTCATCACCTCTGGAGGGGAATTGCATTTTCCAGTCTGCAGTCCTTGTTTAATTATCTAAGTTCCTTGTTTTTAATTTTAACAATCCGTTTGTCTTGTCCAAGACGATGTTTCTGAGTCGGAAGAGAGCGTCTCTAGCAGTAAATCCTGCAGGAACGAGCGTTCTCTCCAGGAGAAGCTGGAGATCATCACCAACGAGGGGTTGCTGCCGACTGTCAAAGTATTTCTAGACTGGCTGAGAACCAACACTGATCTCATCATCATGTGTGCACAGGTAGGGAAGGGTAATGGGGGAAGAATCCCACTCACATGACTTCTTCAGCTTACCCTCTGGGCTGGTGAATGAGCCTCTATCTTGTTCACTCAACCATTGCAGTTGTGGGGCGGCGGGATTACTGGGGTGTGTGTGTATGTGCGCGCATGCACAGGCACGCTAAGAGGCAAGGGGGCGCTGGAGGTGTAAATGACCTACAGTTCTGATATTTATCAGATAAATCGTAGGGAAAAGGATGGGATTTCAAGTAGTCCTCAAACTAATGTGAGGGTGACAGACCCATGCCTTCAAATACACACTTCATGTAACCCTTGTGATTTAAAGTAGCAAGGGAAGCTGTGAACCCTTCCCTCCCAGGTAATTTTCTCCCAGCTGAGCTCTATTCCACCATCAAAGCCAAGCTGGGGAAGAAAGGGATTGTGGGTGGGTGGGAGAGGTTGAGTGTTTCAGTGCCCTATTCTTGCCCCATTGCTACCTTAAATCTACACACACACACACACCCTCTTGCACTTTATTTCAAGGGCAGACCTTCATGGGCCCCCTGCTCTCAGCTGTAGTAAAATGGGCATCCCATTTTATCCTTGCGCTGACTTTGTGTGGTAGGTTAGGCTGGGAGGTGGTAGCAGCTGGCCAGTCTGAGCAAGGGCTTGAACCTGGATCTCTGGCCCAAGTCCTAATATTCACCACATGCTTGCATTTGTTTGTGGTGCTTTCCCCCTCCTCCAGAGTTCTCAGAGTTTATGGAACAGACTTTCTGTCCTTCTGAACCTGCTTCCTTCAGCTGGAGACCTTCAGGACTCAGGTAACTTTCAGAAGAAATTTCCTTTTCTTATGTCCCCCCATCCCCAACACTCGAACTTCAACTTCATGTGCAGTTCAGGCACTCTTGCTAGTTTCCTGGGTCTTTTTCCTGCTTGACACCTAGTTTTCCTGCTGTTTTTAAATGGGGAGAGATGGTGGGAAGTCTAGTCACACAGAGCGACTTCTTTGAACCTGGAACCTTCAGTTTGCAGTCTCCACCATCTCTTGGTGAGCCATGGAATGTCGCTTGTTGGAAACCCTTGGAGGCCTACTGTCCCAATCTGCATAGACAATACCTGAGCTTGGTAGACTTCTTACGTTCTTCTGGAATTCCATTGCTTAGTTCCAGAAGAACATGAGAAGTCTACCAAGCTCGTATGCTATGCAATGGAGTAAACACAAAGCCTCTTTCTGTGGGAGCAGCTTCCCCCAGTTCCATCTTCAAGGCCACACTTGCTTACCTGATGGTGGCTTGTCTGGACTCAGAGAGGGAAGCTTCTGCTGAGGTCTTCTGTATGCCTCATGAAAAGAATCAGAATCGTAGAGTTGGAAGGGATCTCAAGGGGTATCTAACTCAGCGTCCTTCAATGCACAAATAACAGGTGCAGAGTCCCTGGCAGATGCCCCCACCCCCAACCTCTGTTCAAAAACCTTCAATGATGGAGAGTCCACCAGCTCCCAAGGCTGTCCGTTCCACCATTGAATAGCACTTACTGTCAGAGCTGGTCATGATATGGAAATGTAACGAGCCACTTTACACAGAGTCAAGTTACTCATCTAACCTAATGCTGTCTACCTTGCCTGGCAACAGCCTCTGTGTGTGTGTTTGTTTCCCATCACTACCTGGAGGAGATTCTGGGGGTCGAGCTGGGAAACCTCCTACATGCAGAGCATTTGGTCTTCCACTGAGCTGCAGCCCGATTCTGCCAAGGAGACACAAGCATCCCAGGCCGGGAGCATCTTCCCCCTTTGGGCTTCCTGCCGACTTCCGTATGTGGCAGAGTCGGAGCTGGCACCACGGGAAGTTGTGGAAGTCCCAGTTTTAGACTAGACGTGCCCTTGAGGACTAGTGTTTTGTGTGGCTTTCTAGTTCGCCCTTCTGCCCCTGTGACCCAGAAATATCAAGCTGCCGTTCTGTCCCCTCCCCTCCCCACTGCTGATGCGCAGGGCTGTTCCTCTGCAACGAGGTGAAGAGCATGCTGCCTGGGTGTGAGCTGCCAGACTTGCCTGCCTGCCTGCTGCTCCCAGAGGACATGGCCCTCCGCAACCTTCCCCCGCTGAAGAACGCACACAAGAGGTTCAACTTCGAGCAAGACAGGCCTCTCCTTGCAGAAGTGGAGGAGGTAAGAGGCTGGCTTTGGTGCTGGTTTTCAGAAGTCATGGGAGGCTTCTGGACTGGGGGGAAGCAAGGAGCGTGAGGGCAAGTAGAACCTTTGCTCCACTATTTCAGGGGTGGGGAACCTCTAGCTCGCAGGCCAGTCCTGTCCCACCAAAGGGGCCCAGTTTGGTGTGTGAGGCTATTTTCCAAAACCACACCCACCTGTCAATCAGCAGGTGTCGCTGGGTGGGGTTTGATCCTTCTGGCCTAGGAGCCCTTTGCAGGGAACAGGGCTGAACGTTCCCTTTGATCCTTTGCAGCGAGAGGTCAGCCAGCTTGGCCTATCCTTTGCCCTCCCAAGTCCCAGCTGTTCCTGTAGCTGTGCAGGTTTCAGGAGGGGAGCTTTTGCTTTGCTTTAGTGTGTGTGAGCTCCCATCTCAGCCTCAAGTGGATGCGCTCCCTGCCCTTCCCACCCACCGGGTCCTCCTCTTTCTTCATTACAGTCCGTGGTTCGCATCTGTTGCATCCGGAGTTTTGGACACTTCATCACCCACCTGCAAGGCAGCATCCTGCAGTTCAACCCGGAGGTTGGGATCTTCATCAGCATCGCTCAGTCGGAGCAGGACGGCTTGCTCCAGCAGGCCCAGGCCCAGTTCCGCATGGTGAGCTTTTCCAGGGTGGGCTGGGGGGAATCGTGGGTCAGAACAAACATACTCCAGTGAAGAGTAAGGCTTGATGGCCATACAGGGACCCCCTCTTGCATTCCCTGCCTTGTCACATGCCTGTGCATTGCACAACTTCCCATTTTGAGACTCTTCTCTTCCATATGTGAGTTTCTGCCACCAGTGAAGCCTGAAAAAATATCAGAAAATGCATGGGAAGCATCTGATGAAAGTTTCAGGGGCGATGTGGAAGTGAGTGGCCGAGAAAAAGACTTGTACTAGCCAAGTTTCTAGTCCTCCGCTTAGCACTTTCTTTTCCCATAAAAACAAATGTCTAGGGAAAGTGTGAAAATACTTGACAGTGTTATTTCTGTGGCTATCAGCAAAAAAGAGGAGTCCTTTAGACTCTTTGCAGTCTAAATTTCAACTAGGGAGGGATATCTAGGGAGAGTATTCAGAGTGTGCAATTTTATACTGTTTATATTGTATTGCATATTTAGGCTTTTGTGACCTTACAATATATTTATTTCTTATATTTATATGCCACCACCTCCAAGGAGCTCAAGGGGCTGTACGGGGTTCTCCCCCTGCTCCCTATTTTATCCTCAAAACAATCCCTGTGAGGTAGGTTAGGCTGGGAGGCAGTGACTGGCCCAAGATCCACTCAGTGAGCACCATGGCCGAGTGGGAATTTGAACCCAGGTCATAATCCCAACACCCCCTAACCATCTCACCACCCTGGTTTTAGGCTGCCATGGATAGCGAAATGAAGTGGAGGAACCATTCCAGAGTTCTGGAATGGAACCATAGGTGCAAAGGCAGTTTGACGTGCATCGTTCCCTTTGCTCTCCCCCCTAGGCTGCTGAGGAAGCTCGCCGGAACAGGCTCATGAGAGACATGGCTCAGCTTCGGCTGCAGGTACGATGATGGACTGTGCATGGACCATGGAGGGAGAGGAAGGGCCAGAGCATATGCTTAATACACATCGTTCAGTCCCTGATTTATCCTGTTAAAAGATGATCTTGAGCAGTTTGTGTTGAGAAATATTTCCTGCCTGAGACACTGGATTCTTGCTGGAGCCAGTTCTGTGAAATCTTGCCACAAACTGAGTCAAACCATACAAATCCCAGTACAGTCATGTCCTTTTCAGAGTCTCTAGCAGAGAAGAGTCTTTTTCCCAGCTTCGCTATCTGGAGTTGTGTAGGGTTGAACCTGCACCCTGCTACATAAAACCTTTTGTACTCTGCTGGACGGACTGGTCATCTGACAACACAGGGTGGGCCACTGAGAACACTCCTTAACGGATTTGGTGTTTTTGCTCAGAGCTTCTTCCCTAAAGGCTCCTGCTTTCTTCTCTCTTTCCCCAGCTGGAGGTGTCGCAGCTGGAAGGGAGCCTCCAGCAGCCCAAAGCACAGTGTGTGATGTCCCCCTACCTGGTCCCCGACACCCAGGCTCTCTGCCAGCACCTCTGCACCATCAGGCAGCTGGCTGCCAGTGGAAGGTTTATTGTGATCATCCCACGGACAGGTAAGTGGCCCCTCCCGCCACAGGGCTGGTATCCTGAGCAGGACAACTGCTGTTGCCAGGTAGTGAAAGGGTTGATTGCCCGGGGGGGGGGGTGAGTGAGTGAGCAGTGGGATTACCGGGGTGTGTGCTAAGAGGCAGGTGGGCAGCTGTATCACCAGTGCAGGTTCATCTACTTGACTTAATTAAACTAACCAGTTTTAATTGGAGCTTTAATAAGTGTGCGGTTGTTAACTATTTACTGTGTGTTTCTTAGCAGGTTGTGCAAACTGCTGTTCTGAACAATGCTTTTTATAGGGTAGTGGGCACTGGGTATGAACTTGTGGAACCAAGGGGGCAGTGACCAGAAAAAGTTGGGAACCACTGCCTTAAGGGAAGCAGAAGATGTAACCACCTTGTTTTTTCTTCGATCCTTAGTAATTGATGGCTTAGACTTCCTGAAGAAAGAGAATGCGGGAGCTCGTGACAGCATCCGCTATTTAGAGGCAGAATTTAAAAAGGGAAACAGGTATTCCTTTTCATTGTACATTGGAACAGGTAATGAAGAACATTGTTTAAGAAGCAGCCTCTATTGGGATGTCTCGTTAGGTTGTATTTTACACATACACCGTGATCAGGCTGCAGTTCTCATACGTAAAACAGCTGTTTGGGTCCTGCCCCCGAATGTGAATTGCATTTCCATCCCTTTCCCAGTATAGGTGTGCAGGCATTTGAACTTTGTTTTTAATAATAATAAATATTTATTTTGTTTCCTTTGATTTCTGCTCCACCCTTTAGGTCAAGTCTTTGTAAGTCAGCTTACCATAAAACTTAAATGCAGTACAACAGTGGAATAAACACCATACAGTAAAAAAAACAGCTTCTGATAAAATAGCAGTAGAGGGACCTGCAGGAGAACCAGTACAAGATATTGTAGGGTCTCAAGCAAGGGGTTCAAGCAGAGTTCTCCAAGGACGGATCCCACAACTGTGGGGCCACCACTGCCAGTGGGAGCCTTTTAACTTTGATGAAGCTTTTGGGGGAGCTGGGTTCAAGTTCTCTCTCAGCTTGTTCTTGGTCATTGAGCAAATCACCTGGCTTCTCTCACCTGCAAAACACAGACACTGCTTAGCAGGGTTATTGGGATAAATATGCATAAATGTGCTGCAAATTACTTTGGCAGTTTCAGCTGTGCTGCAGAAGTAGCCTGATCAGCATTGCACTCATGCGCACATCCACCCAATGTGTGATCTTCTGTCTCCCAGGTACATCCGCTGCCAGAAAGAAGTTGGGAAAAGCTTTGAGAGGCATAAACTGAAGAGGCAAGATCTAGATGCTTGGTAAGCATTTGCTTCAACCTGCATCAATTTTTAAGCAAAGCTGCATTCACAAGCAGAGAGCTGTTTTTACTAAGCCAAATGGTGGCACTGTTTTCTCTCTTTTGCCTCAATACTAATATAACAGGAACCTCTATAAGATACTGGATAGTTGCAAACAGCTGACAACCTCTCAAGGGGGCAGTGAAGATGACTCCAGTGGGATGGTGACCATCCTCACAGGCTTCCAGCTGGATGACCCAAGCAAGCTTTCTGCGCCCATGAAGGTGAGTGCGGTCTAAAACCAAACTGTTCCGGCTTTGTGATGATATTTTGACGGGGTATGGAATACTTTTTTTAAAAGCAGTGTTGTCTATTGAGAGAGAGAGAGAGTGTACCACTCACAAAAACAAAATGTATACCTGCAGAACTCATTGCCACATGATGAGCGCAAAGTACTGGTTGAAAGTAACTGGGGACATGGTGGGATAGGCTTGCAGTTGGTTAATCTGCCAGGAGGCAAGGTTCTATTTTTGCTATTTAATTGTTGTTGGCAGCAAGTGAGCAATTTCACCATCATGCTCTGCCTGTGATTTTCCCAGGATTCAGCTGCCCAGATACTATTGGAAGACAGAATTCGGGGCTAGAAAGGCCTAAGATTCAGGGTGGGGAGGATGGTTACATCCATGGGTAGCTAAGAGTTTACTGGGAAGGATACAAAGAGCAGTACCTCCCCTCCAGGGCCTTATTGCATTTGGATCCCAACTTCCTTGTTCTTTCCCCAGTCTGCGATCCAGGCGGCAGCCAACGCCAGTGTCGAGATAAAGAACGTTCTGGAATTCTACAAGCAGTGGAAGGAAATGGGCTGAGGGGAGAGAAGCCGCTGGGTTGGTTGAAGCTCTGTCTCCCCGTCTTTGGACGCACAGCGTTGGAACGAAAGAAGTCAAAACCACAGGCGATATTTGGACATGAAGCAGCTGCCGCCGCAGCAATCCATGAAAAACAAGCAGCTGGGCGTGTGCACGATACACCACCCCACATCCACAACCCCGCCATCCCCTCCCTCCCCATCTCACCAAACAGGCGGAGTCTGTGGCAGACCACGCAGCCGCTTGGGGAAGAGAGACGGATCTCGGCCGGATGGAGGAGAGGTGGTCTCCTTTTCTCCCAGCTGATGGGGGCGGGTGTGAGCGGTGGGTGGGAGGGGCTCCATTCATCTCCAAAAAGCTTGCTTGGTTTCTCGTCTCCAGGATCCTTCAGGCAGCTTGTCGCCTACGCTTGAAACAAAAAACACAACATTTGTGACTTTTTGCCACCAGATCCACACTGCGAAAGAGCCGGTGATCCTGAGAGAGGGGATCAGGATTTGCAGGAAGCTCTTTCAGAATCTGGTGATGGGGAGGAGGACATTTTGCTCCCTCCCCCCCCCATTTCCGCCCACCCCATTGTGTTTTTCTTTTTTTATGCTTAGTGAACACCCCTCTTTGGTTTTTTTCTCCCCCCCTTGTCACTCTCCCCATTCCCCCCAAAACCGGGAGGGTTCTTCACCCTTGAGTGTTTGAAAGATGTCAAGGTAGCAGGGGAACAGTGATCCTGTCTCAGCAAAGCAAAACAGCTCTCTATAAGAAGCTTCCGAATGAAAACATTATTTATTTCCTTGTGGGTGGGGGTGGGAAGAGTTAGCTGTGAAAAGGGAACAGTGGGCCTCATCCCCCTCCCTTCCTGCACCCTCTACTCTGCCTGTCCAAAAACCGCACCATCTTCCCACGCCTTGCTTTTCTTGCATTTTGTGAGTGGTGTCATAGACCATCTTGCGCTGCTTGAGCCAGGGAGGAAGCAAACCCCACATTACAGCTCTCCTCTTTCATTCCCTGGGGTTAAACGACTGCATGGGTGCTGTTCCACCTTCCTCCCCTTTCTATCCCCCTGTTCACCAGACAACAGGTAACTAGAAAATGGTGGCCCTTCTACTGGAGTTGCTTTCGGCTTCTTGGTTTGCCCTGAAAAACAAACAGACCCTATTTTCTGTGGCTCCTTGTTGCTTTTGTAGGAGGGATGAAGGCCTAGCTCTTGTGCAGAGTTTTTGGAGAGGAGTGAAGGGGGGCTTTGCAGGAGAAGCAGGAAACATGACAGTATCCCTTTGCCACAGAGGGCCATGGGGCCTTCCTTCCCCCAATATTCTCTGCCTCCTCTGAAATACCATAAACCAGGAAGGGTTAATTAAGGTCTGACTGTTGAGGTTCCGGAATGGGTTCTCTACACCTGACTCCCTTCCGCATTTGCCAGTGTTTTATGTTGAGCCTGCCAAAGGGGCACTGTTGGAAAGATGCAGGTAGTGGCAAACCATTTATTCTTGAAGCTAGCTTTTTCTTAAGGGGGCTGGGGGAAGCCACCTCAGGGCCTAATAAGCTTTTGCCCTATACACCTCTCAAGTCTCTCTCCCCCCACCCCCAGGCCTGGTTTTGACACCCTCTGGGAAGGGAAGATACTGGAAGGGCTTGGAAGCAGTTTCCTGTGAGGGCTTCCTTCTACATTCCACTTCCCTTCCAATAGGAAATAGGTGAGTTGCCAGCCAGGCCTCCCCCACCAACCTTTCCTCACTCTTGTTTTCTCTGAAAGGGAGAGCCAGGTGTGGTTTCCTCCTAGGCAGCGATGCCTCTGGTGGCTTGGTGGGCCATCCAGTGCCGCCATCTTGGATGGTTTTCTGCGGGTTCTGTATTTGGCCCTCGCCTCCTGCTTCTCTCGATCTCTTCTTAATCACGTTGTGTTTCTTAAGCTTTTGAGTTTTCCATTAAGGTTGGGGTTTGGCCCCCAAACATTCGAACATTTTATGCTGTTCCCAGGCGTCCTTCTCCCCACCCCTAACAAGGCATCCAGGATTAAATTCTTTGCTGCTTCCGTTACGCTCCTACCTTTGGCAGGAAGGCGACAGCACAGCCGCCACCCTTTGGAAACCATAAATTAGATTTCTCTGGCTTGCCACGTGCTTTGTAATTTTTAAGCCATCCTAGCACCCTCAAAATAGCAACCGAACACGAGTCCAATCATCTGCTTCCAAGAGGATACACCGAAAACAAAGGTTTTTGTTTTATTGCTCACTTGATCCTTCTTGATTTTGCTTTGGGTTTTGTTTTTTGTTTTTTAAGGGATTCTGGGCTGTTCTGCTCGAAATGGCGAAGCAGACGACAGGGGGAGAGAGAGAAAAGCCACTTCATTTTCTGTTTGAGCTTCCATGATACAAACTGGGCCAAGGAGAGGAGAGGAAGGTACACAAGAGCATGTGCAGACTTCAGAAATACCAGCAAACTAGACCACTTTGTAGTTGTGAGGGGCGAGTTTTAGCCTTGGTGGAGGAGGCAGTGGAATCAAGAAATGGAGTTGTTACCTGAGTGATATGACTCGACATAAAATGGGGATTTTTAAAAAGAAGGGTGTGTGTAGTTCTGCAAGCTGAGTGCAGCCCCCCAGCAGTGTAAGGTACTTTTTGCAGCACTGAAGTCCTCTTTGTACCTTGAGAAACAAGTAAATAAGGATTCTCTGAGGGTTTGGCTGTGGGAAGAATCCTGCCCTTCTGAAGTTCAGGCAGTTGAATGCTCCTCTCCCGCAGGGCATAGTTTGGCAGAGCCTCTCTTTGCCCCTTGCTCCTCCTGCAGCTGGGGAAGGTGCAGGTGGACCTTTTGTGAATTGAGCAGGGATTTTACAGAAATGGTGAGCTGGACTGTCAGAGCAAATAGGTATTGGAGGATTTGAAGGAGTATCGGACGAGGTCTAGATGGCCCACCAAAACTCTTGAAAGAGCTTCCAAAAAAAGTACTTCTGTACATTTTCTGCAGTGTGTGTGTGTGTGTGTGTGTGTGTGTGTGTGTGTGTGTGCGTGTGCTGTTTGTTGGGCCACTGTTTTGGAGAAGTTAAAAATTAGATTACAAATTATAAATGAATCCCCCAAAAAGCACTTTTTTGGGGGGGGGATTAATAGTTAACTCTTGCCAAGGATGTCCAGGCTGATCTAAAGAAAATGAAAAGGTGGGGATTTCAAGCCTGGAGCCTTGTTTCTTTTGGAAGCAGGGTTTGGTGTGGAAATTTATCATCATTATTATATTACTATTGCTGTTGAGGAAACATATCCTGCCAAATATGCAACCACCTCTGTCGGCACCCTACCTGGCTTCCAACAGCAGCCCCCGTGGCCTTCAGCTTTGAAATCCAACCTGTTTACCCATCAAACATTCAGCAGCAGATGCTGATTTTTTTTGGGGGGGGGGAGGCCTTTGTTTTCCTCGTGGATGGAGGAGTAAAGGGATTTTGAAACATCTTGTTTGGGCTACACTGTCAGTATCGCACCCACCTTTAGACCATCTCTGCAGTGTAGCCTAACTCCTAGTAAGCAGTAAAGCATTCTGGTTGGATTTTCTCTCTTTTTAAAAAAGTTCCCTCTTTCCGGCCTCACTTGTTGGGAGTCTGTGACTGGCTTGTCGGAAGGAAGAAGGGATGGTAAATGTGTAAGGTCTCATTTGTACTCGCAAGGCCCAACAACTCTGGCTAAGCAGGAAGAGAGAAACCATGTGGGAAATCCATCTTAACATTTTATGGGTTCCCAGAAATTGGGGTTTATGCTGCTCATCCACCCAAGTAAACCTGATCTTTTGGGCTGTCATCAGAAGCGTGTGTGTGTGTGTGTGTGTGTGTGTGTGTGTGTGTGTGTGTTTCACGTGGGACATTAGCCATGGGTGGAAACATGGGTTTGAATTCTGTAGATGCCCTTGTAGGCTGTGCCAAATAGCCCTCCAGTTCTTTTCTTCCTGCTTCCATCGCTTAACTCTGTTCCTTAAATGTTGTGTGTGTGTGTGTGTGTTCTCTGCATCTAGAAAGGGAGAAAAAAATTCAGCCGAGATTCTCTGGCTGGGAAAACTGGTGGCAGGAGAGAAATTGGGGGGGGGGGAGCTGCCGCTGATGCCAGTTTGCGCACCAGAGCTGGCTGCTTCCAAAGACTTGGACTACAGCAGAAACGGTGTGGGGTGTGGCCCAAACTGCAGCTTCTCTGAAAAGCGTGGGGAGTTCAAAAGTCGGTGGGAGGGAGAGGCGTGTTACGAGATCTGCAGTCCTAAAGGTGGCCAGGAGCCATATCTGAGCATCCATCTAAAGCTCTTCTCAGTATGAGTTGGGCAGGAGGAGGAAGAGATGTGAACTTACTGGCCCCTGACTTACTGGTATGCGGCCCTCCACTATGTAAGATTGGAACACATCGACTGGCTTAATAAAAATGCAAGATGTTTGTAAATCTTTATCCGTGGTCACTTGTGTTTTATTGGGGAGGAGGGATTCGTCTATACTTCTTTTCCTGCCGTGGTGTGTTCCGTTGAGGTGGGGGAGGCCACCAGCGGTCCACACAACCCACGCCCTAACTTGGGTCAACTGAGCAAAGATGCCTTGGATGTTGAACTATGGAACTCCCTCCCACAGGAGGCAGAGATGGCCACCAACTTGCATGACTTTAAAAGAGGATTGTACTACAGTACTTCATGGAGGAGAGGGCTATCGATAGCCATAATGGTTATGCTGTGCCTCCACAGATAGAGGCAGCAGTGCTTCTGAATGCCAGTTGCTAGAAGCCTGAGGAGGGGCGGTGGCTCTTGTGCTTGGGTCCTCCTTGCAGGTTTCCCTTTGGGGTATCTGCTCGGCCACTTGAGAGAAGGATGCTAGACTAGGTGGGACATTGGCTTGACCCAGCAGGTTCTTATGTTCTTATGGCTTCCAACTCTTCCCTGTATTCTGGTTTGCTGGCGTCTCTCTTGAGCCTTCATGTGGTCTGAGTTATAGGGGAGGTGATTGGGGCAAAGGTGGGAGGGGGGAACCCCTTGATTTCCTCCCACCTCTCCCTCTACAAAGAGAGTTATTCTTTCTCCAGTTGAGCAATTTTTCTGAAACGAGCAGGGCATACCCAAGAGAGTTTGCCCACGCCCAGCTTTTAAAAAAAAGAGGTTCTCATGAGTCCAAATTGCCCATCCATAGGAAGGCTGCTTGTGGCATCTGCGCAATTCACTGATCTTGACTCCTGCCCCAACCCTATAGTAGGGGTGGATAGGACTTTAAAATCCCTGAAAATGTAGATGTGCAACATAATTAGGTTTCCACCAAAGTGGAACTCCCATGGGGCTTAAAAACAAACCACTGCTCTAAGGCATGCTGTGTCCCTGTGCAAGATGCAACTTCCTCTTTAAGGCACGGGGGTGTGCCAAGTTTCTGTGGCGTCCAGATAGCCTTCTGCACTTGCGCATGTGCAGCCTGTGTTGCTTTTGAGGGGCAGATCATCCTTACTCGAAACATGTTTGCGTGTAACTGAAATGGACCTGCAACTTTAATTTGGGAAGTTTTAGCAGAAACAGCTCTAGCACTTAGGCTTGCTGAGCTCAACCAAGACCAGGTCTGGAGCCCGGTGGCGCTTCCAAGTTAGGCATGACTTGAACACTATTTCAGTGGGACTTGGCCCTAGCTAACGCCTGCTAGATCATAGGGTTTTTTTGTGCCATTATGCTAATCCTTGCTGTGTCGGTTACTCTGGCTTTGCGACCTCTTCATCTGGCCCAACCTTGGCCAGCTTAATTCTCTCCAGATGTTTTGGGCTACAACTCACATCAGTCTCAGCCAGCACTATGCCTGTCACTTGGAAAAAGGGGGATGTGTCGGGTAGCTTCTCTCCCATAAGCTCTGCTGGTTGCACTTCAAGAGCATAGGAGGAGCCTGGCTGCTGGGTCAACCCAATGGGAGCTCATCTAGTCCAGCATCCTGTTCTCACAGTGGCCAATCAGGGGCCCCTTCTGGGAACCCCACAAGCAGGACCTGAGCCCCAGAACCCTCCCTCCCTCATGTTTTCAGAAGCATTTCCTGCCTTCAGCTGTGGAGGCAGAACAGAGTCGCCGCTAGTAGCCATCCTTCGCCTTCTCCCTGAACTTGCCAGATCCTCTTTTAAAGTCATCTAGGTTGCTGGCCATTACTGTGTCCTGTGGCAGAGAGGTCTATAGGTTATGTGCTGTGTGAAGAATTCCTTTTATCCATCCTGAACTTTCCAACATTCTGCTTCATTGGATGTCCACGAGCTGTGTTCATAGCAAAAAAAAAACAAAAAACCTCTATCCACCTTCTCCTTGACATCCATTATTTTATAAACATCTAACATGTTGCCTCTTCCTTGCCGTTTCTCTAAATTTAAAAATCCCAACGCTTGGGTCACTTTTCCTCTTGCAAGATTTTGCTCCGAAGCCTGCCTTTTTACAATGAGCTCTCTCAGCGCTGAGCTCCACATCTTGCTGCGATGCCCTTAAATCACTTACTTAGCCTCTGTGCCCACTGCAGAATGCCACAGCCGTCTCCCCAGTCAACTGACCCAGATCACACAACAATAGCAGAAAGAGGCTTTTGTGTTACATCTTCCAGCCTCCTTCGAAGGGAGCTGGTTGTGAATTCTGGGTCAGGGCTACGTTCCACAGACATTTTGTTCAGTGCGCAATTTTTTTTAAAAAAGGGATTTCTTCTCCCACCCCTTTAAAAATCCTTAATTGCCCCTACAGCAGAAATGTGAAGCCGGTCTCACCCTCTTGAGTCCCCGAGATGAGTTGCAATATTAGAACACACATTAAAAACAGTGCAAAGCAACTTGTTGGCATCCATGTGCCTCGACAGACAGTGGAGTGCACCTCCAGGGGGGAAGTCAAACCGCTCCATTAGCAGCACCAAAATGAGGGTGCAAGCCTGGGCAGTGTGCAGGGTGGTCCTGGACTGCCCAGACGACAAGGACACCCACCCCCCGTGCCTTGCTTATGTGGTCCAAAGGAAAGAGCAGTACTCCCAGGGACCCCCACTGCACTGGCTAGGAGTAATAATAATAACAATTTTTAATTACAATTTCAATTACATAATATGGGACATTTTGGATTGGAGAGTTCCAGTCCCCAGTTACGCCTGCCTTATTTCACTGGGAATTGTCTCTCAAAATTCAAAAATTTGGAAGCAGAAATTTTGGGTGCAAAAGGCTCTCAGCTTGACACCTGGCTTTGTAACTCTGGGACCTCCCGAAATGCTCTCTCTAACCCCCCTCCCCAAAACCTAACCCTGAAAACGAATGTCCTCAAGGAACCTGCTGTGGCTTGCATCTCTGCCCCCCCCCTCCAGCTGCAGATCCCCTGTTTAGAAAGACACGTTCGGTTTCTGCCTTGAAGGAGAGAGGAATAATGAGAGCTCTTTTGTTGCATTTCTGGCTCCTGATGGTGGTGGCTTCTGCGAAGAGAGAGAGAGAGGCCCATTTCTTCCCCTTCCGCCCATAAACTCCAGCCAACGGGGAGGGCGGCCTGGCACTCCGCCACCAGAACTGGCAAGGAATGTAGCTTAGGAAAGAAGACTGCGGGGGGAGTAAAAACTAAGGGGGGAAAACAGGAACACACTGAGCTCGCTTGGAGCCCAGGCTGCAGGCCCCGCAACTCGGACAAGATGGAGTGCTGGTAGCGGTTCATTGGGGGGGTCTGCCCCGCAGGGTCCGTCCTCTCTGGAGCAGGTAACTGACAGCCTCCTCGGCCTTCTTGCCTGCCTTTCATTCTTCTCGCCTGGGCGGTGGTTTCCTTCCTCTCCTTCCTGCTGTGCCAGCTGTCGAGTTACTTTTTTAAAATAAAAAAAACTAACTTTTGAGCTTTGCCTTGGTCAAAAGTTTTTCAGGATGCAGCTGAAAATCTTTCCGGGCGCATCGATGTGCCTGGTCGTCACAGCCTTGGCTCTCTGGACCCAGTGGATCTCGGCCTGAGGTTGGATGGCTGTCTATCAGGAATTCATTAGCTGTGATTGCAGGGGGTTGGACTAGATGACCCCTGGGATCCCTTACTTCTCTACAATTCTATGATTCTGGCCTTAGGCTCCTGGCGTAGCCAGCCGTTATCTCAGGAAGCGGGACTTTAGTAGGCAGAGTTGAGAAAAAGGAGGAGGAGATCAAGCCACCTGCTCTCTACTAGCCTGGTCCTGCGTCCATTCCTTAGCCTCAGTTTACCCAGCTCTAAATGGGCTTAAATTTGAAGATAGTGCGACTTTTTGGGAGGAGAGGGAGTTTGGGATTTTTTCTATACAGATCAGTGCAGCTGTGCCCAGCTCAGGAGAGAGGGAACCTCCATTCCCATAATGTCTTGGCCACAGCTGCTAAGTTTTGAATATCATTTTTAGGTGGACCAATGGAATTAGAAATAGGACTTAACTTTTGGCTGCTCGTACCGAATTTGGATTTCTCCGAGCTTTTTTTGTGCTTCAGCTGTGCGTCCCTGGTGTGATTCCTCTAGCATTAAAATTTCAAAGCTAGTGTTTGCTGTTCTGCTCATCATCCCATTAGAAAAGGGCTATTTTAGAACCACAAAAGGGTCAGAAAGGAGTAACCAAAATTATCAGGGAAGGTTGAGTGGGTGAGGGTTTGGAGCAGTTCCCCTGTGTGGAGAGTCTAAGGCTTATTGGGGTTTTTTTAGATTGGGGGGGAGATAACAGGGGTGGAGGAGTGGATGGCACGACGGAAATTTATAAATCAACGGTGTGATTGATCTATAATTTCAGACAACTGCATAGTTAAATGTGACATTAGCCTTGGGGTTTTTAAAAGTGGGGGGGATGGACAACTCATGGGGGAGCAGATAACTGTTCATAGTTATCACCCACAAGAGCCAGGGGTGGGGAAGTGACTAGGACCTGGGGGACCAGGGTTCAAATCCCCACTCAGCCATGAAGTTCAATGGGCAACCATGGGACCAGCCACTATTCCTCTCAGCCTCACCTCGCAGGGTTGTTGTGGGGATTAAACTGAGAAGGGGGAGGAAAAAAAATGAATGATAGGGAAATGGAACCTCCATGTTCAGAGGCAACGCAGCCCTGAAGGCCAGATGCTGAGGACAACTGATAAGGGGTGGTACGAACGTCATCCCCATGCCCTGCTTGGGAACTGCCAGAATCAGCCTTCACTCCTTATCTCACACAGAAGAAGAAAGTGAGGGTTAGAGTCTAAAATCAGATTTTTCTAGGCATGAGAAACCGGTGTGTATGGATAACGCCAGTGCCATCACTCAGGAGGGACTTGGCGTCAACTCAAGGTAAGCACCTGAGGGAAATATCCACGTTGGATGTTTGTGGGTGAAAATCTGCGCAGCCATTAGGCTTCCTTCGTCTTTCCTTAACATGGACTAGAAACTTGGGGGGACAGGCAGACTTGCTTCCAGCTCAGCATGGCAGGAATGAAAAGCACTGCGGTAAGCAAAACTGTTGCCTTTACCGTTGAAAAAGAGGTCCTTGTGTCTCCCACCCAAATGCCAGCTAGCAGCGTCGGCGATCCCCAGGAGAAGCTGGGAGACTTGGGGCTGCAGACCAGCTGTTGAGGACCACCGGGTATTTCATATACCCATGTGTGTTTGTATGACATGTATGACATGAGAACATGGAATTGGTGACAGCTATAAAAGCAGATTTGCGCAGGGGGTTGGAGTTAGATGACCTTTGGGGAGTCCCTCCCAGCTCTACAATTCTATGATTGAAAAACCTAGGAGTGGGGGGTCCTAGGTGGCTTTAGGAGAGAATTACAGTACTGTAGACACATTTGTGGAGGAGAGGACCAGTGCTTTTATTCTGGGGTTATGCAAGGGTATGCATACCCCTAAACGTTTTGTGAATCTTTGTACTTTTGTCCATTTACTGTACAGTGGTACCTCGAGTTACAAGCACTTCAGGTTACAGACTCCGCTAACCTGGAAGTAGTACCTCAGGTTAAGAACTTTACCTCAGGATGAGAACAGAAATCGCGCGGCGGTCACAGGAGGCCCCATTAGCTAAAGTGGTAACTCAGGTTAAGAACTTTTTCAGGTTAAGAACGGAGCTCCGGAACGAATTAAGTTTGTATCCGGAGGTACCACTGTATTTATTTTCCCCAATTTGAACTATAAAATGGCGATTTTCTTGAGTCAAAATGAGAGTACCCCTAAACGGTGGCGGTGCTCTGCTCCCACAGTTTGAGGCAGAAATGCTTCTTGAAGCCTGGAAGCTGCAGGAGGCGAGAGGACTCTTGCCATGCCTGGGTCCTGCTTGCAAGTTTTCTACAAGTGTCTTGTGAGAAAAGGATGCTGGATTAGATGGGCCATTGGCCTGATCCAGCGGGCTCTTTATGAATGCAGAATCTGGAGCCCACAGCATCATTTGCAGTGATTATCTTGGAGGAAGGGGATTTGTTTTGTTCTTCAAAGGAAGGCGGGTGGCTTCAATTAGCTAATGTCTGCTAAGTGCTTTTGAATATGGAAAATCTCTTAAGCACTAAAAAAGCTTTTGCTGCCTGAGAAAGCCGGCTTTATTATATTTTTCAAGGGTTTGGTTTTTTTTAATTGCCAAATACCTCCTTAAAACCTCGCCTGTGCCAGATGCGTGTGTTGGGTAAATCCAAAAGAGATACGAAGCTCATTGTTGGGTTTCAAAGCAACTATTGTTTTCCACAGGGGTGTTAGGACTTGGGGATAATTTTATTGGGGTTCTTTAAGTGCATGGCTCCATTGGATGCGATGTGTGGGGAGGGGGGTCTCAGGCCTTGAGCACTACTGGTGGGAATTATTTATTTAACAAAATTTATATACTTCTGGTTTGTCAAGCGGGGGGAATCAACAGTAGGTAAACAGAAATAAAGCACATGCCACTTCTACGTTTCTGGGTGGGCTTTCCCTAAACCAGTGTTTCCCAAACTTGGGCCTGCAGCTGCTTTGGGGCTATTTAGTAAATTTAAATGCTTTACTTACAAACTCCAAAGGTCACATTCATAAGCTATTCCATGCAGCAGCAATAAGAACACAGGTAGAAAATTACTGGGTTGTGAAATACCAATAAATACTTCTGAGCATGCAGTCTGGGCTTGAAGTAGTCAAGCTCATACGTGTTGCCTGGTGAGCTTCACATAGTACAAGAGAGTAAACAAAGGAGGCTTCACTTCCTTCTTCAATGGAGGTGAAGCGGTATGACCTGAGTCTAGGAATACGGTTCCATGGTTTTAACCCATTCATGCGTTAACTACCCCTAAGCTTTCTAGTTATATTTGACTGCAATATCCCACAGCAAAGAGCTCCAAAAGGACCTCCCCAAAGTGGGTGAGTGGTAAATGATGTTCACTGTAAAGTGATGCATGTTGTGGCAAAAAAATAAATAAATCTTAATTTCACATATGCATCCATGGGGTCTGAACTGGTGGGGACTGGCCAGGAACGAGACCTTGAGGTCATAGTGGACAGCTCAGTAAAGATGTTGACCCAGTGTGCCGTGGCTGTAGAAAAGGCAGATTCCATGCTACGGATCATTAGAAAAGGAATTGAAAGCAAAACTTGCCAGTATCATAATGCCGTTATAGAAATCTATGGTATGACCGCATTTGGAATATTGTGTGCAGTTCTGGCCTCCTCACCTCAAAAAGGATATTGTAGAGTTGGAAAAAGGTTCAGAAATGGCCAAGCAAAATGATTGAGGGGATGAAGCGACTCCCCTGTGAGGAATGGTTGCAGCCGTTGGGATTTTGTAGTATAGAGAAAAGGCAAGCAGGAGGTGACATGGTAGAAGTTTATATAATTATGCTTGGCATGGCAGGCAGAAAGAGGATAGAAAAAAAAGGTTTTATCCCTCTCTTTATAGAATGTGTGGAAATCCAATGAACTGGAACGTTGGAAGATTCAGGACAGAAAAAAGACGCACATAGTTAAACTATGGAACTCCCTGCCACAGGAGGCAGCAATGGCTACCAGCTTGGATGGCTTTAAGAGAGTACTGGACAAATTCATGGCTGTCAATGTCTGATGGCCACAATGGCTCTGCCCTTCCTCCACAGTCAGAGGCAGTAGTGTTTCTGAATCCCAGTTGCTGGAAACCACAGGAAAGGAGAGGGCTCTTGTGCCCGAATCCTGCTAGACAGGCACCTAGTTGGCTACTGTGAGAACTGGATGCTGGACTAGGTGAGCCACTGGGCTGATCCAGGAGGGATCTCCTGATGTTCATTTTCCTTGCTGCTCCCAGCTCCCAAACCCATCACGCCTTTGAGACCACGCTTCAAAAAAAATATTGCTCTAACGATGGAAAGGGTGATTTTATCTCCCAAGAATTCAACCTTGGCTTGGGTCTTTCTCAGCAAGAAGGGAGCCCAGTGGTGGCTGGCACACACTGGACAGAAAGCAGGAAGGGAGAGAGGCAGGGCAAGGGTGGAAGAAGAGGAGGAGTGTTTGGGATGGTGGGGTGACGGGGGGAAGCACAACCGGTGATTTTTATTGGATGCAACATTTTGCCAAACTGGAAAAATGGATAATGAGATGGTGGGGGAGGGAACCCCTTCTGACCTTGGCGCTTTGGGTGCCCTCCCATCTTCCCGGCGGGTTTTTCCTCGGAATCTGTTTGTCTGGGTTGGTTACAAAGAAGTAATTAATCTTTTATTTCCATCCCCGCCGAAAGCCTTCATCGTTTTGCCTTGACTCCTCTCTGTGGTCAACCATGTGACTCCGAGGGCCTTCAGCTGTCAATGGTGGCCTTGTGCGAAGGAACAAAAGAGAACTTGATTTCTAGTTTGTGGAAAAACGGGGCGGGGGGGGGGGAGAGATTTCTTTCCCCACCCCTGTGAATGAAAGGTCTCCTTGGTTGAAAGGGAAAAGATTCTGGAGGGGGAACTGGGGGACAACTCCGTGTCCCATTCCACCACCCCCATTGTCAAAATAGAGATGGTCAGCGCTTTATATGGACCAGAACTGTGGAACTCCTTGCCCCATGAGGTTGGTTACGTCCTTCTCTTGCTGTTCTTTGCTGGCTCAAGCTTTTTTTTTTTAAATCCAGCAGGCCTTTGTTTTAGCAGATGCCTTTTGTTTTTCTGTCTGATTATTCTGTTTTATCCCTGGGTCCAATTTTTGAGGGAGGCCGGGAAGGGGATGGCAAGGGAGAGGGCCTTTTCAGGGGCCACTCCCCATCTGTAGAATGCTCTCCCATAACCCTCCAACATTTCTCCGATGAAAATTGGGACGTCCCATTCCATAATGATAATTTTACTATTTATACCCCACACATCTTATTGGGTTGCCCCAGCAATCTGGGCAGCTTCCAAAATATATAAAAACACAATAGAACATTAAACCTTTAAAAAACAAAACCCTTCCCTATACAGAATTGCCTTCAGACGGCTCGGGGATTGGATAACTCCATACCCTCCAACATTTCTCCGATGAAAATAGGGACGTCCTAAGGAAAAGCGGGGCATTCTGGGATCCAGTCAGAAACTGGGACGGCTTCTCTAAATCAGGGACATCCCTGGAAAACAAGGACACTTGGAGGGTCTGCTCTTCGCCAGTAAGGTAAGCCTTGGGCATTCACTGGCATTTTTTCAGAGCCTTAAAAAAACTTTACCCCCCCCCGCCCCACCAGATTTTTCATAGACTCCAGTGATGATACTTTAAGGCAGAGCCACACATTGAAAGTGCATGATTTCCCCCAGAGAATCCTGGGAACTGTAGTTCCCCTCACAGACCTACAATTCATAGTACCTTCAACAAACTTCAGTTCCCATAATTATTTGGGATTTAAATGTACGCTGTGACTCTATGTCCTATGCTGCTTGTGTGTGGCCAAAACTGCCTGCTGCTATTATGACAGATGAAAAGAGTGATGTTTCGTATATATTTTTCTGGACTGCATGTGTGAATGTGTCAGCATTATAATGCATTTGTGTTCATGTTTTTAAACAGACTGTAAGTGACTAGGAGTCCTTTGTGCAACAACTCAAGTACTATAACTAAATAACCATCTGATGACCCTATCTCTGTTTTATTACATCTTGTGGTTTTGTGCTGTGTTCTTGCACAATGCATCTGGCTTCAATTATTTATTTCCCATATTTCTCCGCCTCCCCATAACTCTGATCTTCTCCAGGGGGGCACACACACGACAGAGTTTAAAACACAACATGGTATAAATGCATTTCCTGTCTAAATTGCGCCTCAGCAGAGATAAAAGCAGTAAAACCGACCAATTCCATGCTGTTAGGGTGTCAAAGGTTGAAGCTCACACACAGAATTGGGCCTGGAAATGGTCCAGAAGCTGTTTTGTATCTGGTGGCATCCTGGTGTGACCGGACCAGGACATCCTGCCCTCATTAACAACCCTGCTTTGGATGCTACCCCCTTCTGTACCCAATAGATCACTGCAGTCTGCCAGAGAGTCTCCTTTGCAAGTTCCAAACTTCTAGGGTGTCCTGTGGAACAGCACCCCACATTTTCAGGAAACAGTCGAAGATATTTCTGTTCTGACAGGTTTTTCCCAGCTGGATAAATGGATCTTTACCAGAAGTGTCCACTTCTTAGAGTTTTAGGCTTGCTATTGTTATCCGTTGGGGTGGGGAGGTAGGCTGTACGCTGAGACCCTTCTAACCTCTGGATTCAGCAAGAGTCAAAATTTAAGCCAGGGTAGCTCCTGGGTGAGGCAATCGCCTGGATGATGGGTCATCAAAGGAAAGAGTTTCTGTGTGAGTTGGCAAATCCCTCAACTCACAGGTAGTTAGAAAGGCATACATAGTGAGAGTTGAGAGTGATGTGTGCTAGAGGGAAAGCAGCAAGCTGGGAGAAGGCAGAGAGGCAGAGCAATGTTTGGTTTTTGTTTGAATCCAAGGCTGTAGCTATGGGAGAAACAAGACCCTTTTTGGGGTATTAATGCTATGAACCCAACCACCGTAGACTCAGGTTGCATGTATGTGTAAATAAACTATATAGCACTAGCTGTACCCGGCCATGCATTGCTGTGGCTCAGTGGTTCCTGAGGTGGGAGTTATGTGCGGGGTTTAATGGGGCAAGTCGCCATGGTGTAAAGTTATGGAGCCGGGGTCCGACATGTCGCGTCTTACCTGGACACTCCTCCGTGGGATGGAAGCGGCGTGGGGGTCCGAGCCAGGCTGGGGTCTCCCGGGTGGCCTGGTTCTCGTGGCATCGTTTCCATCAGTTGTAGGGTCTCCCGGGTTGGCCTGGTTCTCGGGGCATCGCCTCCGTCGGTGGTGGGGCCTGCATGGCCTGGCCTGGCTCTCGGCAATATGCGGTTCTGGAGAGGCCTCGATGGGGAGGTAGGAGGAGGAGGGGCGGGATTAAGGGGCTATTGGTACACAAAAGGATATGGCGTCTGTTCCTTTGATGTCCACTGGAGGGCGCTATTTTTTGACAAAATCACGTTTTTACCTGTGACAGGTGTGAGATCTGTACAATCTAAGGTTATGCAAACACTCGCGTATTAGAATTGACCGTTGTGTCCAAATTTCAATAGAATCGGTCAAGCGGTTTCAGAGAAAAGTGGAGACCCACAAACATGCACATTTTACATTTATATATATATATATATAGATAAAGACACCACAGTCTCTGCTGTGCCTCATTGCCAAAAGGAAACAACACAAAGCTGCCTTGAACCCCTGGAATCTCACCCTGCTTAGAGATTGGGGTGGGGTGCAACACTGCAAATTGCTGGGTTTTGTGTGTGTGTGTGTGTGTGTGTGTGTGTGCATT
The DNA here is from genome assembly GCF_963506605.1 of Zootoca vivipara. NCBI lineage: Eukaryota > Metazoa > Chordata > Lepidosauria > Squamata > Lacertidae > Zootoca > Zootoca vivipara. The sequence goes on along the minus strand of NC_083292.1, from coordinate 26,641,991 downwards.
AATTGTTTTAATTATTCTGTGTGTAAATCGTCTTGGGACAGTGGTTTAGAGAGTGTGCTGTAGTGATGAGAAATCTCCCACCCTGCCAAGCATCCCTTTCTTTGGATGGACAGAAAAATAGACGAGGGCTTTTCAGAGTGTGACTTTGGAGACCAGAGTTCGAATCCTTCCTCAACCACTGGGTGACCTTGGGCTGTGACCTCTGTTTCTGCCTATGTGTGATCTGCAGCGGTTGCACAATAAAGGAGAAACAGATCCAATGTGACTTGAAAAGTTTTATGAAGCTTAGAAAATGATGAGTTAAGGACTCTGTTGTGGAGCATTGTGACACATGAACACACACTTCAGAAGCTTCTGGCCATTGCACTGAATGGGGGACAAAGACTGACACACTCAGTAGCAAACCCTCACCAAAATATCTCTAAACTGGACAAATTGTTTGCAAGGGAGAGACATACGAGCTGTTCGGCAGTGGAATTTGCTACCAAGGAGTGTGGTGGAGTCTCCTTCTTTGGAAGTCTTTAAGCAGAGGCTTGACAGGCATATGTCAAGAATGCTTTGATGGTGTTTCCTGCTCGGCAGGGGGTTGGACTGGATGGCCCTTGTGGTCTCTTCCAACTCTATGATTCTATGATTCTATGATATATCAGTGTTCCTGTTCTGTAAATCAGGAAACCCTCAGAGAACCCTTGGTCTCTGCCGTGACCTCATAAACAACTATTCCCCTGGGCTTGGCTTTTTGGCATTTGCTGGCTGGGGGTCATGTTGCTGGCCTGCCTTAGTGGGCTGTTTTAGGGCTTGCAGCAAGATGATGCCTAAGAAGTGCTTTTGAAGCTCTCCCAGGTGCTGAATTGCCAGAAAACAGGAACAGCTGGAAGGCCTCTAGGTGGTCCCCTGGCAGAGTGAGTTTGGCAGTCGCTGGAGCTGGAAGGGAAGGGGGTCCCACAGCCTTTTGGAATCACTCCCCCCCAAAGTGCATCTGGCAGCTGCCGTTTTTGCATTCATGTCTGGACACAATTCTCTGCCCAATTCTCTGTGGCGGCACTTTATACAAGCTGTTCACCAGTGAAAGTGACTCCTTCGGAAGGTGGTGAACTCTGCTTCATTGGAGGCTTTTAAACAGAGGGTGGGTGGCCACCTGTCAGGGATCCTTTAGCTGTGCATTGCATGGGGTTGGACTGGATGACCCTTGGGGGGCCCTTCCAACCCTACGATTCTAATGATTCTATTTCTGCTTCTGCTCCCTGTTTTATTTGTGACTGTTTATTAATTTTATGATGTTGGTTTATTTTGTTTTATTTATCGATTTATCGACAACTTCTTAATATACTTAAAAGACCACTGTAGACAGTTAAAATTATTGGCCGGGATACACTGACACTTGTAATGTGAAATGAATTTTGGTAACTATGATTATATAATAGATGGATAATGGCAAAAGATGCAGGAAAAAAAGATTTTTTTTATTTTGGGGGGGGAAATGGAACTCATGGAGGGAGGGGAGGAGGTCCGAAGGTTTGAAAGAACCTTTTTTATTTTTATGTTGGGGAAAGGTTAAAGTTATTGTGTATAAATTTATGTAAAACCAATTGTGTGTGTGTGTTATTTATTTATTGTTGAAGTTGATTGCGAGGTTATTGTTTGCCGCCCTAAGGCTAGGAGGACCTCAATCGTACAAACTCTCTAGCTCCATGTTTGGTGACAGAATCTCCTGGGTTCTGAACACTTTTGTTTCGCCCCTTGGGTGAATTTTCACACCTCTCTCTCCCTCTCTCCCCCTCTCCCTCTCTCCCCCCCCCAGTACCTGGATATATATGTATATCCCCTGGACCCATCCTCCTTTTTCCTTTGTCATTTTAGGAGACAAATGTTGACCCCCATCCCCGTCTCCAGAGCTACCTGGAGGAAGGGGGTTGTGGACTACAGCTGCCCAGGACCACTTAGCAAAATCTCCACCCACAAGCAGAGTTGCCTTTAAAAACACATCTCCAAGAGAATCCCGTGCACTGTGACTGGAAATGCTTACAATAAAGCTGCCTCAGATCTTCAGGGTCCACCAAGTACCTCGTGTGAGTAAATTACCCTTCCAGTGTTTATGATGTAGGGGCTATCTCCCCCCAACCCAGTCCCCACTAGATTCTCTCCAGGAGGGTCTCTTAAAATCAACACACCTTGGCCGGTTCAATTTCCGCCACAGGGTGGTCCTCTGTTTGAAGGCTGCCTGTTCCAAGTCGTGCTTAAAAGAGTGTGAACTCTCTAAGCCAGGCACCCCCAAACTTCGGCCCTCCAGATGTTTTGGACTACAATTCCCATCATCCCTGACCACTGGTCCTGTTAGCTAGGGATCATGGGAGTTGTAGGCCAAAACATCTGGAGGGCCGCAATCTAAGCATTTTCACGTTACATGCGAATGCAGCCTAACAAATCGAAAGCCTCCTGTTTGGATCGTTTCCCAGCTCATAGACTCCGGGAATGGGATGGAAGGTAGTTATTGGCCCGGGGGGTGTTTTGTTAAAATGTGAAATAGGGAAGATGTAAAATGAGAGTCTTTGGGGCCAGTGGGGCCCATTTGGAATTTGGAGAGTGTGCCGTGGCCGCCAGCCACAAAATGGCTGCTCTGCGGGAGTGGCATAACACAAAATGGCTGCCGTGGGGCCGCTACATCTGAATGGGCAGAAAGAGAGGCAGGACCACAACATGGTGTCGCTGTGCCCTCCTGTCAGCAGGGTGAAAGATTGCTACAGCAGTCATTGCCACCCTCACTCTTAGAGAGAAGCTCTTTGCCCCTCTCCTGTTCAGAGCAGAAGGGAGGGAGGGCATCCATTCTTGGCGCCCAAGGAAATGTGGGCATGTATAAGGGGACATGTTCAATGCAGGGGAAGCTGAGCAAACAGAAGCAGTTGTGGATTTTTGAGGGGATATCTACTGAAACCTTTTTGGGTGCCGAAGGGGGTTCTGGTGGTCACACTGGTGCCTGGGGGTGCTGCATTGGTGACCCTTGATGAATTAACACATGACCCTTTGACCTTCCAAATGCTGCTGAACTACAACTCCCATCACCCCTCCACATTGACCATGCTTGCTAGGGCTGATGGGAGTTGTAGTTCAGCAACATCTGGAGGGCCAAAGGTTCCCTACCTCTGAACTAACAGAACTGAAGTTAAGGAGAGCCTGTTGCCGCAGGTAGAGTTGTGGTGATGGGACACTTAAATAAAGCTTTTGATGCAGGCCTCACTTCTGCTAAATTTCTGCCTTGGCAACTCAAAACTGACTCATTGGGCAAATCCTATCCTGTAGATCTTCTGGGAAGATGGGATCATCTCTGGCTACCGTCACCCCAAAAGCTCTGCCTTGGATTGCGTCCTCAGCACTTTTCAGCTGAACAACGAAACCCTCAACATTTGGACACATTTTCTGCCAACATGGTAAGTCTGCAGCGTCTTTCAGCCACGTTCTGTGTAGAATTACTTATCTCCTTGGCTTGGGGGTGTGTGTGTGTCACATAACTCCATACCTTCCAACATTTCTCTGATGAAAATAAGGACTTCCTAAAAAAAGCAGGACATCCTGGGATTAAAATCAGAAACCAGGATGGCTTTTGTAAATCCAGGACTGTCCCTGGAAAACAGGGATGCTTGGAGGGTCTGTAAATGACTTTCGGACTTTGAAAAGCTGGTACAGTACCACAGGATCAACTTCATCAATTTTGTTGAACTGATTAAATAGTTTCACTTGGATTTTGAATCAAGCCTGCAATTTAATTGTTCCTGTTTCGGATTTCGGATTTCCTCACTGGGTTGTGCAAAGTGCTATTCTGAATATTGCTTTTTTGATAAGGTGACTGGGGATGTGTTTATGGAACCAAGGGGACAGTGGGCTGAAAAAGTTTGGGAACCGCTGGGCCGTTGTCCTTCTCCTGGATGCCCTTTGCCCCTTGCAGGTATTTTCTGTGGCGCTTCCTGATGCTCTCCTACTGCCTGGACTTCTGGCATGACACCTACAACTGGCCCTTCCTGGCCTACATGGTTCTGGTCTGCCTCTACCCCTTCACCTCCAGCTGTGCCCACACATTCAGCACCATGTCCACCCATGCCAGGCACATCTGCTACTTCTTGGACTACGGAGCGCTCAGCCTCTACAGTTTGGGTGAGGCAGCCTTCAAGTCACTGGTGGGAGGGAGTTCCGTGGGCTAACTGTGTGTGCTGCATGTTAGAAGGACTCCCTTTAATCTGTCTTGAATTTTCCAACAGAGGTTGCGCAAGTTTCTTCTCTGTTTATTATAGGCTGCGCTATCACATACGGAGCCTACGCAATGCCTGATGTCTGGGTGGACGGCCCTTTGCACCACTGCTTTGTCCCCCTGGCGGCCCTGAATTCCTTTATCTGCACCAGCCTGTCTTGTTACTCCCGGTAAGTAAGGCCAGTGCTTTTATTTTTTTATTTTTTTTGAGGGGGGGGGAAGGAGCCGCTCCTCACTATGAAGTTTGTACCGTAAGTGCCACACTTTAAACATTTTTCAGGGTGGAGGTGGGGGGGGGAAGGTGCCGTTATTGCATAGCCTTGGGTGCCCCCTGAAGAAAAAAAGCACACTGGGTAAGGCTTTTGTGCCATGCCGAGGTCAGAGCTGAAATGAAAACAGTGTATCTTGCACAGATGTGAAGTTGTGGCATTTTAGATTTCAAAAAAAAAAGGCTGCATTTTGGAACTCAGTTTATTTTAAAGATCTTATTGCCAGCCAGGCAACCATGGGCCAACTATGGCTTCAGATCCAGCGCTTTCTATAATTGGGAACCTTGTCAAAAAACCAAGCAGGGAGTGAGACTATGCAGTTGATGTTTGCTAGCAAATATGAGTTTAAAAAGCGGCACTCTTTCCCCAAAACCACTTCAGCTCAAACCAAGAACACTGTTAAATCATCCTCTCAGGATATCTGTAATATTCACCTGCCACCAGATCATTAAGTAACCTTCAACTGCAAATAGTTTTGTATGTAGATTTAAAAACACAGAAGTTACCAGTTATAGGACAGGAGGGATTTGTGGCAGGTGGGTGGTGGGTGGGAAGAGAACAAGGGAAAATGGAGATGCCCTGCCCTATCACCAACCATATACCTGGGATGGGGGGGGTCCCTTTGCTGTTAAGAAAGCAAAATAAACAATAAATCACCAGGCGAAAGAAGCCTGGGACAAGGGTCCTGAATGATCCCTCTTCATTCAGGTGGACATTACAAGTCCCTGGCCCATAGCTGCCAAGTTTTCCCTTTTCTCGCGAGGAAGCCTATTCAGCATAAGGGAAAATCCCTGTAAAAAAGGGATAACTTGGCAGCTATGCCCTGGCCTCATATCTGAGCTGCAGAAGTGCAACCCACCCACCCTGATTTCAGGTGAGGGTGGAGTTCTGGGACTGAAAGTGTGGGGGTTGGGATTCCTCCAGCAAGTCTGTGGCTGAGAGGGCCTTTTGGCTCACACAATTGCAGGGGGTTGGACTAGATGACCGTTGGGTTTCTTCCAAATCTACAATTCAGTGGCTCCGTGACCGCAGAAGTCCCGGTGCATTCTGCAGGGCTTGCTCCTGTGCAAGCGCACTGAGGTTTATAGAAGAATCCTACTCACGTCTGCTCAGAAGTAAGCCCCATTAACTTCAATGGGGTTTACTTCTAGGTTATGTGGCAGCCTAAGTCGTCCTGGCCCTGAGTTTGCTGCGTGGCTGCAGGCCTCCATTTTCTTAATCAATGCCTGTCTTCAGAATGTCGATTTAAAACAACAACAAAACAACAACAACAACAACAAATTACACCTCTCAAGGAGCCCCAGGCAGCAGATACAGAATTAAAAAAACAAAGCCAAAGCTTTCTAAAACAGATCAAGATGTTCTTAAAGCAATTACAATATGAAACCATTACAAGCAATTACATTTGAAAACATCCTTCTGCCGCTGATCTTGAGGTTGCTAGGAACAGTATCTTTCAGCCACCAAGTGCCAAGGCAAACAGGAATGTTTTCAAATTCCTCCTGCAAGTTAATATTTATTCATTCATTGTTTCTGAAGGCAGCCCTGTTCTGAGAAGCTTTCAATGTTGTTGTTGTTGTTGTTTATTTCCCACTGTTTCCCCCCCCTCGATGTGGCTTTCATGGTTCTCCCTCTCGTTTAATCTCCACAACAACTACCCTGTGAGGTAGGCTAGGCTGAGAGTGAGTGACTGTCCCAACACCACTCCATGAACTTCATGGGGCGGAGTGGGGGATTCGAACCCTGGTTTCCCAGGTCTTGGTCCAACACTCCAACCACTACACCACACGGAGTGATGGAGACAGACACATTGTGCTGGGGAGGGCATTCCGCAGCTGGGGAACTCAGAGGCGTGGCTAGGGGAATTGGCAGCGTGGGGCTTGTGTCCACCGGCAGCAGACTCCATGGAGGCTCCGTGCAGCACACTCTGCCTTGGCTAGCCCCACCCCATGGGCAGCTTGCTCCGCCCCCCGTGGGATGCTTGTCCCACCCCCGGGTCAGGGTGCATGCGCCACCCCGGCACCCAAACGGCTAGTTACGCCGCTGGGGGAACAACCACTGAAAAGTCCCCCATCATGAGGTCAGTGCCAACTGGGCAGCCGCCCTCTTACAAGGTTGTTGTAGATCAGGGGTGGCCACTTCCCAAGAGACTCTGATCTACTCGCAGAGTTAAAAACTGGGAGTGATCTACCCCCTTTTGGGGGGTCCAGGTCAAAACTGTTGGTTTTTTAAGGAAGGGAAGCCCTGTTTTGGGGGGTTTAGGTCAAACTTGTTGAGCTTCTTTTAGAAGGGAGGGAGTCCCATTTTTGTTTAGGGCTTCAGGTCATTGTTCAGCTTTTTTTAGGGAGCAGGAAAATTTGGGGTGAGCTTTTTTTAGGGGTGCCAGTGATCTAGCAGTGATCTACCACAGACATCCAGTGATCTACTGGTAGATCACAATCTACCTGTTGGACGTGTAGATGAAGCGCCAGGGGGCTGTTTAAAAGCCTAATGTAGATGCTCTGTTTCAAGCCAGAGATTCAAAACTGCTACTCCACCCTACCCTGACTATTTTTTCTTCATAGGCTGTTTTCACCACTTTTTAATTAGAACTTTTCCCTCCCCCTCCCATTGGTCTCCCGGTCTAGATTCCTGGAACTGGAGTGTCCTTCTTTGTGCAAGATCTTGAGGACTACAGCCTTTGCTTACCCTTTCGTCTTCGACAACATTCCGTTGTTCTACAGGGTAGGCTGACGGTGGGGGCAGTGTAGCCACGGGGTGGGGTGGGGTGGGGGGCTCTGCTGGGAGTGGGTTGTCAATGGCTGCTAACCACAAGGGCTAGGCTCTGCCCTCCCAGTCAGAGGCAATAATGCATCTGAACAGCAGGTGTTGGGAACTGCAGGAGGGGAGAGTGTGGCTCTTATGCTCAGCTGCTGTTTGCTGGGTTCCCCGGTTGGCCACTGTGAGAACAGGATGCTGGACTAGATGGGCCATTGGCCTGATCCTGCAGGGCTGTTCTTACGTTCATATATTCTTTTACTTTGGCCTCTAAGGACTGAATGTGCAGTTTCCTCTACCTTCGCATACCAATAATCCAGATTAGTCCCAATAGTTTTTGGGGTGAGCCTCCCCACACCCAAGTCTTGCTGTGCCATGCAGTTGCAAATTCTTGCCTTCATTTCTTTCCTTTGCTCATGGTGTCACAGGAAGCAGGTGGCTTTGTCCTTTGGCATGGTGTCGCTGTTCCTTCCTTCCAGAGCCACCCTTCCTGGCAGACTCATGCCACTTCCTTGCCTTTCAGCTCTTGTTCTGCTTTGGTGAAGACTGTGCCTGGAATGACTCCGTCCCTGGTTACTTCTACCACCTTCTTTTCGCAGCCCTCACTGGCTTCCTCTTCGCTTCCCACCTGCCGGAGCGCCTGGCCCCTGGGCGCTTTGATTACATTGGTAAGAGAGGGGTGGGCCGGGGTGGAGACAATTGAATCCCTGCGACAGGGTTGCTCTGTCCCATCTCTTGCCAACCTAGCAGTTCGAAAGCACACCAGTGCAAGTAGATAAATAGGTACCGCTGTGGCGGGAATGATGTTTCCATGCGCTCTGGTTTCTGTCACGGTGTCCCGTTGTTCCAGAAGCGGTTTAGTCTTGTTAGCCACATGACCCAGAAAGCTGTCTGCGGACAAACACCGTCTCCCACGGCCAGAAGCGAGATGAGCGCTGCAACCCCATAGTCACCTTTGACTGGACTTAACCGTCCAGGGGTCCTTTACCTTTACCTTAATCAAGTCCAAAGTCAGAAGCAGGAAATGCTTCTGAATACCACTTGCCGGAAACCGCAGGAGGAAAGAGTGCTCTTGGGCTTGACCAATAGAGGCATCTGGTTGGCCACTGTGAGAACAAAATGTATGGGCCATTGGCTTTATCCAGCCCCAGCTCTTCTTCTGTTACAACCATTTTCTTTCTCTTGATCTTCTCTTATCTCCTCCCTCCCCATCTCTTCTCTCTCCCACCTCCCTTCCCCCCCCCACTACAGGACACAGCCACCAGCTCTTCCACATCTGTGCTGTCGTGGGCACCCATTTCCAACTGGAATCTGTTTTATGGGACTTGCATTCGCGCCGGGCCTGGCTGAGCGCTCATGCCCCAGCGGCCACCTTCACCCAAACTTTTGCCATCCTTGGAGCTGCCCTGCTGGGCAACCTCGCACTAGTGGCTGCCTTCACTATGGCCCTCCTCCGATCCTCCGGCACTACCCTGATTCTGCAGAGCAACATCCCCGAGGTGGAGCGGCCCAAGGAGCAATGATGGAGCCCTCTCTGGCGGCGCTCTGTGGCTTCGGTTTCTCTGAGAGACCTTCGTTCCACCTCCCTCGGGCGGCGACTCCTTTGAGAGCCCCTGGGTGAGAATTTTATCCGCTGTCGCACTTTATACCTCAGTGTTCCGTGTCCAGAGTAACGTGGGGGAGGGACCCTTTTGAATGTTCCTCGTAAGTTTGAGCACTTTAAACATTTGTTTGGGATTCAACTGTTCGTGGGTGTGCAGCGCGGAGACCCACAACTGAATGCCTCCCCACACAATATGTCAGAGAAGTAGACTTGGGTTCCTGCCTGGGACAACCATTGCTGGCTCTCTCTCTCCTACTACACAGAGCCAGATTTTCACTTTCCAGTCAGCTCTGCTTCCAGGGGTGCTAAATTCTAAATATCTGGGCACCATGTCCTTTCTCTTCAGATGTTCTCCTAATGAGAGTTGCTGTTGCACTGAGAGTCCTGCTCATGGGCTTCCTGTTGTGGGTATCTGGTTGGCCATTTTGAGGACAGGATGCTGGGCTAGAATGGGCCTTCAGCCTGATCCCAGCTCCAGGCCTCCTCTGATGTTCTTACATAACTCTTGTCTCCAGCTATGGCAAGCAGATACTTCCAGGGAGAGTGTGAAGGTATTCTGTGGGAGGCTTTCTCTGAACATGGAGCCTAGACCTACTCTGCATCCAATACTCTCACCCCCTTTTAAACCGCCCACACTATCACCACACCTTAGGGCAATAAATTCCATCAATTCATCTTGCATCATACAAAGAAGGCCCTCCTTTCTATTCGTCTACCACCAACCCATTTTTCTTGAGCAACTTCCCTCGCCCCTCTTGCATTCTGTCTCAGATTCTCCAGCTGTGATTCCTGCGTTGCAGGGACGACCTAGATGAGAAGATGCCTTCCAATTCTACGATCCTGTGATTCTCATGTGACACAAGGGGGTGGAGGCATCCTCTGTGGGCCAAAAACCCCAGAAAGAGAGGACTCTCTCCACACTTGGCGCAAGAGAATAGCACCGCCCACTGGCCCACAAGATAACTTTTCGATTGCACAGCTTATTGTTGCATGAAAACCCAAATGGCATCTCTCCCCACCCCAAGTTGCACTCATTATTTGTTAACCAATTATTGGGAAGTCCCCCTGGGAAAGCCCTGTCCAGAGAGGAGATGCTGAGTGAGTGCAACAACCGTAGTTGAGGACCATTGTGAGTTGTTGTTGTTGTTTACACAAGAAGCCCCCAGTCTAAATCAGTTTGCTGTAAGAGAGGAGAGCAACAGCAGGATGAGAATTCTCTGTGCCTCCTGTAAGCAAGATTAGACAAAGAACGGGCACAGATTGCAACAGACGGTTGGATGCTGGGATGATCCATAAAGGTGCACAACTGTGATGGATTAAGCCGGCTGTTTCCAAACATTTTTGGTCCATGGCCCCTTGGTTCCATAAACTCATACCCAGCACACAACCCCCCCATCCTCTTAAAAACATCCTTCAGAATAGCAGTTTGCACAGCCCACAAAGGAAGATAATAACACAGTAAAAAAATCAAAGCAGCAGCTATTCATTGTATATTTATTCAAAATCCAGTTGAACCTATTTGGTTCAATTAATTCAACAACAACATAATCGTAATCATAATTTAATTTATGTCCCGCCCAGCTACCCTGGGTGGCTTACAGCATATATAATCAAACATTAAAAACAGAATATCCTATAAAGGCAACAAACAAACCAATAAATCAATAGAAACCAATAATAACAATAACAACAATAATAGACAGTTTACAGTTACTGTATAACCAAATTAAAATAACTGCCAGCCCCAACTAAACATTTCCAGTGAGACCAGCTTTTCAAAGTCTGATAGTCATTTACACCTCCAGCACCCTCTGTTTCTTAGCTCCCCATGTAATCCCCCACCCCACCCCCCACAAAGGGGGCGCTACCATCCACTTTGGGAACCATTGGATTAAGCTGTCTAAAGCACCTGTTTTGCAACTAGTGGGTTGGGATGACCTACAGACCTAGCTGGGTTGCACTAGCAGCACAATCGCGATAACCAGTGGCTGGCAGGGGCTTATTGGAGTTGTAGTCCAAAACCGCCAGCAGGCAGAAGATTGAGGGGAAAGCTGCAATATACAAATATTTTTTTAAATACTAATAATTAAGAAGTGGGGTCTCCCAGTGTGTGTCTGGGCTAAAGATGGGTTCTGGGTCTGAGAAGGTTGGAGACTGCTGAACTCAAAATATTGTGGACTCTCCATCGCTAGAGATCTTCAAGCGCAAGTGAAGGAAATATTTGGCTGAGTGGCGTTGACGTGGATCTGATTCACAAGGCAAGATGGGTAGCTGGATGAGGCCAAGAGCCCCTTCGTTCCTTTCTTTCCAGGCTGCCCATCAATAGGGATGAACGATGGAGGTGTTGCCAAGACCAGCAGAATCTGAAGGCCAGAATGCTTAGCTTGTGGCTGGTCTAGGATCGGGACTAGAGAAAAGTAGCCTCTGCAGACTCATTCCTTTCACTACAGAAACCCTAAGATGTCCCATATTTTGTACGAGGAATGAGATCCAAACCAAGGAAACCCCAGACTTGCAGATCTGAGGATGTAGAATTGCAGATCCTTAGCTGTTCCTAGCAAGCTTATGAGGAACGCAACCCTGGTGGGACATTGTGTCTGGACATTCCCAAACCTGATAGGAAATTCTGTCCAGATGTTCCCAGAAAAATGAAAGTCCAAAGGATGTAGTGGGCGATATGCTTTTGAGCGTTTGAGGCTGTTTTTAGTGTGTTCTTGAAGAGGGTGGAGCCTGGATAAGGCCGGTGGCTCATTAGCTGATGGTGCTAATTGTTCGACTGTTAATTCTCAGAGCCGGGTTGGCTGAGCGGTATGAGGGTCCTGATGAGAAGATGGTGTTTTAATATGGTTTCCTGGAAGTGTTTTTACGAAGGGTCTAGCATTGGAGCAAATAGTTGTGGTATCCAATATGAAAAGTGGGGCCCTGTCTTCACTTAGCTTGTTCCTTAAATTACACCCAGTTCAACCAACCTGGGCGATGTACATTTGCAGGCTGAACTTGAGTGAATGTGAACTGGATTTTCTAGATTGATCAGAATGAGCATTTGTAGCTTTGGGCTAGTAGTGGTAGAAATTGTCCAAAACCTTCCATTACCCACTTTGCTGCTAACTAACAATTAAGTAGCAAGCGAACTTAACAACAAGCACAGTTTTTGTGGATCGCAGCAGGCAGGGGTAGAGGCCAGAGGAAGGGAGGGTTGCTTTTGTGTTCAGGTCCTGCTTGCCAGTTCCCCCACAAGCATCTGGTTGGCCACTGTGAGAACAGGATGCTGCATTGAAGGAGCTTCTTGGACTAGACGACCCTTGGGGTCCCTTCTGACTCTACAATTCTATGATTCTATGGCTAGATGGGCCACTGGCCTGATCCAGCAAGCTCTTGTTATGCTCTTATGTTGCCTTAAAAGTGATGCCACCACTAATGGTGTGGAGCAGTTCTGTGGTTGGGAGAGAAGCAAGGCAGAGGAAGAGATCTCTTTCTAGAACACTCTGTGCCTCCTTGAGTGATAAGCAGAAAGCAACTCCTTAATTGTGATAAGTGAAACAAAATAATAAAGAAAATTCCTTCCAGTAGCACCTTAGAGACCAACTGAGTTTGTCATTGGTATGAGCTTTCGTGTGCATGCACACTTCTTCAGATGCATGCACAAGAAAGCTCATACCAATGACAAACTTAGTTGGTCTCTAAGGTGCTACTGGAAGGAATTTTTTTTAATTTTTATTTTACTACGGCAGACCAACACGGCTACCTACCTGTAACTGTGATAAGTGAGACCTTCTCTTCTATTCTGTAAAACAAGCTACCCAAATCAGACGGAGATAAGAGTACAACTCCACTCCTCTGGGTTTTAGGACCTCGGAAAGAAGGTCCGTTGACCCCTTGTAAGTTCAATGGCAAACGAAGAAGGCCAGCAACAGATTACTCTTGTCCACCTCTTTTTTCCCAGCAGCGACGGAGCCAGCCGATCGGGCACCTGGGGTGGCGTAAGTGCCTTGCGCCCAGGGGCAGGGCAAGATGCTCTGTGGAGCTTCCGGAGTCTGCCTGCCTCCTCCCACTCAGCCACCCTACAGCTGGGGGGGGGGGAGGCAGCGGGCAGACCGTTTGGGGCAGCGCAGAGCCTGCGGGCATCCAAGCCACCGTGTCACTCCCAGGAGAGACGCATGGCTCGGGTGCGTTGCAGGCACCGCGGTGAGTGCCGCCCAGCATTTTGTCACCCCCCCTGAGGGGTGACACCCGGGACAGGCTGCCCCCACCCCACCCCTTCCTCCGCCCCTGCTTCCCAGACTACTTGCTTGAATTGCAAGCTGAAGCCCTGCATTAAGGAATGATCAAAACAGACAGGCTCCAGCCCTTACGAGCAGCACCAGAGGCCCTGAACACTGAAAATATGCTGTCACTACATAATCCAAAATAAAAATGGCACGGGGGAGGACTAGATAACTCTTGGGGTCCCTTCCAACTCTACAACAATTCTTCTGGTTGTTATTGTGTGTGTGTGCTTTGCTGGTGCCTGATTCTGCCTATTGTGTAATCCCGCACCACTTACTAGGGAGCTGAGGTCAGTGGGCCTTACTTCTGAGTAAGCATGCGGAGCTTTGCGCTGTTAATGCCTCAGTAGGAACAACTGAACTAAAAGGGCTCTACTTTGTGACAGTCACACTCACCCTTTAAAAAACAACGACACAGTTCTGTTTATGTTTACATTAGTCATTGTTTTTGCCTCCTGTTTTTCACAAAGCTTTTCATAGTAAAAGACCTTGCTGCTTTTGTGGGTTAACGTTTAAATGTCTCCCATCTTCCTTTCGTATTAACATTACAAACACATATACGTTTGCTTGGAGGGGGGGGTCTGTTGTACTGGGCAGAGTGCAAGTAGGGAGGAAAAGCTTAATTGTTATTATTTGTTCTTGAAAAGGCTTCAGATTGCTCTTCTGAATGTCCTTGTCTGCTCCTAGACTGTGCCTGAGGGCTGCCATTCCTGTGCCTTAAGATGCATGCAATGGACAGAAATTCACCAGGTGTATCACCTGTTGGATTTCAGCCTGCTGTGCAAGGGGAAAGTGCCTGAGGGTTGCCGCCCTTATTCCTGGGAAAGTTCCTGTGCCTTAGAGTTAGATGCATGCAGCAGACAGAAATTCTACCAGTCATGAAAGAAGAGAGGTGGGGAGAAATAGCAATTTTTTAAAAAAATGTTTCCTTCGAGGATAGGGTATGTCCCGAAACCTTAGACAGTCTTTGCTGACATGTGCCTTTTACTGTGTTTTGAATGTGTTTATTGACCTCTCCTTGTTCACGTAACCTTAACAAATCTGTGCTTGCTGCTAGGAAAATCCTGAATTCCGCAGAAACGAGAGATGCCAAAATTCCATATTTATTCCCTGTCCGAGAGAAACCACTTTTTATGGAAAAGCTGTATAAAAATGTTTTGCTACCTTAACTGAATGATGCTATGTCTCTTGGTTTTCTGTTTTGTTTTTTAATAATAATAATAACAATACCTGTCTTTGAAATAAAACAGCTTTAATTCGAAACTGGAACGACAGAACGATAAACTCTGAAACCAACGATGCCCTGCTTGTCTGCTGTTCTGTTCTGTGATTAATAGATTTAGGTGCTTCCAAGGCGGAGCTTAATACTACAAGAAAATGAATCAGATATTACAAACAGATGACAACTGGTTTGGAGTTTTTTTAACAGACTGTCTTTCCCCTAGAAAGAGTAAATACAAATTAAAATGGGGGGGGGGTGTCAGCTAGCATTTTGATGCCAATAATGCAGATCCCACTTCTGACACCAGTGCTGCATGCACCTCAATCTCCAAGCGGTGACCTGGGTGTGGAGCAAAAAAAGAGAAAGGATTGGGGGGGGAAGAGGCTTTAACAGTGTCCCTGAAAATCTGTCTGAATCAATCTAGTTCTCGGAAAACCAAGGAGGTTTTTTCAAATACAACTATACCATGTATTCTCAGACACAGAGCTCTTGGTCTGCTTTTAACACCATGTTTGAAAAACTGAGATGTTGAGGGGCACCAAGAGGTCAGAGAAGTCACAGGTGACGACTATTTACCAGTGTTCGAAACTCCCATTGTACTAGGCGCATTTTGCGTTAGGGAATTTCATTGGAGCGAGCAGTTTCTGAGCTCTGGGTGCAGTACTGAGCCTAAGATTTCAGATTAAAGCTGCAGAATGGAAGGAAAGGAGGACCTTTGTCTGCCTCCCCTCTTCCAGCTACTTTCTGAAGACTGGAGAAGAGACCCTCTTAAGAATACTAGGGGTGGGGGGTGGGCAGGGGAAGGACTAGACGACGTGAAAAATGAACATAAGATTTTAGCTGCAGTTCATTCATTTTCATCTTTGTATTGTTATAAAAAAGTGCACCTAGACATTTTGTGGTTGTGCCCATAACCTACGCCTAAGGTGCCATTTAGCTCCTAGCTTTCATATCTCAGTTTCTGACACTGAACCCTTCCATGTATTATCTATTATCCATGAACACTCAAACATAAAAGGGGTTCTGTCTAGCTCTGGAGCTTGTTGGTTCCAAAGTTTTGAATGCTATTGGGCTTGACATGGGGCTGGCTAACCACCCCATTCAGGGGCCTGATCTGCCCACCAAAGAGCTCAAGGTGACATACATGGTCCCCCACCCACTGATTTAATCCCCACAACAACCCTGTGAGGTAGGTTAGGCTGAGCGGCAGCGACTGAGCTCAAGGACATGCCCAGTGAGCTTCATGGTCAAGTGGGCATTCGAACCCTTGTCTCCCAGGTACTAGTTGGACTCTTAAGCACTAAAGGTAAAAGACTCCTGGACGGTTAAGTCCAGTCAAAGGTGACTATGGGGTTGCGGAGCTCATCTCGCTTTCAGGCCGAGGGAGCTGACGTTTGTCCACAGACAGCTTTCCGGGTCATGTGGCCAGCATGACTAAACTGCTTCTGGCGCAACGGAACACTGTGATGGAAACCAGAGCGCACGGAAATGCCGTTTACCTTCCCGTCGCAGCGGTACCCATTTATCTACTTGCACTGGTGTGCTTTTGAACTGCTAGGTTGGCAGCAGCTGAGACTGAGCAACAGGAGCTCACCCCATTGTGCGGATTCGAACCACCAACCTTCTGATCGGCAAGCCCAAGAGGCTCAGTGGTTTAGACCACAGTGCCACCCACTACACCAGGCTTCCTCATACTTGGCCCTCCAGATGTTTTGAGACCACAATTCCCATCATCCCTGACCACTGGTGCTGCTAGCTAGGGATCATGGGAGTTGTAGGCCAAAAACATCTGGAGGGCTGAGTTTGAGGAAGCCTGCACTGCACCTAACTGGCTCACAACAGCTCTGGGGCAAGTGACATTGCAGCTGAGTCCAAAAAGGGTTGCAGATACCATTGATGGGCAGGGCCTGCAAGGCACTTCAAAGCCTCATCAGCTGGTTGTCGGGCCTTCAAAGTGCAGCAGAGGGCTCTCTGCAAGCACCCATCTGCTTAGTTTGGCTGCAGTCTTCATGATTAGTTCAGGACTCCCTTGCAAGGGAAGTTGCCTGCACATGTGACATTTTAAATGTACCAGATGCTCTTTGCATGAACCATCAAACCACACGACACTCAGAAAATCCTATTCATTAAAATCTAGTCGAGGCTGGCTTTTGTGAACCTGTCACTCTGTACCTTTTACACAACCACCAAAGTTATCAGTAACTTCTGATCAACATATTCTGAAAGAGGTATTTTTTGTGGGGTTTTTTGCATTCTTTATTATCTTGATTTACGAACGCTTCCTCCTTAGAACCAGGATCTGATCAGGAATTCTATCTTTGAATAAATAAATGGGTATTTGGCTTGGGGTATTTTTGTTCCAGATAAGCACTGTTAATATATATTTTAGTGATCCAATATGCAAATACTTTTTCTCCTAACCTAACGGAAGGTTTTATTTTCCTCGTAAACCTGGCACTGTTTCTATGTTGCACAATGTGCAAATACACTTATCTCTGCAGAGGTCTTCCCCCCCCTTTTGGCAGAACAATGCTGTTCATTGAATGTGCGCATTGGGCTATAGAAGAGCTCTCCAAACTTTTCATGTTGGCGACACACTTTTTAGAGATGCATCGATTTCGTGACACAGTCATTCAGTTTTACTAGCAAACTGGAGGTTAAACTAACCCCTTGTAAGAGATACAGACACATACATAAACTGCAATGACAAAATGTACACGTTACAGGTAGGTAGCCATGTTGGTCTGACATAGTCAAAACAAAATAAAAAAATTCTGTATGTTTTGTGACTGTATCTGTGTATGTATGTTTACTTTACTCTTTTCTTATCCTTATTTTTCTTCCTTGATTGTTTTTTTGTAACTATTCATTTTAATCATTTTAATCAATAAAGACTTTATTTTTTTAAAAAAATCATTCCAGTAGCACCTTAGAAACCAACTAAGTTTGTCATTGGTATGAGCTTTCGTGTGCATCTGAAGACGTGTGCATGCACACGAAAGCTCATACCAATGACAAACTTAGTTGGTCTCTAAGGTGCTACTGGAAGGAAAATGTACGGGGACACAGTTACATACCACAACTGGCACACAGCTGGCACAGTTTGGAAAGCTCTGGGCTATCGAGTCCCTGACATTTCCACACTTAATGTAAAGCTGTAGATAAAAGAATACAGGCCACTAAGTGATGGAAGTAGGAAATCTTAGAATTTTGAAGTGTCAGGCATAGCTCTAGTGGCTTTAGCCCAAACGTAGCAGAGTTTTCCTGCACAGCACAGAAGCTAGTTCAGGTGGAAATGACTAGTCGGCTAGACGCAGAATAACTATTTACAGCAGGGGTTCCCAACAAAATTTTCTCGAGGACCCCTCATCGAGCCGCTATTGTGACAAGGACCCCATTAATTCCTAATCCTAAAATTAAAAAGTGAGAGCCAAATTAAGAGTCTTTTTATATTTTATATTTATACGTTTTTTACAAGTTACAACAGAGTACTCCATCAGTACAGTATACAGTTAGTTTTAATTTTCAGTTCTTAATGAGATGAGTTAAATCTGTCCTTTGAGTCCATTATTTCTGAAATATTAGGTTCCAAACTTGAAACTTTCACTCTGAAATCTGACTGCATGTCGAGCCGATTCCTATATTTGTTTTTCATGAAATACATGGAAGAAAATGCTTGCTCACACCGATATGTGGTTGCAAATGGAAGGATCTTTTTCATTGCCTTATCTCCAAGTTTCTTGTAGTCCTTGCGGCATACAGCAGAACTACTGCCTCTATCTAATTCTAGTTTTACACTAGACTCTGCTCATGCACTCTGCTCATGCAGGAAGAGGCCAAAACAAAAAACTGTTATCATACGAAATATATTTAATATATTTTTTATTCTAATAGCATCTTGCGGACCCCTCTGGCATAGCTCGCGGACCCCTGGGGGTCCCCGGACCACCTGTTGGGAACCACTGATTTACAGGATTCATTAAAAGAAAATAAAACCAGCAGAGTTTCTGCACACAAAGCAAAGCAAAATAAATCCTTACTCTCTCTCTCTCTCCAACCATACACAGCACTTCTACTCCTAACACCCAACAAGAAACAACTGTGCTAGCATTCCTAGATAACAGTTCAGTGCTGGTCATTAACCAATCAGAGAGTTGTAGCCAGGCCAGGCAGACCTTGGCTTTCTGCCAAGAGTAAATTGACACTGCCTTGAGTTAATTGTGTGAAGCAAGAATATGTAAGTTTCCCATGAGAACCAATTATCAGAAACCGAACAGGAAATGCAGGGGATAACATTGCATCCGAACCCAGCCTGCTGCAGGTCATTTGCACGCTGAATAGAGTTGCAATACAGCTGTTGGAATAAGTTATTGAACAGATAGATGGATGCCTGGGCAGGGCCGTCTTTAGCGGATGCAGTGCTGGGGTGCAAATATCCGCCCAGTGCCTCCAAATTACCATGGATCATGTTGGGGTGGCCGTAGCTACGCACTGCCAGCCATGGGGGGGCAACTCTCCCCCATGCTGCCCACAAGGGCTTGAGAGTGAAGAGGCGCCCCTCCCAAGCCTCCTGGGGAGGAAAGCGCAGCTTCCCTCCCAAGCTTCCTCGGGAGGAGAGCGATCTCCGCAGAGGCTTGGGAGCCTTATGGTTGGCGGGGCACAACTGGCGGGAATGCAGGGAAAGGGGAGGCCTCTGGCAAAGCTGCGCAGCTCCCCCACTTGCTGGGGCATCCCTGAGAGGCCGGCGTCCTGGCGCAACACATCACTAAGCCCTGTGGGAAGGACGCCTCTGTGCCTGGGCCATTCGTACCTCATTGTCAGCTAACTCCTTGTCACTCAAACAGCGTGGCTGCAGGCTCACCCCAAGAAAAATGGTCTCTGGGTGTCACAGTGGCCGGAGTGGACTACTTCAGAGTAACGACGCTACGCAGCTCTGCATTTTATTCTTTTATTGGTGCTGCGTATTTACAGTGCTGAAGTCATTGCTATTTACACGGAGTGATGTGGTCAGTCGGTTTCAGAACCTCCTAATGGCTTTTGGCGCGTCTTTCTCCAACACAAAAGCTTTGGCAGACCCATCCTCTTTCCCCTCCTCTTTCTGCGTAATTCCGGAGTTGGGGGGATGGGTCTCCCCCCCTTATTCGCCCCTTCCTGTCCCACCTGGGACCCTGGCTCCTCTACCTTGCCTGAGCCTCGGCCCCGACTTCCTGCTTCCCCACTGGCATCGGAACTCTCTCTGCTTTCCCCTGTGCTCGGGGATGGGCTTGAACTCAGGAGGGGAGGGACTTCGCGATATCCCCTGTCCCTCACATCCACCCCCCTCCCAAGCTCTCCTTCACCCCTCCCCAGGTCCCCCCCAGGTGTCGGTGACGACTGGAAGCCTAAGAACTCAGTACCTTCCGAGCCCGTTGGTGTGAACACCTCCCCCCAGTCCTGCGAGCCCCCCCCTTCCGCCTGGGAGGACGGGAATCCCAAAAAGTCCGTGGCGTCAGAGCTGGTAGGGGTAAAAATGTTCTGCCAATCTGCTCCTTCCTCTGACTGGGTGGATCTCGGTGACACCCATACCTCATCCTCTGGTTCCTCAAACTCCGCTTCCCAGCGCCATGGTGAACTGCTCTCCCGTGCTTCCTCCCCCTCCCCCTCCCTTTCCATGTGCCAGGGCTTGGGTCTATGGGGAAAGAGGGCGTGAAATTCTTCTACCAGGAATTCCTCCTGTATCTGAGTGGCTGGGACCCATTCATTCTGCGACGGTGGAGCATCCTCCCATGCCATGAGGTACTCCAGGCCCCCCACCCCCCACCTTGAGTCCAGGATGGCCGTGGCCTCATTGAGTTGCTCCCTGCCTTCCCTCTCCCCCCCTCCCTCAGGGGTTTGTTCGCTGCCTCGGAGCCTGCTGCTTTCCCTGTACGGCGACAGCAGCGATCTATGAAACACTGGGTGCACCCTCATGTCCTCTGGCAGTGCCAGCCTGTATGCCACCGGGTTGACCTGTTGCGTGACCGTGAAGGGGCCCAACCTTCTGGGCGCCAGCTTTTTGCACCTCCCTCTGATGGGAAGGCCCTCCGAGGACAACCAAACTTTGTCCCCCACCCTAATGACCTCCCCCGGTCGCCTGTGGCGATCTGCCCCCTTCTTGTACGCTTCCTTGGCTCTCTCCAAGTGTTCTCTGAGCTGCTGGTGCACCGTCTCCAGTTCCTCTGCCCAATCCTCAGCCTGTGGGCCCTCCTCCTCCTCCTCCCCCTCCCTCTCTGGGAAAGATCTGAGGTCGCGCCCGTAATTGGCCTTAAAGGGCGACACCCCTGTGGAGACGTGCACCGCATTGTTGTAGGCAAATTCTGCCAGTGGCAGGCGATCCACCCAGTCCGTTTGCCGCTGGCTGACGTAGCATCTCAGGTACTGCTGCAGAATGGCGTTGACCCTCTCCGCCTGTCCATTGGTCTGCGGGTGCCGAGCCGTAGACAAGCTGACCTCCACCTGCAGGAGGTTCATGAGCCGCCGCCAGAACCTGGAAACAAATTGGCGGCCACGATCCGAAATAACCCTTAAAGGTAATCCATGCAGTCGGAATACGTGGTCAACAAACAGTTTGGCTGTCTCTTCTGCAGAGACCGCCCTGGCACACGGTATAAAGTGGCACATTTTGGACATGAGGTCCACCACCACCAACACTGCGGTCTTGCCCCTGGAAGAAGGCAGATCTGTGATGAAGTCCATGGACACCACTTCCCACGGCCTGTGTGGTGTGGCTAAGGGCTCCAGCAATCCTGCTGGCGCTGCTCTGACCACCTTTGCCCGCTGGCAGGTGTCACAGCCCCGTACATAGTCTCGAACATCTTCCCGCACCCCTGGCCACCAGAAGTGTCTCATGACTAGGTGAGCGGTTTTGTCCCTCCCAAAATGACCCGCCGTTGGGTTGTCGTGCATCTGCTTGAGGACCGTACGTCTAAGCTGGGTGGTGGGCAGGTACAGTGCACCCTTGTAGAAAAGCAGCCCCCTGCGTGCTGCAAAGTCTTTTGCCTGCTCCCCCCCCCTCTCAGTTCTCTGAAGATGCGGTTGGCAAATTCATCCGCTGCCGTCAGTGCTGTGAGTTCTGCCTCGCTCACCACTGCTGCTCCGCAGGACCATGCTGACGGGGGGAAAATGTGCCTGGGTGCCGGTGGCGCCTCCTCCTCCATGTACTCTGGCTTGCGGGAGAGGGCATCCGCCCTGACATTCTGCTCTCCCGGGATGTAGTGTATGGAGAAGTTGAAGTTCGCGAAGAACTCTGCCCACCGTATCTGCCGCTGGTTGAGCACCCTGGCAGTTCTCCAGAACTCCAGGTTTTTGTGGTCCGTGCACACCTGGATGGGGTGCTTGGCGCCCACCAGGAAGTGTCTCCAGTGCTGGAACGCAGCGTGGATCGCAAGAAGTTCCCGATCAAACACCGTGTAGTTTCGCTCTGGCTGGGTCAACTTCCTGGAGAAGAAGGCACAGGGTCTCCACTCTCTGTTGGCGTCCAGTTGCAACAAAATGGCGCCCACAGCTTTATCAGAAGCATCTGTCTCCACGCGTAGGGGCGCGTCCTGAACCACGTGGAACAGGTTCTGGTCTGAGGCGAACACCCTCTTGAGGCTTTCGAACGCTGCTTGCGCCTCTGGTGTCCACCTGAACTTCTGCTTGCCTCTCAGGCAGTCAGTGATGGGAGCAGTAACGCGAGAGAAGTTCTTGATGAACTTCCTGTAGAAGTTGGCGAAGCCTAGTAGGCGTTGGGCATCTTTGCGCGTCCTGGGGCTGTGCCAGTCCAGGATGGCCTGCACCTTGTCCTTGTCCATCGCCAGCCCCTTGTCTGACAGCTTGTAGCCCAGGAAGTCCACCTCCTTGGTGTGAAACTTGCACTTCTCCAGCTTCACATACAGGTGGTTCTCCTTCAGGCGCTGCAACACCTCCCTGACATCTTTCACATGCTGCACTGGGTCATCGGAGTAGATAAGGATGTCATCCAGGAAGACCAAGCATTTCCTGAAGAGGAGGGACCCCAGGACGTGGTGCATGAAGGCCTGGAAGCATGCTGAGCCCCCTTGCAACCCGAAGGGCATCACCAGATATTCAAAAGAGCCCAGAGGCGTGAACATCGTGGTTTTCCACTCATCGCCTTCCCGGATCCTGATCAAGTTGTACGCCCCCCTCAGGTCTAGCTTGGTGAAAATCTTGCCCCTGCGTGCCGCTGTCAGGAGATCATCCACCCTGGGCATGGGGAACGCCACTGGCTCTGTCACTGAATTCAGCCGTCTAAAATCCACCACAAGACGGCGCTGTTGCGTGTCTTTCTTGTCCACCCAGAAGACCGGGCTGCCCCCTGCTGCCTTGCTTTCTCTGATGAACCCCCGCTTGAGGTTCTTGTCGATGAAAGCGCGCAGATCCTCCAGTTCCTGGTCTGACATGGCGTACAGCTTGGCTGGGGGTATAGTTGCCCCTGGCACCAGGTTGATCTGGCAGTCAAAAGGCCTGTGCGGGGGTAGGTGGTCGGACTCCGCTTCGCTGAAGACCTCCTGCAGGTCCCAGTACGGCTTGGGTACCGCCTCACCCCCTTTGACGTGCATGGTGGCCACCGTGGCTATTGGAGGCCCCTCCCCTGGTTGGTGCTGCATGCAATGTTCCAGACAAAAGTCCGACCCAAACGTGATGCATCTCTGGTGCCAACTGATGGAGGGGTCGTGGCGCGCCAGCCAGCTCATGCCCAAGACGATGGGGGGGTCTGAGATGGTGGTGACGTTGAATGCCAGTGTCTCTGAGTGCCTTCCCACCGTCATTCTCATGGGGGGGGGGGTTTGATGAGTGATGGCCCCTCCCAGCAGCTCTCTGCCGTCAATGGTTGCCACGTGCAGAGGAAAATCCAGCTGCAGAAGCTGGATCTGGTGCTCTTCTGCAAAGTTTCTCGAGAAGAAGTTGGCTGAGGCACCACTGTCAATTAGGGCGAGGACCGTCAGGGGATAGCCATTTGGGAGCGTGAGCGTCACTTCTAGAACCACTCCTGCTCTGGGAGGGGTGGGCTGGCTCTGCTCCTCTCTGTGCGGGTGGGTGGGCTGGGGCTGTTGTCTGCTGACTGTGCCTGGCTGCTGCCCCTTGTCTCCTGCAGCCAGGCTTTCCCGTTTCCCTGCTGTGGTACTGCGTCAGTGGGGGAGGGCACAACCGTTCCCGCCTTTCCTTGCCACTCCCTGCGCTGTGGGCAGTCTCTGACGAGATGCTGGGGGGAGTTGCAGAGAAAGCAATTCCCACCCCTTCCCTCCTTGCGTCTTGGCGCCGCTGGGGTTTGAAAAGCCCGCGCGCGCGCGCTATCAATCTGCATGGGTTCCTGGTCCTGGCTGGCCCCAGGCGTGGCTTGAAAGGGTTGTTGGGGGAGTGGCTTCTCCTGCGACCGTGGGAACCAAGCCCGCTTTGCGTGCGTTGCTTGCTTGTCGCTCCACCGGGATTCCTGTCTCACCCCCACCGCCAGAGCCGCTTTGCTCAGCTGATCCATATTACTGGGCTTTGGACCTCTCGAGAGCTCATCCTTCACCTCCTCATGCAACCCCAAGTAGAACGCCGCTTGCATTGGGGGTGACTCTAGTTCCCACCCCAATCTGTGCACCAGCATGGTGAATTTCGCCCAATACGCGCGAACTGTCATATTTCCTTGGCGTAAATTATGAAGTTCCTCCTTAGTCTGGTCCATATGACTATCGGACGAATACATCGTTTTCAAACCTTCTAGAAACAGTTTGACATTCTTCATGCAAGGATTCTTTGTTGCGATTAACGGTCTTAGCCACTCCCTGGCTGCCCCGGTAAGGTGCTCCACAATAAACGCTACCCGGTGCTCATCATCAGGGAACTCATCGTGGTGCAGCTCAAGAGCATACACAATCTCAGTCTCAAAGCCCTGATATTCCCTCGGGTCTCCATTGAACTTGCTTACTAGGGTCCCGGCTCTCCTTCCTGGCAGCACTTGGACTTGGGGTGCCCCTCCCGCCTTGTTTTTCTCTGCATCCAGCTTGTTTTGGAGGTCTACCGCCACCGCCCTTAATTCCTGCTCTCTTTCCTGTAGCGCTCTCACCTGTTCTGCAAGTTGTAGCCGGTCGTCCTGGACCTTCTTAGTCTCTTCTTTAGCTGCCTTCAATTCCCCCTGCGCCTGCAGCGACAGCTGCTGCAGTTCTTGCTGGGCTTGCTCCGCGATCTGCCGCCATCTCTCCGCCTCTGACACGCTCATCCCGGCAACTCCAAAGTAGCCCAAAAAAGGTTTAGGAGGTTGCTGTCACAGTGGCCGGAGTGGACTACTTCAGAGTAACGACGCTACGCAGCTCTGCATTTTATTCTTTTATTGGTGCTGCGTATTTACAGTGCTGAAGTCATTGCTATTTACACGGAGTGATGTGGTCAGTCGGTTTCAGAACCTCCTAATGGCTTTTGGCGCGTCTTTCTCCAACACAAAAGCTTTGGCAGACCCATCCTCTTTCCCCTCCTCTTTCTGCGTAATTCCGGAGTTGGGGGGATGGGTCTCCCCCCCTTATTCGCCCCTTCCTGTCCCACCTGGGACCCTGGCTCCTCTACCTTGCCTGAGCCTCGGCCCCGACTTCCTGCTTCCCCACTGGCATCGGAACTCTCTCTGCTTTCCCCTGTGCTCGGGGATGGGCTTGAACTCAGGAGGGGAGGGACTTCGCGATATCCCCTGTCCCTCACACTGGGTTAAGTGTTCTGGGTGGGCATAGTAGGCATCAACCCCCAGGGGCTGAGGCAGTTTTGAGCCCCTCAATTGTGCAGGCCACCTCAATCTTCTGGAGAAGTTGTCGCCTCTGGTGGTGGAGATTTCCTTATAGTGAAAGAGGGGAGACTGCAGGCGTTAAGTAGTTTTGTAGGATCCTGTGTTTTAGAGTAGTGGTAGTGGGTCCCAAGCTTTTCTGAGCTTCCACCCCATTGCATAGATTTATACCCAGTGTCCCCCCCCCCACCCTAGCACTATAAAAAGAGTTAGCAGTTTGGAAAACCTACTAAGAAAGTTTAATTCAACAAAATTAATGAACCTGATCTCTAGTGAGACCAGCTTTTCAGAGTCTTGAGAGTTGTTTACACCTCCAGCACCATGCTGGCTAGCAAAAGACCCTAAACCTCTTAGTGGTGTGTGTAGGAAGATACTTGGGTCAGCTTCTGGTTTATCATGTCTGACAAAGTTCCCCCAAAGACAGGGCTGCAACTGAACACATAGCAGGAGGCCAGTGGTATCCTTTTGGAGGTTTCTGTGTGTTTTAATTTCAGTGATATGCGACTCTGGAATGCAAGGCATCCAGTAACTTTCATTTCTGCACCTTCTGTTGCAAAAAAAGTCTTGACTTCTCACCCAACTAGAAAGCCAGGCTTGCAGGGGATGCCCCATGTCTGGAAATGAAGTCTTTTCCCAGAAACATTGCTGAAACCGTTAAATCATTTATCTGCCGCTCGGCAGACTCACCCTGCTCTTTGTACAAACAGTTCTGGAGTCTTCTGATAGTTCCTTGCTGCCAACCCCCCCGAGTGTTGACTTTTGTCAGCAAGCTGCTTATAAAAGGCAGGACAGAGGCGACCTCCGCGCATCAGAAGAACAGAACGTCGACATCTCCTAACCAGGTGAGCCGGCAACTTTCCTTCCAAGCACAATAGTGTGATAGAATATAGAGGGAACACGTCACAGTCCCTTTGAACACAGAGAATCCACTTTGAACACAGAGAATCCACCACTGTAGAGTAGTAGAATTCAGCAGTCGCTGTGTTGATATCTGTTTTGGAAACTTGAAGTCCCAAAGGGATACAAGAGGGTTGGCATATCAGTGATTGCATTGTGGCAAATAGCAGCTGTGGGTGGGTGAATGTTCCTGGCTGCTGGTGGTGACAATAATAACAGTGGTGGTCCTGGTTGGTGGGGTGTGCTGTTACTACTACTAGGTTGGTATCAGTGGCCCCAAATGATACTGTTGCACGATACCCCAACCTTCATGTGGTGCAAGATCCCATGGGTTCTAGGGCAGTGTTTCTCAACCTTTTTTGGGCCAAGGCACACTTGTTCCATGAAAAAAATCACGAGGCACACCACCATTAAAAAAGTTAAAAAATTTAACTCTGTGCCGCCCTATATTGACTATATAATTATGACTGTAAGAAACACTTGCCAATTGCTGTGTTGGTTGCAATCTCCTGTAATAAGGCTTCACAAGCCGCTGATTTCTCTGCCAGCACAATCCTTTGCTCAGCAAGTTTCAGGTTGAGCTCATCCAGCCAGCTTCTTTAAGTTTGTCTAAAACCACCCTCCCGTGGTGGTGGCTGTTGAGAGCTGCGCTCGCCCCGCATCGTGACCCGGCCGGCTTCCTTTCCGTGACAATGCAAATCGCCCTTCTCATCGCCGCACGTCGCGGCACACCAGCCAGCGTCTCGTGGCACACTAGTGTGCTGCAGAACAGCGGTTGAGAAACGCTGTTCTAGGGAATGAGGCACAGCAGAGACAATGGTGCCTTTATGATATATGGTTTATGTACAACCTGGCCCTACAATGGAGGGATTCACAGCATCAGCACCACAGAAGGGGCTTGTTTCCCTCATAGCTGCAGCCTTGGATTCAAGCAGAAATCAAACATTGTGATCTCTCTCTCTCTCTGCCTTTTCTAGCCAGCAACTTCCCCCAGCCTTCTTATCACACATCACAGCCAACTCTCAGCTCTGGCTTTTGTTCTTCTAGCTAGGAGGAGCTGAAGGAGGGTCCCCACCCATTTGCCTCTGGCAAAGGGGCCCCTTTCCTTTCCTGCAGGTTGGCTGGTAACTCCACGTCTGGACCCAGGCTAGGATCCACACCTGTGGGCAGAATATCCAGAACCGAAGTCCTTTGCTTTTGCAGTTATGGCTGTGATCGTGCAAGAGCGGACATTCAACACTGCTCAACTTCAGTCTCAGAAAACTTCAGATGGTCTCAAATGCAGGGGCCAGCTTACTGATCTTTGTTCCCATTAGATCTTATATAACCCGTTGTTTCAAAACAATGGCACTGGTTGCCCGTTCATTCCTGGACCAAGTCAAGGTGCTCAAGTTAGCACTCAAAGCCCCAAATGACTCTGGCCCCAAATATCTGAAATAACATCTCCTTCCCTGCAGACCCTCTGGGAGGTGGTGGTGGTTAAGATCAGCAGAGGGGCCCCTCTTGGTGGTTCCTCTGCCCTCAGATGCTCAGGGGGTGGTGGCCCAAGGAGAGAGGGCTTTCTCTGTGGTGGCCCCTAAGTTGTGGAACTCCCGGCAGAAGTACACCTGGCACCTTCATCCTACAGCTTTCGGAGGATGCTGGAGACATACCACTTTGCCCTGGCTTTTGACACTTGAGGGATATATTATTAGGACCACCTTGTTTTTATGGTTGTAAATTGTTTTAATTGTTTTTAATATTGTTTTTAATGCTGTAACCCACCATGAGACCTTAGGGTGAAGGGAGGTGAATGAATGAATGAATGAACGAAGGTTGATGCGGATGGGCCGTGGATAGCTTAGTCGGTAGAGCAGGAGACTCTTGATCTCAGGGTCGTGAGTTCAAGCCCCATGTTGGGCAAAAGATTCCTGCATTGCAGGGGGTTGGACTAGATGACCCTCGTGGTCCCTTCCAACTCTACAATTCTAAAGCAAGTGATGAATCATGTTGATTAAGGGAGACTAATTGTTCAGTGATTAAGACCACTGTTTTTTTTTCTGGGGGGACTCAGGGGGACACATAACCTTAAACATTTGGTGAATCTTTGTACTTTTGTCCATTTACTGTATTTCTTTTTCCCAATTTGAACTATAAAATGGTGATTTTCTTGAGTCAAAATGAGAGTAAAAAGGTAAAGGGTAAGGGGACCCCTGACCATTAGGTCCAGTGGCGGATGACTCTGGGGTTGCGGCGCTCATCTCGCTTTATTGGCCGAGGGAGCTAGCGTACAGCTTCCAGGTCATGTGGCCAGCATGACTAAGCCGCTTCTGGTGAACCAGAGCAGTGCACGGAAATGCCGTTTACCTTCCCGTCGCAGAGGTACCTATTTATCTACTTGCACTTTGATGTGCTTTCAAACTGCTAGGTTGGCAGGAACAGAGACCGAGCAACGGGAGCTCACCCTGTCGCAGGGATTCGAACTGCCGACGTTCTGATCAGCAAGCCCTAGGCTCTGTGGTTTAACCCACAGTGCCACCCGTGTCCCAAGATGAGAGTACCCCTAAACATTTTTTTATTTTTAGAAAAAAGCACTCATTAAGGCCCACCAGTTCCTATGGGTGAGCCAGCCCTGTCATTGACTCACCAGCCCTCTCATTTTCACCCACAGAAAGAGCCCACCATGAAGCAATTTGCTCTCCTCCTTTTACTCTTGGCTAAGCTCCCAAAAGGGGACCTGTGTGGTAAGTACTGTGTTTCTCTGAAAATAAGACACCATCTTATATTTATTTTTCCTCAAAAAAACACACTATGGCTTATTTTCAGGGGATGTCTTATTTTTTCCTCCTCCTCCTCCTCCTCCTGCGGCCGGCATTGCTGCTGCACCTATCACTATGTCTTATTTTCGGGATACGGCTTATATTCATTGAATGCTTACAAATCCTGCTATGGCTTATTTTATGGCTATGTCTTAAAATAGGGGAAACAGGGTATATGCTGGTGGCGTTTAGAGACTGTGCCAGGATGTTGTGCTTTTCTTTGGTCTTTTTTGGGGGGGGCAAGGGGCCTTTCCATACACATTTGGCAAATCTCGGGGCAAACTCTTGGAACCGTTGTGTTGGAAGGGCACCTCCAAAGGGCATCTAGCCGAGCCCCCTGCCGATGAAGGGGATGCACGGCTGCAGCACCCAGTGATAAGTACCTATCCAGCCTCTGCTTAAAAGCCGCTAGTGATTGGAGAGTCTGTCACCTTCCAGGACTCTGTTTTCCACGGCTGAACATCTTGCGCCATCAGGAAGTTCTCCCTGCTATTGAGTCAAAATCCCATTTCTCATAAATTTAAACTGCTGGTTTCAGCCCTTCCCTCCAGAGCAGGCATTCCCAAACTGCGGCCCTCCAGATGTTTTGGCCTACAACTCCCATGATCCCTAGCTAACAGGACCAGTGGTCGGGAAAGATGGGAATTGTAGTCCAAAACATCTGGAGGGCCAAAGTTTGGGGATGCCTGTCCTAGTCCATATTTAATCGCCACCACAACCGTGTTAGGTCGATTTGGCTGAGAGGCAGGGACTGAGCTCAGGGCTTAGTGAGCTTCCTGTCTGAGTAGGGATTTGAACCCTGGTCTCTCGGGTCTAACTCTTTGCTACACAATATTGTCTCTTGTGATGGACTGAGATTCTGGAGAGCTGCTGGCAGTCAGAATGACCACTTGGCAAGATGAACTACTGCTATTACTACTGCTGTTTATTGGGTTTTTATCTGGAGGGCCGAAGTTTGGGGGTGCCTGCTCCAGAGGAACATAAATCAGATCTGCTCTCAGACCTTCAGGTGTTTGAAGGTGGTGATTGTATCTTAAGAACAAAACAAACATCTCCTGGGTCAGGCGGCCAACAACCCGTCTAGTCCAGCATCCTAGTTCTCACAGGGGCCAAACAACTGCCAGTGGGAAGCCCACAATCAGGATCTGAACACAAGACCCCACTCCCCTCCTGTGGCTTCCAGCAACTGGTATTCAGAAGCATTGCTGCCTCTGACCATGAAGGGAGAGGGTAAATAGTTCAGGGAGGCTTTTAATGTTTAATAGACTACTAGACTACTGGCCCATACCCCGTCCTGCCAAGGTCATCCTGGATCCTGCTTCCGTCTTCCAACAGGTTGAGTCAACCTCTCTGTCTGTCTGGGTGACTCAACCTGTTCACATCTATTGCCGTGCACGCAGATAGCAGCTGCTGCCTCAGCTCTGCGAAGCAAGATGTCCTCGGTCTGCTGCAGAAGTGGGAAGAGGCACCGTCCTGCTGCACAACCAACCCACACAGTCCTCACAAGCTTCCAAGGAGCTGCAAAGAAATCAAGAGATCTTCGCCAGGGTCCACAGGTGAGGAAATATGCAGCTGTTCCACAGACTACAACTCCCATCATCCCTGGCTAGCAAGACCTGTGGTCAGGGATGATGGGAATTGTAGTCTGTAAACAGACCCAAGTTTGGGAAACACTGATCTAAAGGTGGCCAAGTCTTCTTAAGACCACCCAATTGCTTGATCCTGTCTTGATCCTGTCTTTTGAGCAGATGGGTTGTATTTACTGGCCACGGAAGACGGAGAGACCTACCAGACCTTCTGTGACATGACCACCAACGGAGGGGGCTGGACTCTGGTGGCCAGCGTCCACGAAAACAACATGTATGGGAAATGCACCGTGGGGGACCGCTGGTCCAGCCAGCAAGGCAGTGATCCCAGTTATGCTACAGGAGATGGAAACTGGTCTAACAACTCCACCTTTGGGTCAGCTATAGCCTCAGCCAGTGATGACTACAAGGTGAAATAGGCGAATGATGTCCTTTGTCTGCCTATTCAGAAGTCCACTGCTACTAAGTTCAGTGGAGCTTAGCCCCAGCAATAATGTAAAACATGTGAAAAGTTAAAATAACAAGAGATGGAAACAAATTGAAATTCGTGTCAACTTTCTAAACATTTGGGGAGGTTTGTCTAAACTGGAGGCTCCGAGGAAGGTACAGTGACAGCACCTGCTGATATCAAGAGGCAGGGAGTTCCAAAGTTCTGCCATATTAAACTACTGGGCTCTTACAAATGTGGGTTTTACGCGGCACCTGTGTGAGAATGGCAATTCTGCCAACTGAAGGTACATCGGGAAATGTTTCAAAGACATCCCCCTAAAAGGCAAAAACAGGGACAAAAATAGACTGCCTGTTCAGGCCACAAATATAATCAGTGGAACTTGCAAGGGGGAAAAATACAGAGGGAATGGCTTCTCCTCGACAGTCTCTCCAGTTACTGTAAAAGACCCCTCCCCCCAATTTAAAAACCAAACCCTCCTCCCCCTCTAACACCCCTGATTTTCTTTCTTTCCAGAATCCTGGCTATTATGACCTTGAAGCAACAGACATGGCCATATGGCACGTCCCCAACAACACCCCCATGAAGGAATGGCGCGAGGCTGCGCTCCTGAGATACCACACGGAAACCGGATTCTTGTCTGAGCTTGGAGGGAACCTTCTCAGGCTCTACCAGGTAAGCAAATGGTGACTCAGCTTTTCTGCTGCCTGACTCGATATTTGGGATTTGGGTGGTTGAGTGGGGCAGGAGAACTCCCCCCCCATTAAAGTAATGGGAACACAGGGAGATCCCTGCAACGGCTCTCCAGGATTTTAGACAGGAGTGTCCCTCTAACCCAGTGATGGGCAACCTTTTGAGCTTGGTGTGTCAAAATGCGCCAAAAAAATGAGCATAACTCGGGTGGTGTGTCACTTGGAGGAAAAAACCATAATTTCACGATATTTATAGTTCAAATAACAAAAATGTATAATTGTAATATATAACTGTATATAGTAAACAAAAAACTAATTATTTAACCAAACCAAACCAAAAAACCCTTATTTATCACAAAGTGCCCAGAGTTGTTGAGCTTTTTGGGGGGAGCTGCTGACCAAAGTTTTGGAGGTTTTTTTGGGGTGTGTGTGCAAAAGTTGCTTTGCTTTTGGGGGGGTGCCCCAAAGCTGCTGCGCTTTTTGGAGGGTAAAAAGAACAGAAATAAATGATGAATAATACCTTCGCTGGAACTAACATGCAGCACCGACATAGTCTGCCAAAGCGCCAAAAAACCCAGCGCAGAACGGGTTAAAAAACGAACGCTGTTACACCCAATCATAGTCTGCCAAAGCACCAGAAAAACAGCACAGCACAGAAAGGGTTAAAAAACCAATCTCTGGCTACCAGCAACAACAACAACGAAAAAGGATCCGGGTTTTAACAGTGGAGACAAGCTGTAGGAGGAGCGGAAGAACAAATGGGGGTGGGGAACCAACAACAACAGCGTGAATGGGCTGATGGGGCGTGTGCCAGCAGTGAGGGCTCTGCGTGTCACGTCTGACACGCGTGTCACAGGTTCGCCATCACTGCTCTAACCCCACCTGGGGAGGCCACCAGCAGGGATTGAACCTGGGACCTTCTGCTTGCAAGGCAGACCCTCTGCCACTGAGCTACGAGGGCCCTTCCCCAGGTCTCCAGGTTTCCCTAGGAAAGCCCTGCTGTGTCGGAGACCCCAGATCAGGGCTCCTTCTGGGCCAGTGTCCTTGGACCTCCAGCAAGCCCACAAGCAGGGCAGGAAGGCAGCCCTTGGTTGCATATTGGTGTCTCACAGACCCTCCAAGTGCCCCCGTTTTCCAGGGACAGTCCCAGATTTACAGAAGCCATCCCAGTTTCTGATTTGGTCCTGGAATGTTTTTGCTTTTCCTTTGTTGTTGTTGTTTAGTCGTTTAGTCGTGTCCAACTCTTCGTGACCCCATGGACCAGAGCACGCCAGGCACTCCTGTCTTCCACTGCCTCCCGCAGTTTGGTCAAACTCATGTTGGTGGCTTCGAGAACACTGTCCAACCATCTCGTCCTCTGTCGTCCCCTTCTCCTTGTGCCCTCCATCTTTCCCAACATCAGGGTTTTTTCCAGGGAGCCTTCTCTTGTCTTCTCATGATGTGGCCAAAGTATTGGAGCCTCAGCTTCACGATCTGTCCTTCCAGTGAGCACTCAGGGCTGATTTCCTTCAGAATGGATAGGTTTGATCTTCTCGCAGTCCATGGGACTCTCAAGAGTCTCCTCCAGCACCAAAATTCAAAAGCATCAATTCGGCGATCAGCCTTCTTTATGGTCCAGCTCTCACTTCCATACATCACTACTGGGAAAACCATAGCTTTAACTATATAGACCTTTGTTGGCAAGGTGATGTCTCTGCTTTTTAAGATGCTATCTAGGTTTGTCATTGCTTTTCTCCCAAGAAGCAGGCGTCTTTTAATTTCGTGACTGCTGTCGCCATCTGCAGTGATCAAGGAGCCCAAGAAAGTAAAATATCTCACTGCCTCCATTTCTTCCCCTTCTATTTGCCAGGAGGTGATGAGACCAGTGGCCATGATCTTGGTTTTTTTGATGCTGAGCTTCAGACCATATTTTGCGCTCTCCTCTTTCACCCTCATTAAAAGGTTCTTTAATTCCTCCTCACTGGAATAGGATGTCCCTATTTTCATCCGAGTCTGAGATGAGGCTGGGTGGGAGGTTTGGGGGTCTGAGGCAGAGGAGACAGAAAAAGCGGGAGCAGCTCCATGCTAGAAGGGGCCCGATCCACCCGCTGTCTTCTTGTACTGACCCTCCCATCCCCTTGGCCTGTGTCGTGTCACGGTCCTGTGCCGAGAGTAATTAGATGTTCTGGATCTCCTTTCCTCCCTTGCGCATCTTTTCTGGCTGAGCATGAACGACGCCACAATCCCAAAGCGAGCCTCAGTCAGATCCCTGCCTGCTTCTCTTTTCAGAAATACCCAGTGACCTACGGCATTGGCACCTGCCAGACCGACAACGGCCCGGCCGTCCCCGTCACCTACGATGCAGGGAGTGCCCAGAAGACCGCGGACTACTATTCTCCACAAGGGCAAAGTAAGTCTTGCTTCCTTTGGCCAGACTGCGGCTGAGCACAAATAAGAAATTGGGGGGGGGGGAGTTGAGGGCTTTGGTGAGGTCTCTTGTCAACCTACTGCTCAACTCACTCAACTTGACTGCTTGCCTAACTCGGCCTCGGTCCTGTGTACCTGAAGGAGCGTCTCCACTCCCATCATTCAGCCCAGACACTGAGATCCAGCGCCGAGGGTCTTCTGGCGGTTCCCTCGCAGAGGGCCTTCTCGGTAGTGGCGCCCGCCCTGTGGAACGCCCTCCCAGCAGATGTCAAGGCAATAAGCAACTATTTTACTTTTAAAAGACAACTGAAGGCGGCCCTGTTTAGGGACGTTTTTAATGTTTGATGCTGTATTGTTTTTAATATTTGGTTGGAGGCCGCCCAGAGGGGCTGGGGAAACCCAGCCAGATGGGCGGGGTATAAATAATAAATTATTATTATTATTATTTGCCAAGATGCTTTGTTGCTGGGACTGAGACACATTTATTGAAGATCTGGGTTTATTGAAGAACTGGGTTCCCTCGCAAGCTCACCTTACCTGGCTTAATTTTTTTAAAAAAATAAATAACGAATTATGTAGCTTTGCAACAAGCGTTTTAGGTTGTGGCAGTGCGATTGAGGCTCAAGTTGTGCAATTATGTGTGGCATGGAGAAAGTGAATAGAGAAGTTTTTCTCCCTCTCTTGTTTAACGCTAGAACTCATGCTCATTCCATGAAGCTGAATGTTGAAAGATTCAGGACCAAAAAGAGGGCTTCTTCAGGAAGTGCACAGATAAATTATTATAGAACTTGCTCTAACTTGGGATGACTTAGACTGGATTAGATAAATTCATTGGGGGCTATTGGTTTGTCGTTTTGTTGCTGTTTCTGTCATGTATTTTGTGCTTTCATGTTGTATTTTTATGTCATGAACTGCCCTGAGATCTGCAGATGAAGGGCGGGACAGTACTGTATACAGATTTTAATCGTAGTAATACTAGCATACTGATTGCTACTAGCCATGATGGCTATCCTCTGTCTCCACGCTCAGAGGCAGTAATGCTTCTAAATGCCAGTCCTTGGAGGAGGAGAGAGGGGCTCTTTTGCTCTGGTTCCCCTTTTGGACTTCCCAGAAGGGGCATCTGGTTGGGCCCTGTGAGAACAGGAAGCTAGACTAGGTGGGCTACTGGCTTGACCCAGCAGGCTTTTCTGATGTCCTTACGCCCAGCTGCTGGCCAAGGTTTCCCACCAGAGGGACTAAAGACACTTCTGCTATTTCTCCTTTCCTTTTCTCAGAGGAATTTGTCGCCGGCTTTATGCAGTTCCGAGTGTTTAATCACGAGAAAGCCGCCATGGCTCTGTGCGCTGGAGTTAAAGTCACAGGATGCAACACAGAACACGTGAGTCTCCTCACCAGCCTTGAATCCACAGCGAGATGCAGGGCCGTCTTAAGCAGGTCACGGCTGGTGGGCGGGCGCAGTGCGCAGTGCGGTTTTCGCGCAGTGCCCCCCTGCCAGCCCCGCGCCACCCAGCCTACCCCTAGAGCCGGCCCTGTCAAGATGCCCTCTTATCTCTTCTTGGCTTCTGCCAGCTTCCCCTCCCAACAGCCACTTTTCAAGGATTTGAGTAGTCTCTGCAAACCCTCCACTTTTAACTTAGGTTCTTGTATCTCCTGAAGTTCCTTTGACCAGCTGGGGCCCTCCTCTTCCATGAAACCCTCAACTCTTGCTTGCCTTCCTTGTTACAAACAAACTGGGGGTGACCAAAGACTGAGCAGTCAGTGCATTTAGTAATGCAGCTCAAAAGTGCCACCCCCTTGGGCTGTTGCAAAAATATCCCATTGCTGGCTGATGGTGGCCTGATCACACTCCGACCCCTAAGTCCAGGGTTCAGCAAACTTTTTTCAGCAGGGGGCCGGTCCGCTGTCCCTCCGACCTTGTGGGGGGCCGGACTGTATTTCGAAAAAAATACATGAACGAATTCCTATGCCCCACAAATAACCCAGAGATGCATTTTAAATAAAAGGACACCTTCTACTCATGTAAAACATGCTGATTCCCGGACCATCCGCAGGCCGGATTTAGAAGACGATTGGGCCGCATCCGGCCCCCGGGCCTTAGTTTGGGTACCCCTGCCTAAGTCCATCTCTCAGCAGAGTTCACAAGACTAGGTGTATTTCATATTTGCCCTCTGAGTTTCTTTTTCTCCTTTGCTGCTGAGCTCTGCGATCCATCAAGCACATTTCAAATTGCAATCCCATGCTCTCCGTAGGGCTTGCATCCCCTCCCAATTTGTCCCACCTCTCTCCCATAACCATTGTTCTTTCTTCCCTTTCCTAGCATTGCATTGGGGGAGGAGGGTTCTTCCCAGAAGCCAGCCCTCGGCAGTGTGGAGACTTTGCCAGCTTTGACTGGAACGGCTACGGGACTCACAAAGACTGGAGCGCTTCCAAAGAGATAACGGAGTCTTCCGTGCTGATCTTTTACTACTGATTCCAGCAGAGGCTGGTGACACAGAGACAGACGCACCGGAGCCACAGTTCTGAAGATGATAAACTCCTATTTGGGGGTACAGTGGTGTTGGGGAACCTGGAGCCCTCTGGAGGCTGTTGATCAGCATGGCCAGTGATCAGGAATGCTGGGAGCTGCCACAGTCCAACAACACCCCCCCCCCCCGAATTCCCCAACCTGAAATACAGAAACCTTCAAAGGCAATAAAATTGTAAAAGCACTGCATTGAGGTAGTCCCTGTGGGGTTTGTTCTGTGTGTGACCTAAGGAGATGCATTCCCTTTGGAGAGTGTCTGTCCTAACCTAAGAACAGCTTGGCTGCTGGATCATTGGCGGCCCATCTTGTCCAGCCTCCTGTTCTCACAATGGCCAACCAGATGCATCAATGGGAAACCCACAGGGACCACCCCTGCCTCCTGTGGGAAGGAGTTCCATAGTTCAACTTTGTTCTGCATTAAGAAGGACTTTCCTTTTCTCTGCCCCGAATCTTCCAGCATTCAGCTGCATTGGATGTCCACGAGTTCTAGAGTTACGAGAGAGGGAGAGAAACTTTATCCATCCACTTTCTGAATGCCATGAATAACTTTCGACCCTTCTATCACGTCGCTTCTTACTTACCTTTTCTCTAAGCTAAAAAGTCCCACACGCTTTTCTTCATATCGACCCCTGGATATCCACACAGGAATTCTATGTGCTGATCCCAGTTAGACTTAGTGGAGGGTGTAAGAATCACAATATTATTATTATTATTATTATTATTATTATTATTATTATTATTATTATTATTTCACTTCTGACACCAGTGTTGCATGTACCCCAAACTCTTGAGTAGCCAGAGACTCCAGGTGTGCCTGTACTCACCCAAGGTTCGGTTTCCTTAGAATGAAACTAAATAGAGACCATGGTATCTTTGGGATATATAGTTTTATTTACAGTACACATATACAGTATATAACCTGCTCTCAGCATTAACACCTCAATAGATCTTTCTTCCATGTTAGGGTTCCAGGGAAACCCCAAGCCACAGCTTGGGGTCCAGGATAGAGCCAGGCAATATCTCTGTCTCTCACACACAATTCCCCACTTTGTCCTATTGGTCTCCATATTAGGGTGACGGTGGCATCCGGCCAGGTGGAGTGGGAAAAGCCCACTCATTTGTCTCTAAGGCAACAGTACTTGTTAAGATGACAAGTACTGTACTTAGCTTTCTTGACAAAGATACTCATAGACAGAGGATCACAGAGGTCCAGGTATCATTCAGACTGACCCCCCCCTCACTCCAGCTAGTAGTCACTCTAGCTAAGTAAGGGGTGTGTATTTGGGTTAAATGTGGGTCCTAGGTCTGAAATGCTGGGAGGTGGCTGCCCCCCCCAACTGGCAGCAGCTCTCCGAGTTTCAAGCAGGGAGTCTCTTGCAGCCCTGACAATGTCAGAATTTGAACCTGGTGCCTTCTGCAATGCAAGGGGGA
Source organism: Zootoca vivipara (assembly GCF_963506605.1). Classification (NCBI taxonomy): domain Eukaryota; kingdom Metazoa; phylum Chordata; class Lepidosauria; order Squamata; family Lacertidae; genus Zootoca; species Zootoca vivipara. The sequence goes on along the minus strand of NC_083292.1, from coordinate 26,604,079 downwards.
AGCCCCAACACTGAGCTACGGCTCTTCCCCTAAACTTGGGAGATATGAGTTCTCTACTGTATTTAAAAGGATGGGAGAGGTTCTCGCTAGAAACGTTGCTTAAAGGGGAACCGCCTGGGAGAAGCTGAGCTATGAAAGCAACGAGAGATGTTTCAGCAAGCTGGCAGACAGAATGGCAGGAGCCTCAGAGTTCCGAAGAAGCGTCAAGACGCAGGAGGCGCAGGATTGGCCCAGGGCGCAAGTGGGTGGGTTGTCAAGGTAACAGTGGCCCACCCTCCTTTGTGACATCTCTTGCAGCTACTATTTTTCTACTCAGGGCGGGAGTTAGAAGTGAGGTAGTTAGGTGTGTATGGGAGAGAATAGAAGAGGCTCTTGGGGTGTGTGTGTGTGTGTGTGTGTGTGTGTGTATATATATATATACACACACACACACACACACACACACACATACAGTGGTACCTCAGTTTAAGTACACAATTGGTTCCGGAAGTCTGTACTTAACCTGAAGCAAACTTTCCCATTGAAAGTAATGGAAAGTGGATTAATCCATTCCAGACGGGTCCGTGGAGTACTCAACCTGAAGTGTACTTAACCCGAAATATGAGTGTCATTGGTTCTGGAAGTCCGTACTTAACCTGAAGCGTACTTAACCTGAAGCGAACTTTCCCATTGAAAGTAATGGAAAGTGGATTAATCCGTTCCAGACAGGTCCGCGGAGTACTTAAACTGAAAGTACTCAAACCGAGGCGTACTTAAACTGAGGTAAGACTGTAATATTTATACATTTGCTTGCTTTTAAAATGCCCTGCTCTTCGTTTCCAACCTGCTAAGAAAGATCTTCTGCATCTCTCAAGGTGCCTCCAGGCTAATGCATCAACACCCCACCTGCCAAGATCTGTTCCCGCACCTTTGCACTTTTAAGAGCATAAGGCGAGCATAAGGCCCACCTGGTCCAGCATCCTGTTCTCACAGAGGCCAAGCAGGTGCCTTCTTGAGAAACTCACAAGCAGGGCCCCAACACAACAGCCCTGTCCCCTCCTGTGGCTTCCAGCAACCGGGACTCCGAAGCATTGCCATCCATACCCCTCTTTTCCATGAATTTGTCTAATCCTCTTTTAAAGCCAGCCAGGTTGGTGGCTATCACTGCCTCCTGCGGGAGGGAGTTCCAAAGTTTAACCAGGCGTTGCATAGTGTTTTTCCTTCGGGAGGGCAACTTTCCAGCTCCTTGCACATGGGGCTGTTGGGAAATGTTTATATACCTACCGTTGTTCCATTGCAAAGAGAATCATCGAAGGAGCGCGCTTCACAGCAGCCACAAGAGGGCTCTCTCTAGGTTTGCCGGCGACGCCTTTTGCAAAGATTGCAACCCCACCCAGCAGAAATTGCATTTCCTCCCGCAGCAGTTTCCTGTGGCTGCCCTTAGCCGGGAGTCGGCTTCACTTCCTGCCTGAAACTTAAAAGCCCCTAAACAAGGGAGCGTGCAATGCACAGGTTGCAACAGCCTTTGAAAGGGGGGGGGGGGAAAACGGCTCTGCGGTTCCTTTGCAACCTCTGCGTGCAAATGCAACGCCCGGACGCCGCAGAGCCTTTTGCAGCGTAGAGGCAGCATGTTTCAATTGCTCATGATAGTGAATTTCCTCCAAGCAGCCAGGCTGAAAAGCCTCTGAAAAGCCTCGCTCCGATGCTGGCTAGGAGGGCGAACATGAAGAGCATCAGGAAGGTGGTGGTTTACCTGTCCAAAGGGAACAGCTGCCCGCAGCGCGCCAGGTTCCAGCAGGTAGCGACGAAAACTGTGTGTGGGTCTGCCACTTGCTGTCCTCTGTTGGGATTTTGTGGAAGGATCTGGGTGATTTGCAGGCGGATGAGGTCCCGCATCCACACCAGGCTTTTAAAGCAGTGGATCCCGGGGTGATCCCTAAAGGTCACGGCAATGGATTAAGACAGGGGTTCCCCAACGTCTGGGTGGCCTCTTGGTTCCATAAACTTAACACACACACCCCAGTGCCCCCCTACCCTATAAAAAGAATAATTCAGAATTGCAGTTTGCAGGACTCCCTAAAGAAAATAATACCACAAGAAAATTCAACACAGTAACAAGTATTTCCACACTGGTTCAAAATTTAGTTCGACAAATCGATGAACTTGATCCAACAACAGCAGCTTTTAAATTATTGTTATTATTATTATTATTAATCGAATTTACATATCGCCCTATACCCAGAGGTCTCAGGGTAGTTCGCGGAAAAGATCAACATAAAAACCGCCATATATAATCAAAATAAAAACAACCCTTACAAAAAGAGCCACATTTCAAAAGGGTATAGGATGTCAGTCAGGTGAACCAAAGGCCTTTTAAAAGTCTAATAGTAATTTACATCCCCGGATCTGCAGCATTACTGTACTTACAGTCTTAATTGGACACCGCCCCCCTCCACCCAAAAAAATCTTACATACAGTACTGTATTATGAAATGGTTACCAGGGTTTTGTTTTGTTTTTGTCTGCTTCTCCCAGAGCATCATTGGGCACTTCTGCACAGGCGATGAAGACAGCTGGATGGTGAACTGCGCCTTGGACCAGCGCCGGTTCCTGATTTCTGACAGGGAGTTTGCTGGCTCCAACAGGGTCCTCTTGCAGGTTGGTGGTGGAGATGGGGGGAGATGGATGGGGTTTCCAGAACTGAAACACTCTTTTTAAAATGTTCAGTTCTGCTTCTTTTTTAATAATAATAATTTATTTATACCCCGCCCATCTGGCTGGGTTTCCCCAGCCACTCTGGGCGGCTTCCAACAAAATATTAAAATACAATGGTCTGTTAAACATTAAAAGCTTCCCTAAACAGGGCTGCCTTCAGATGTCTTCTAAAAATCTGGTAGATTTTTTTCTCTTTGACATTTGGTGGGAGGGCGTTCCATAGGGCAGGTGCCACTACCGAGAAGGCCCTCTGCCTGGTTCCCTGTAACTTGGCTTCTCGCAGTGAGGGAACTGCCAGAAGGCCCTCGGCGCTGGACCTCAGTGTCCGGGCAGAACGACGGAGGTGGAGACGTTCCTTCAGGTATACTGGACCGAGGGCTTTAAAGATCAGTGCCAACACTTTGAATTGTGCTCGGAAACGTACTGAGAGCCAATGTAGATCTTTCAAGACCGGTGTTATGTGGTCTTGGCGGCTGCTCCCAATCACCAGTCTAGCCGCCGCATTCTGGATTAGTTGTAGTTCCCAGGTCACCTTCAAAGGTAGCCCCACATAGAGCGAATTGCAGTAATCCAAGCAAGAGATAAGTAGAGCATGCACCAGTCTGGCGAGACAGTCCGCGGGCAGGTAAGGACTCAGCCTGCGTACCAGATGGAGCTGAGAAACAGCTGCCCTGGATACAGAATTAACCTGTGCCTCCATGGACAGCTGTGAGTCCAAAATGACTCCCAGGCTGTGCACCTGGTCCTTCAGGGGCACAGTTACCTCATTCAGGACCAGGGAATCCTCCACACCTGCCTGCCTCCTGTCCCCCACAAACAGTACTTCTGTCTTGTCAGGATTCAACCTTTTAAAGACACCTCCTTCCATTTATTCTCACCCAAGTTGCTACTGTGACCTTTTTTCTTCTTCTTTTGAAGGAGAGAATAAAAATAATAAAACCAAAACATTTGTTAAATTACCTTCTTATTGCTGCCCGTCTATCGATTTCCCAAAGATGGAAAACTTTGTCTGAAATCAACACCTTGCTATGGTGGAGTAACATATGGAAAATAGCATTACACTTGTTTTTTGCAAAGGAAAAAAAATTATAGTTGTCTCTTCCACAAGTCTCAAGAAATTTGGGATAAGTAACATCCAATTGGTTGGTCGGGGGGACGGGACATTGATGTAATTTAGAGCCTTTTATTCTTGTTACTCTTTGTGTCTGGTGGTTCCAATCATAGGTTTATATTTCTGTATACTGGCAAGTCATCTGATTCCCTCATTTCTTATGATGCTGCTCTCCACTTACCTGTCACAGGTATCTAAGGATAACCAGCTTTTATCGTTCTTCTTGCAAATGTAGCATCCCATGCTAACCTTGGTTCGGTTCGGTTTACGTGTTTGTCTCATGAAGGGAAAGATAAAAAGAGAGACATTCTTCCACAGAGACCGCCTTTCTGCCCCATCAAACACCTCACTGAGGCGCAAGCTTCTTCCCTCCCTGCGGAGACCCAGGAGCGAGGGGTGGATGTGGGCGTGGCCATCCTCCTGCAGTCGGCCAATCAGAAAGTGTTGCTGACAAGGCGGTCCAAGACTCTGAGCAGCTTCCCCAACATTTGGGTCCCTCCAGGTGAGATTTGGAGGTGAGGCAGGGGAAGGGAATGTGTTTGTGACACCACAGTTAGAGAAATTAGAGGTGGAGAAGGGATAGAGAAAGCTGCCATGCTCCAAAGGCAGGACAATACACAGTCATCCTACATCCTAGAGGTGGTCCACAGGAAGGTTGAGAACACCTGTATTCTTCCCTGCAGTTTGTATCCCCACCCCACCCCAGGTAACTGGGATTGAGGCTCTTTAGACTAAGCCTGTATTCTTGAACAGGCCAGCCAAGTATCTTACCTGGGACCCCTGATTTTCATAATAAAGTGCATTGAGGTTTTTTTCTTCATAAGACCAGTATATAAATTTTACAAAATAAATAAAAGAAATAATACCACATTGGCTTTGAGTTGGATCCCGGGGCTGAAGGGTTTTTTTTAATTCCCCCCACCTAAAAAAAAATATCTGTTTTTTTGTGAAACAGTTAAAGTTTATTAAGCGGAGACGCCCCCCTCCGCACACAATTTTTCAGTCGGTCTGGTGTGTGTGTGTGTGTGTGTGTGGCAGAGGAGAAGCTTGACAACAGCCTCCCAAAGTTACAAATAACTTTGCAATTATCATTTATTTAAAACATGTAAAATGCAGTTCCAGAGTGGGTTATGATCTAAAACAGGCACCCCCAAACTTCGGCCCTCCGGATGTTTTGGACTACAGTTCCCATCATCCCTGACCACTGGTCCTGTTAGCTAGGGATCATGGGAGTTGTAGGCCAAAACATCTGGAGGGCCGCAGTTTGGGGATGCCTGGTCTAAAACAAGGGCTGGAAACGTGGAAACGTGGGGGGGGGCAGGTGAAGCAAATCTCGACCCTGGGAACTAAAGTCCACCCAATATCCAGATTACAAGCTGAGAGCAAGTGTGGCATTAGCGTCATTATTATTTTTTGAAAGCAAGCTGCTAGTCCTCAAGACAGGAAAGAGAGGCTTGGAGGCATTGGGGCAATAGTGGTAGAATGTCGGGGCAGGTCAATGCCTTTGGCGGAATCAATTGCAGCATTCAGAGTGTACTACTTCAGTAATCCTTACAAAGAGCCCTGCGGGGTAGTATTATCTTCATCCCCATCGTGCATGCCGGGGGGGCAGGTAGGCTGAAAGGAAATTGTTTGCGTACATCCTGTGGAAAGCTGCCCCCCCCTCAGTGTTTCACCCCCTTTTCTTTGTGTCCAAGAACTGAGCCGGCAACTCCGAGAATGAAACGCTGAGCTGAGTGGGGGGCTTAGAGGGGGATCGAGCCTGTCAGAAATAAATTGGCATGATGGGAACCGGGACCTCTCTTTTCCTTTGCAGGTGGCCACATCGAACAGGATGAACAGGTAACGAAACAGCTTGCTGGGCTCTGGAAGGAGAGGAAGTACAGAGGCAAACTGGGTCAGGGGAAACCAGGCTGGGAGGAAATAAATTTATTTACACAAGGGGGGGGGTCAGCATGGTTCCTTCCGCATGTTGCTGGACTACGACACCCATCAGCCTGCCTGAGGAGTCAGGGGCTGATGGGAGTTGTAGTCCAGCAGCATCTTCATGTTGGCTACCTGCAATTTATACAGAGATTTCTGTCCCATCCTTCTTGTACCTCCGAGTGGATTCTATCAATCTGAATTTGTGTTTCTCCTTTTTTTTTTTTTTTAAAAAGGAGTTTCAGGATCTGCTCCAAACCTGCTTTTTCTGCTCCTGTAGTTGCTGGACGCTGGGCTGAGGGAACTGGGGGAAGAGACGGGCCTGTGGCTTGAAGATGGGGAGTTTTCCTGGCGCCTGCTGGCCCTGTGGGAGGTAAGAGTCACTCAAGCACCCCAGAAGAGCTGAGGTGATTATGGGATGCCTAGAAGGGTTGGGAGGGACCAGGGTTCAAAGGCCAGTCTGCATGAGGCAGGGGCAGCCACCTTAGTTTTGCACGACTTTGCCCTCTTTGTATCTAAAATGCACAAGTGTGAATTATTTACACACTATTGGAGTGAGAGGCTCTTTGGTTTAGCAATCTGGGTGTTGGACTGGGGGGACACCCGTTCTGATCGCCGCTTGGATGCAGTTTGCCAGGTGACCTTGTCATCATCTCTCAAACCTGGCCTACCTCACAGGGTTGTGTTGAGGATAGAATTGGGGTAGGAGGAAGAGCCAGGCCACCTTAATCTCCTTGGAGCAAGGGCAAGAGATTAATGTTCATGAATAAATAAAAGAGAGTTATGAAACATGGCAATACTGTACTTGAGACCGATTGCTCTATCTACCTCAGAATTGTCTACACCAGGCATCCCCAAACTTCGGCCCTCCAGATGTTTTGGAATACAATTCCCATCATCCCTGACCACTGGTCCTGTTAGCTAGGGATCATGGGAGTTGTAGTCCCAAAACATCTTGAGGACCGTAGTTTGGGGGTGCCTGGTCTACACTGACTGGCAGCAATGGCTGCCTGTGGTTTTGGATGGCATCTTCCCAGCCCTATCGAGACGCCGTTGGGGATTGAACCTGGGACCTTCTGCATGCCAAGCAACTGCTCTGCCCATTGAGATAGGGCCCTCCCCCCAGTGTTCAAAGCAGTTCACTTCCAGCCTGCTCCTTACAACAACCCTGTGAGTCGGTCTTCTCGCACGGCCTCTTGTGGGAGCAGGCCTAGGGGTTTCCTCATGGGTGCGGCCTTCTCTTGCCCCCTGCAGTCGGTGTACCCTCCCATGCTGAGCAGAGGCCTGCCAAATCGTCACCACGTCGTCGTCTACCTCCTTTTGCTTTCCCGCGAGAGTCACCAGCAGCTTCAGGTGAGGTGGTTGGTGTCCTAACCGGGTGTCCAAGCGAACCCCCTAGAAGAGAAGATCGGAAGCGCACACAAACCCTCTTGGTTTTAAACTATGAATACGTAGCATCCGTCTGTCAGGAATGCTCTAGTCGTTATGCCTGCATTGCAGGGGGTTGGAATAGATGACCCTTGGGATCCCTTCCAACTCTACAATTCTATGATTCCCTCTTAATGGGCAAGCTTTTAAAAAAGAAAATGGAAATTTATTAGAATATTTCATCTCAGAGTAAACAACAGAGCATCTTGTGGCATAAGTCGAGAGGGATGGGGAAGCTTTCCTGATCAGTGGGCCAGATATCCTGACCCCTGGCAGGCAAAATTTAACAGGTGGATGTGACATCGGGTGATGCTGCGCTCTGAAGTGAAGCCCTGGTTGTCGGGATTTCAAAGCACGATGTGGGGCTGTTTGGAAGCTCTTTTGCAAGGAGACACATACTGCTTTAAAACCTTTGAATCGCCAATTTTCTTTTAAAGTAATATTCCAATGTACTCGACATGCCTACAGCAGTTCTGGTCGCTTGGCTGTGCTTACCTTTGTGTCACATCTCAGGTGAGACTGAAGCCCAATGAAGCAGAAGTGAGCGCTTACGCCTGGCTGGACGAGCCAGTCCTGGCACCCATCGCTGCTACGCAGAATGAGATTGAGGGCACCAGTGCGACGGCAGCCGATCTCCCACCAACTGTCAGGTATGTGGATGGTTAGGCAATGCAGAAAACTGGGGGGTGGGGGGGAAAGTACCCCACTCTCCTTCAGCACCTAGGTCAGAAGTGTGCTGGCAGTCCCTTGGGCAATGTTTTGGGCTAACTGGGCATCTTCTTTGCCTCCCTGAGCAGCATCACCGAACTGCAGCACAACTCAGCCAAGACAGTCGTCATCCCCACCACAATGTTCCTCAGCTCTGCTCCACTACAGGGGGAAGACGTTGAAAGGGTGAGCACCGGGACAAAGTTTGCCCTGAGGCTCTGGCTGGACACTTTAGCGGTGCAAGCAGAGTGAAAGGATCAAAACTGGGAAGAGAGAGGGAGAGAGAGAGAGGAAGGAAGGAAGGAAGGAAGGAAGGAAGGAAGGAAGGAAGGAAGGAAGGAAGGAAGGTAGCAAGCCACATGGGGCATGATCCGGACTCAGATTTAATCCTAGTTTTAAGATGCTGGCAGTTGGCTCTCTCGATACCACTAAGGTTGATCAGGCTTCCCTTTTTGGGGTGTGGGGGGGGGGAGGACTGATCTCACAGGGGAATTGTATTTTCACATTTTATTGTTCAGGAGCAACAACTGTTTCACTTCTTGCCTGGACTTTCACAGATGTAGGAACACTCCACACTAACAGTGGCAGGAAAGCATATCAGGGTTTTTAAAAGGTCGTGTGTGTTGTTCGTTTTTTGGCAGAACCTGTCATTGTAGATACTTAAAAGAGGCAGTCCACTGTGCAGCAGGGAAGAAATAAACGAATGCAAACGATGGGACGCATCTGAATTTCACACCATGAGTTCCAGAATTTTATTTCATGTGCTTATCTGGTTCCTGTTCAAAGGACTAGCATACATGGGTTCCCTTCTCATTCAAGACGACAGAAAATAACCCGTGGAAGTGGGGCGGATTTGAAACCTTGTCTACTTGTTCACTGCGCCACCGTGGCCCAGGTGTAGCAACCACTGCCGTGCTTTTTAGGAAGGGGCAACACATCTTTTCTACTATTGCTATTCTTATTTTAAAAACATTACTTGTTTTGAAAAACCCAACAAAAATAAAAGAATGGGCGACGTATGGCTCCACTTTGCTGCTCTGCTCAGCAGATCGGCAGCCGTATCCTGTACCAGCCGCGGCTTCCAGACTGCCTGCCAACTCTTACCATTCAAGGGTAGCCCCGAGTGCAGCACATTGCAGTAGACCAGTCAGGAACTGCCAACCAGGATCTCTTGGTCAGGGACAGCCATGGCAGGTGAACCAGCTGAGGCTGGAAATTGGCACTAATGAAGTTAGAACTACTCCACAACAGTTCTTTTGCCAAGAATTTATTTTATCTAAAAGGTACTTTTTGCATATACTGTACACACAATGGCTCCAAGCTGATAAAACAAACGAGATTCAATGGACAGAAAAAGGGAGACCCAAAAGTGTGAAGCCAAGCATTCCTCTTTTTTGCTATTGGGGTACAGATGAAATATTTTAAGATGTTAGCGAGATGAGGCAGGGTGTGTGTGTGTGTGTTGTCTGCAGACATATTGTTTTAAAGCTGTTGATGGCATTGAAAGAAAAACCAGAACCCCTGACCTTTCTTTGTCCCAAAATGCTCATTGTTATGTACAAAACATAGATGCCTGTAGAGCTTGGCAGTTCTTCATGCGGCTGCCTGGTCTTAACCCCCACTTGATAAACAGCTTCAAGGCTGCATGCCAGGGGTGTGTGTGTTGGGAACCTTGGGGGACACCTGCCCCCAGGTTCTAAGAAAGTGTCTTCCTGAAGGCTCCCCACACCCATCCTTGAAGAGAAACTTGTGGTATCGCTTACCAAGATTTCATGCTTCAAAGGAGCTGGAATGTTGGCAATGCTCAGGAGGAATGGGGGGGGGAGGTGTACCAAGCATGGGGATTTGAGGTTGGAAGACTGCAGGGATGGGGGACAACATCAGCTGTAATGTAGGGCAGGAGCCCCCTCCTCACCCTCAGCTCTTTATTTCTGGCTTCAAACCTTGCTCAAAGAATAGCTTCAACATCGCAACGCTTCCACTCCAGAGGACTAGAAACTTGAGATAAATCTCTTGGCGTTTGACTGTTCTAAGCAGATGCCTTGAAAAAACCCCTAGAGGGAAATAACTAGGGGACACCAAAGACACACACCTAATGGCACATAATTAAGAACATAAGAAGAGCCTGCTGGATGGGGCCATGGGAAACCTGCAAGCAGGATTTGAGCACACAAGTGCCCTCTCCCACCCTGCAGTTTTCAGCACCTGGCATTCCTGGAGGCAGCGGTGAGCAGCTACCGCTAGCCCTCTCCTCCATGAATCTGCCTACTGGTCATCATTTAAAGCCATGGAGGTTGGTGGCCATTGTTGCTTCCTGTAGGAGGGGGTCCCACAGTTTCAACTCTTCATTCTGGCTTCATCACCTTTCCGATTCCAAATACCCCCCCCCCCCCACTTCCTTCTATCACCAATGCAGATTAATACCGCCTGCCCACCAAAGGATGCTCTGAAGAAAATACGATGTAGAGTATTTGCATCCATTCAAGCACCCTCTAAAAAGTTAGTGAAATGATATAATTATTGGGGGGGGGGGAGAGAGAGAGAGAAACTAATCTGCGTTAAAGCAAAGGTTGGATGACCGAGGCACCAACCCTTATGCTGCAGTGTGGCAGACATCAATGCTGCTGAAACGTAAGACATTCCCTACAGTGGGAACTTCCAACAAGCTCAAATTTGGGTGGCTGTGAAGTATATGGATTTTGTGTGTTGCGACTTGGAAGTGAAGCTTTGGCCTGATGCTAGGAAGTTTTCGGGCTGTTTAATTCTGACTTCCACCTCACTTTGCCAGCCGATCCCTTTGGCTGGAGAGGCAGCGGTGGTGGGGTTGTTTGCAACTTTTGCATGTAATGGAAGTGCTCTACCACTCAACTATTGTCCCAACGCAGAGAGCGAATGTCTCCCATTACCTTCCCATTCCGGAACCCCAAATAAGCTTCCAAGGAAGCCTAGGATTCAACAAAACCTCTTTCTTGTTCCAAACTCAAATTTGAAATGAAACATGAGAGGAGGACTTATCGAAACAAAATTCTCCGAGGAGCGGGAGATCTGGGTAACGGGCTATGCCAAATGGAATTAACAGCTCTGATCAAAATGCATTTGAACATTTCCTGCCCCGAAATTGGGCATTTCTGGCTTTTTGATCTGCACACCGTGGATTTTTTAAAAAAAAGTTGGAGAGGCAAAAAGCTTCCTCATAAAGGCTGTCACTGCTTTGCTGCATCTGGCTTAGTGCTCCTGTTGCTTTCAAGCAGGGAGAGATTTTATTATTTAAATTCTAAACTGCCTTTCAGGGCAGAACCGCTCCTTCAGGGCAGAACCGCTCCGCTCAAGGCTTCTTCTTGCTGTTGTACAGGATTTGTTAGAAAAGGAAAAAGTGCTTAGCTTTCCAGAACACTGTCGTGTCTTTCTCACCGCATCTTCTGGCTTGGAAAAGGCGAGACGGGAAGGTGCAGGAAGCGGAAAATGCAGAAGCGGCGGCTACTAACTTAAAACACACACAGAAACAGGCAGAACAATTATACACTTAAATACATAAATAAAGTTTGTGCAATGGACGATGTGCTGCCCCCACCTGGGCAGGGAGGGAAGTGCAACCTTCATTTCGTCCTCGGAAGAGGGGGGTGGGGGAACCACAGAAAAGATCTTTGGAGTTTCTTATGTACAAAAACTGAAAATATAGATTATAATAATTATATATATCTATATATATATATATCAATATATATATATCTTTTGTTCTCTGTACAAGATTGGCAGGAAATACTTTAAGAGGAGTGGGGACAGGAACCCTAGATCTACAGCTTTAGAAAAATACACTGTGGTAACAAGAGTCAGCAGGATGGGCAGGTCCGCAGTGGATGTTGTTGATGGAGAGGAGGAGGAGGACAGAGACACGGGGGGGGGGGCAGACGCAAATCACGGGACTTTTAAGGGCATGCTGGTTTCAGAAGCGTCCCCTGGGGCTGCATCATTCGCGTAAGTCTGAATGTCAAGGAAGCACAGCTCCTAAGGAGGTACCTATGACAAAGAGTCAAGAAAGTGTGGCCTGCAGTGGGTCAGGTTTTGTGGGCACACACACCCAGAAGTCACAGCCCATTGCTCTGTAGAGGGCACAAGCTCTTCACCCACCCGCAACTCCCGTCACGCAGCCCAGGGGAAGAGGAGAAAGCAGTCATGGAAGTCCCCACTGCGGGAAAGTCAACAGGAAAGTGACATTTCAATTCCCCAGTCCTTTTGAGTCCTTGAGCTGCTCCAAAGCTCATCCCGGGCTTCTACTTCATCTTCATTATGAGTAAAAGAACTTTTTTTTTTTGCTCGCTGTCAGGCTCTCTCTCGGGTACAATAATCTCGAGAAGTTTATGTACGTGGAGGATCTTTGAGAAATCTGTTTTATCTGTGGCAAAACTCACTCAGCTGGAACCTGCGACTCCTCACTGTGGAAGCGAGTTTCCTGTTACGCCCTCACTGGAGGAGTCTGTTAAACATATGCTTTGGGGGGGGGGGCGGCGGCTTTGGTTTTGGCAAATTAGTACACTGCTTTCAAGTCTCACGTTAGCCCTTCATCGGGCACATACAGTATGTCCTTCCCTGACAAAGAATTCTATCAAACTTCCACTTTTTTTTTAATGCCAGTCTGAAATGGTCCAATATAACCTGCCTGGGATCTCTGATCATTTGTTGCGGAGCTGGCGATGTGCTGAGTATGAGCTGCGCCCAAACACCCAATTTATTCGTGCTTACGATAAAGTTGCCTTGATTTCACTGGCATTCTGAGGATTCTGCATTCAAATCCCAGACAGAAGAAACCCTGGTTTCGTGCTCAAAAAAGTAATAAAAATATGTGGCATTCTGCAACTCAGATTATATGTTGACGAGTCTTCATTTGCCTCATTTTGCAAAAATAATCCTGCTTCCGTTAAGCCGGGGGGACCTGGAACTCGACGCTCCCATGACTGAGATTAAATCTTGTTTCCCCAGTTCTTCAGGGCTTTCCGGACTCCACCAGCTCAAAACTCCCAAGCAGCTCCAAGGCCAAATGAAAAAGCGAGATTCTTTGGGGGCCCCAAACTGTCCCGAGCCAATTCCATCATTTTTTCAAACCTTGAGCGGAATTGCAGAATGAAAAAAAGAGCCCTGAAGGAACACAAGAGAAAGATCTTTGCCCGATTTGTCTCTTTGCAAGAAACAGGCTTGACGGAATTCTGTCTTTTCCTTGTTTCGCTCCAGTGGGGGAACGACGATTCCACCTCCTGCCCTCCTGTAGAGAAAGGGTATATTCCATGCCGCAAGCTTTTAGTCTAGAGAGATGATATCTGGCCGGCACCCCGGCAAGATGGGACTTCCCCCCACGGTGCCACTGCGCACGTGGCTTTCCCGCAAGGCCGTGGTGGGCGAAGAGGTAACACTGTTCATGCGGCTGCTGCTGCCGGTGGGGGAGCCCACGGTGCCATGGGACCCCACCACCACAGGGGCGAGGGGGTTCATAAAATGGGGTGAGGTGCCACGATACTGGAAGAAGTGGCTCAGGGTGTCTTGCTCATCCAGGGAGGTGATCACGGAAGGGCTGTAATGCTGTCAGGGAAGGAGACAATCAGTTATTTGATGCAAAACAACAACAACAAGGAAAATGAGTTAAAAGGTATTAACCAAGGCTGTGAGCTGGCATGACCCATTATGTCAGAGGAGAAGGGTGGGAAAACTTCAGGGAAAACACTTAAAAACAAAACCCCTAGAACTCCCATGATCTTGTCTGCTGCCAAATAGACATGGACGTCAAATTATAGTGAGTCTGATGAAAGAGCTTGACCCACAGAAATGAACAAACCCCCAAGTCTGGCCCGCAGACAAATAAACCAGAGCTTATTTCTCCAAAGTTAGGTTTATTGCCTGGAGCGTGTGGAGTAGCCCCAAAACATCCTAGGTGAAGAAGGGCCCTGGGTTCCTGCACAATCACAAGCCACAGTTAACAAGGAGCCAAGGTCTGTAAGCATCAACAAAACTGTGGATTGCGGGCAGTGAAACAATAGCACAATTAATCTGCGAGGCTGGGTTCAGACAAACCAACCACAGTTTCATACGATGGTCTAATAAGCTGTGGCTGGCATTATGAGCGAAGGATCATGAAAAGGGTAAGAGGAACTGTCAATTTACCAAGTCCGGCCAGACAGGCTCCCTGCTCCCCCACCCAAATCCAGCAGGCGGCAACAGCTTTAAGAAGTCCCAGGGAAATCAAAACTCTTTTCTCTGAAAGGGGCAGATAAAGGAGATGACTCATGAGTTGCAGAGCCACTTCTGGAGTCTTGCAGTTCATGAGGATTTCCTCGGAATGGGAAGCAGGTGAGGCAACTACCACTAAGACCAATTGACACGCCTCTCACAAATGTTTGTTGCTCGGGGACTGCCAATGAACAGTTTGGAAAGGAGGAGGTGGGCAAAGTCCAGCGGAGAAAGAGAAGCTGCCCCCTCCCTACCCCTACTTCAAAATCCAACTTTGTTCTCATCAGGTTAAGTTCCCTCGAAGCTTCTCAGATTGTTACTGGCAATCTCGGGAGCTGAGCTCGTTAGATCAAAGCGAGACAAGAGCGACTCTTCTTTTGCAAAGGTTTTTATAGCTCAATTGCACAACCTGAACTGCTAGCTCAAAGCCAGCCTCTCTGCAAGGGCTTCAGCGCAACAGCTCAGCTCTAAGGTCCCAGAAATATCAGCCCCAGACAAACACAATTTGCTTTCCACGGAGCTGAGGGCTGTTAAGCTGTTCTTATTTCTCAGAACAGTTCTAGGAATGGATCCACATGGTGAATGCACCTTGAAAGGAAGGTGCCGGGGGGGGGGGGGGCAGCGGCCTGCCACCCACTGTGAAAACAGACAGAGCGAAGCAAGGAGGTAGGAATTTGCAAGAGGCAGGGAAAAGACTGATTTCCCCCAGCCTGTGTTTGCTGGGTTAGCTCAGTGGCAAGAGAAAGGCTAGGTTTGCTCAAGGGTGAAGGGTGGAGGGTGGGGAGAAAGCTCACTGAATACATGGGAGAAATTAAGACTGGGGAAGGGAGGAAGGGGGGATGGAGGAGAAGGGAGGAGGGAACATACCTGATTTTCACTTTGAAGGAAGGAAAACAAATCCAGACCTAGAAAAATGAAAAGGTGAAAAAATAATCTTAATGGTAAAATGAACATATTGGAGGAGAGGAAGGGATTACAAAAAAAAGTAGTAAAGTTGGGAGGGGTGTAGGGAAATATATTTTGGTTGTGGCAGGAGGGCCAGTCTCCATGGAGACGGCAAAGGCCTCAGTGTCCTGGGAGGGCCTGCCAGGGTGGTGCCATTGAGGAGCACTCCTCAATGTGCTCCTCAATGTCAGCAACATCCCCGCTGCAAGGAGAAAATGCTGCCCCCTCCCTGCCACACAGCTGGGGAGAGAGGATGTTGCAACCCACCCCCCAGTCAAAAAACTGGCATTGTCGTTTTGGCTGGAGCAGTATTGTTTGGCCTGGGGGGCACAGGGCACTGGGGTTCACTTGGTATGGAGGCACCTAGTTCGGGGGCAGCCGGGAGAGAGACCAGTGGGGGGGGGAAGCTTCCTGGCCTTGTGGCTGGTGTGCATCTCTGCGCCAGCTACCCAGAGGAGGAGCTGTGCCACACAGCGGCTGGCCCATGACATGCCAAAGCACCTGACATTTGAAACGCAAGACCTTCCTCTCTGGACCAGATTTGGGTGGGTATTGAGTTGGCAGCTTTAGCGACCGCAGTTACACCAGCATTTCCTGTCTGTCTCCAGAGCCTTCACCTTTTTTTACTTTTCGGACTCTGCCTTCTCTCCTCTCCTCTCTTGCACTGCCAAATCCCCAGACCACAATTCCTTTGGACACAAACATACAAGCATCACGACGGGAATGAGGCTTATCAATCAGGAGGGGGCAGGGAGCTTCTGGCTGGATGGGGAGCGGCTCACTTTATACCAGGCGAGAGTGAGACTCTGTATTCTGCCAACTGTGTGACAATGGCATGTTGTCCTGGGGACTTTGCGCAGCATACGGCATCTCAGCCAACCCTTAACACTTCTAGTTCTCAACGTTTTGAAAATGTGCAAGGAAGGATGTGGGGTGGGCCTGGAGAAACCCTGGCTTGGGAAGATGGGGGAAGCTACAGCACTTCCTCCACGGGACTTAAGGAGAAAATAAAAAAAAATGTTTGCAAATATGCTTACTCTGCTTATATCCACACAGGTCACAAATATGTTTTCTAGGGTATATTTTGGCATGGACAATCCTGAGCAAGCCGTGCGTCCTAACGGAGTTCGTGCCTTTCAATCCCGCTCCATCCCACCACACCCTGAAAGCCAGGAGTAAGGTCGATTTGCCTCCCTGCCTGGTTCTGACCAGCAACCCTCAGCTCTCTTTCTCCGCAGGGCTCTGTCTCCACAGCTGCACCCTTCAGAGGTATACACTGGAATTGTGTAAGAAGCATTAGATTGGCTGTGGTTCCTCACAGCTTCTCTCATTTCTGAGGCTGTCCCTAGGCGCATTTGCATTCCAATAAAGGCCTCTCTTTTCACTTGGAGCCGGCATCCTTTTCTGCGAGGTATACTTCCGGCTATTTAAATTTATCCAACATGGGTAGAGGGCACTGGGAAACAGTTTATGGAACCAGGGGGGCAATATCCCCCCAAAAGTTTGGGAACTACTGATCTAAGCCTTCACAGCGCAGAGAGTCCCGTGACAACACTGCTTGGTTCTGGTGTTGTTTTTAAGCAGGGGAATTAAGTTACCCTGCTCCAATGAGGATACAAAATAGAACAACAAGGAACTAAACGCAAGCTTTGGCCCTGTGCTGAGCGACGCAGGCCAAATTACCTTGGATGTCCGAGGGGACCTGGTAAGGGTGGTAGTCGGGGATCGGAAGGCTGGAGAGGTAGTCGCTCCCCACAGTGGCCATCGGCGGGCTGCGCAGCACCGAGGAGGGCTGGTGGTCAGGGCTTAATACTCTGAAATGAAACAGAAAGGCTAGGCTTAAGAGAGGAAAATAAAGGGGATGCACATGGTGGACATGTATCAAATCATATGCATAGTGTACTGACAGAAGTCTTTCCCCCTCTCTCATAATACTAGAACCCAACGGGGTCATCCAATGAGGCTGAATGTGGGGAGACTCAGGACAGACAAAACAAAACAAAGTCCTTCTTCATGCAGCGCATGACCTAAAACTATAGAACTTGCTCCAGCAGGAGGCAGTGAGGGCCACCAACCTGGATAGCTTTTAAAGGATAGGGGTTAGGTGAATCCAATAAAGCTATCGATGGCTACTCGTAACGACGGCTACACTCTGCCTCCACAGCCGGAGGCAGCAATGCTTTCCAAATACCACTTGCTAAAAACCACAGGAGGGGACACAGCTCTTGTGTTTGGGTCATAGAATCATAGAATCATAGAGTTGGAAGAGACCACAAGGGCCATCCAGTCCAACCCCCTGCCAAGCAGGAAACACCATCAAAGCATTCCTGACAGATGGCTGTCAAGCCTCTGCTTAAAGACCTCCAAAGAAGGAGACTCCACCACACTCCTTGGCAGCAAATTCCACTGCCGAACAGCTCTTACTGTCAGGAAGTTCTTCCTAATGTTTAGGTGGAATTTTCTTTCTTGTAGTTTGAATCCGTTGCTCCGTGTCCGCTTCTCTGGAGCAGCAGAAAACAACCTTTCTCCCTCCTTTATATGACATCCTTTTATATATTTGAACATGGTTATCATATCACCCCTTAACCTTCTCTTCTCCAGGCTAAACATACCCAGCTCCCTAAGCCGTTCCTCATAAGGCATCGTTTCCAGGCCTTTGACCATTTTGGTTGCCCTCTTCTGGACACGTTCCAGCTTATCAGTATCCTTCTTGAACTGTGGTGCCCAGAACTGGACACAATACTCCAGGTGAGGTCTGACCAGAGCAGAATACAGTGGTACTATTACTTCCCTTGATCTAGATGCTATACTCCTATTGATGCAGCCCAGAATTGCATTGGCTTTTTTAGCTGCTGCATCACACTGCTGACTCATGTCAAGTTTGTGGTCAACCAAAACTCCTAGATCCTTTTCACATGTACTGCTCTCAAGCCAGGTGTCTCCCATCCTGTATTTGTGCCTTTCATTTTTTTTGCCCAAGTGTAGTACTTTACATTTCTCCTTGTTAAAATTCATCTTGTTTGCTTTGGCCCAGTTGTCTAATCTGTTAAGGTCATTCTGAAGTGTGATCCTGTCCTCTGGGGTGTTAGCCCCTGCTTGCGGGTTTCCCACTGACCTCTGCTTGGCCCCTGTGAGAAAAGGATGCTGGGCAAGATGACCCCCCCTTTGACCTGATCCAGCAGGGCTCTCCTTATTGTTCTCTGCTCTTCCCCATTCTGATCCACCTGCTTAATCTGGACCTCCAGCATTCCCCACAAGAGAGTGGGTTCAATGAAACTATTGATGGCTACTAGCCATAATGGCTACAGTTAAGGATTCTGAATCCCAGTTGCTGGAGGACAACACAGTCGTGGTCTAGCATGCTCACGTCCTGCTAGCCGATTTCCAATGGGCACCTGGCTGAGAACAGGGTGCTGGATAAGACGGATTCCCCCTTGGGCCTAATCTGCTGGCGAGGCTCTTCTCAGGCTCCTACACTCCCTTCTTTCCAAGCAAGAAGATTTAACCCAACACAGAGTAAACACAAAGCGAGCCCCACCCCTTGGGTCCCGCTGCAGACGGGATGGTGGCAGTGGTGAGTGGGAAGGGCTTCTTGGCGGGGGGCTCCTCCTCGTCCGAAGAACTGTCCAGCGTGAGGTCGATGACCTCCACTTTCTTCTTGCCTTCGGCCAGCTGCTTCCCGTCAGAGCCCACTGTGTACAGCGAGGCTGTGAAGAGGAGGAGAAAAGAGGTTAGGGTAGGCGAAGGCAGACACCCCTGCCGTAAAACAGCAGCAGGGCTCTGATCTTGAAACTCGTCAGCACTCAGGTTAGCACAGACAGCAGGGAGTTCACTAGCTGTGCCAACCGGGACTGATGGAAGTTGGGAGTCGAGTAACATCAGAAAAGGATGTAAGCTAGGCTGACTTAGGGAGGAGGAGGAGGAGGTGCAGGGTCCCAGGAATATGGCACTTCTGCTCCCAGGGTCTTGTATCTTGCCCCTGCTGTACAGACATGTAGGCGAGCCTTGAAGAGCTTCTTCCTCTTCAAGGCTGCCTTTAAATGAGATCATGATTAGCTGGGATGTCTGAAGAGGAGGAGAGGGGCTGTGGCTCTGCCCTGCCCTGCCCTCAACTGCTTATGCTTGGCTTGGCCATGCCCTTGCACTGTGACTATAATACCTCTTGCCTGCTTAAATAGAGGATGGATGTGATTGCAAACCCCCAAATTCTGCACAACTGCAATATCACATGCTGCACAAAGGTGACATCAGTTGCTTGACAAAAAGTGGCAAAAGTGTGCCAGCGCAGGAATTTACAGCCCTTGGGCTGGTCAAGTACTGTGTTTTGCTTGCTAACTTGCCTATTGTATCTTGCCTTGCTCTTGTCTGTCTCTTGTGAGGATGTGTCCCCAAATGCCACTCTAAAGTGCTTTGGCTCTTCATCAATCCGCCATTAGCCATGACACTGCTAGGCCCAGACTAAAGGGCACCAGTTGAGGGCCCCATGAGGGCCAGAAGAACTCAAAGATGTCTCATCCTCTTCTAAAGCCACCAAGTTGGTGGCCGTCATTGTTGCCTCATGTGGGAGGGGGTTCCACAGTTTAACTCAGTGTTGCATGAAGAAGCGGACTTTGAATCTTCCTCCATTCAGTTTCTATCACACAACAGCCAACTAACATGCACAGGAAGGTGCCAGGCCCCCCCAGTTCCTACCTTCCAGCCCGTTGTAAGAAGACGGCTGGCAAACCTCCTGGTTCTCTTTCTTGGGCTTCATGGGGCACCAGGAGCCGTCCTCCATGAACTGGATCTCATCGCAGTCTGTGACAGAGTTGAGGATTTCCATGAACAACCTGGGGGGGGAGGGGAAACAGAGGAAAACGTAGGGGCAATTCAACATCTGGACAGTGGCTGAAGAGTTGTAGCCCTAAACACCTGGAGGGCACCACTTTGTTGGAGTTTGAGATTACTTTGATTGATCCACAGTTGGCCATAATCTTACATAGTCCCTACACCCTTCTTCTCTTCTTCCTGCACAAGGAGGAGAGGAAGCTTCCGCATTCCTTTAGAGCAGGGGTAGCCAATGTGGTCCCCTCCAAAGGCTTTTGGACTACAACTCCCATCATCCCTGACAACTGGAATGCTGGCTGGGGCTGATGGGAGCTTCAGTTAAAAAACATCTGGAGGGTCCCAGGTTGGCTGCTTTGGAACTCACCACAGTTCAAGGTAACATACAAACTCCAGAAACCGTGACTCGTTGTAACTAATGTCGGAGAGAACCAACCACAGGTCCAAGTTTGTACGTGGCATAGCACTGTGGTTTGTCCTTAAAGCAAAAGCTTGCATGGAGGGAAAGTGGAGGAGAGCTATGCCAAGCCAGAGGGTCATCATGGTTTGTTTGCCAACAGTCCGACGCAGGCCACACAAAAGATGGAGAAAACTGTTATGTATGGCTGCAATTCTTGAAGAGCAAAGATGGCGGGGAGAACGTGGCTTCTGGAGAATCTCATCTTGTACTAAATCATTTACTAGTTTACAAAGGTTGTGGAACCATTAATTTCTAGGTAATGAAACAGTACATCTATGCAGCCCTGGTGATAGACGACACCACCATCCCTCCAGAATTTAGTAAGTCTGATGGCAAAAGCTGTGGGCAGCGGTCATGCGGGGAGAGGGAACCTGACCTCTGAGCCTCCCCCAGCATTACCCGTCAATGATCAAGGCCTCGTAGGGGGCCTTCTTGTCACAGACAGGGCAGGTCCAGGTGGGCTTCTTCTCATTCATCTGAAGGTAAAGGGCTGCGTCGAAGCACTGCAGGTGGGTGCAGGTGAAAGCTCGGCAGGGGACGATGAGCCTCATCTTGCCCAGCTGAAAGGAAGAGGGAGTTTATTTATCATAATCTATTTACTGCATTTATATCCCACCACTCTTGAGAGTTAAGAAATCCTTGCTGGTTTACTTCAAATCATCCAGAGATCTACCAGAAGATCTCAATCCACCTTCTGCCCACCCAGGTCCAGATCGCAGACTGG
Source organism: Zootoca vivipara (assembly GCF_963506605.1). Lineage (NCBI taxonomy): Eukaryota > Metazoa > Chordata > Lepidosauria > Squamata > Lacertidae > Zootoca > Zootoca vivipara. The sequence goes on along the minus strand of NC_083292.1, from coordinate 26,583,047 downwards.
GATCCCTTTGCAGATAACACTGGTATTGGTGAAATTTCACTGATAGAAGCCTCAAGTAGAAACTCCCTATGCTCGCATACCATACCATTAAGCTTTCATGGGGGCTGCAAGCTTTAATCCCTATCTTTAGTATAACTAAATCTTCTAGCGGCTGCCAGATTAGCAATTGCCCGTTATTGGAAGCGTCCTGAAGTTTTACAGTTTTGAGTCTGGAACGTTGCTTTGTTGGAATGCCTGACCAGACACAGACGGGAGAGGCTGAATCTGACGACGTCGATGCAGAATGGTTTCCCTTCTTTGAATGTCCCTCCGATTTCTCATTCTTTGTTATGACGGGGGTATTCAAATACCAGCTGATACTCACCGAAGCAATACTGTACACTGGTTTGCTCTTATTATTTTATTCCACAGCTCTGTATTACTTTTTCTGTCAAACTATTTTGTGTGTGTGTGTGTGTCTACATATTCTTGTATAAGCATAATTTTTTTTAAAAAAAAGAAGAGAACTTTAGCAGAACTATATCAACCCAAATGTAATCACAGATGAAGAGGGCATCTTATTCAGGGCATCATGCAAAGGCTGGGCCTTGACATCAAATGCTCCTGTTCAGAGAAGCACAGAGTGGAAGATGCATTCAACAACATGCAAGCTTTGTTTTCTGCAGCGCCCTGGAAGCGGGCTCTGCTGCAGCGCTTGGGAGTCCCCAACTGGGGCCTCACACTGAATACAATGAGCAAAAGTGCTGGAGTGGGATTTTCCTTGTGCTCAGGGAAGGGCTGCTGATCTAGTGGAGCCACTCACTGACAGAAGAGGAGGGAATTGGGTCGATTCTCCCTGCAGTTCCCAGCCTTATTTTCCACCCTCTTCTCTCAACGCTCTGAAGTCGGCTTGAGAGAGAGAGAGTTGCAAGGGGAAAGGGAAAGCCCTTCCGGGTCTCTATGCTCAGGGTAGAATCTATGACCAGGACAAGGACCTAAGAAGGGCCCTCGTGGATCACGCCAACGGCCCGTCTTAGCATCCTGATCTCAATGGACAACCAGATCTCAAAGGGAAGCCAGCTGGCGGGACCCGAGCACAAGAGCAACTTTCCCCTGCTGTGGTTTCCAACAAGTGGTATTCAGAAGCATTGCTGCCTGCAACTGTGGAGGCAAAGCGGAGCCATCATGGCTAGGAGCCATCGATAGCGCTCTCCTCCTCCTCCGTGAATTAGTCCAATTTCTTTTAAAGCTATCTAGGGTGGTAGCCGTGACTGCCTCCTGAGGGAGGGAGTTCCACAGTTTATCTAGGCACTGCGTGAAAGACTTTATTTGCCCGGAATCGTCCAACATTCAGCTTCTCTGCATGTCCCTGAGCTCTAGTGTTAGGAGAAAGGGAGAAAACCTTTTCTTTATCCACCTCCTCCATACTCGCCTTTTCTCCAAGCTAAAAAAAAACCCCAAAAGCTGCAGCCTTTCTCCATAAGGGGATTTGCGTCACCCCCCTTGATTATTTTGCTGGCCCTTTCCTGAACGTTTTCCAACTCTACAATATCCTTTTTGTACACAATATTCCGAGCACAGTTGCAGTACAGATTAGCATGACAGCATTATATCAGCAGTTTTATCTTCAGCTCCTTTCCCAATGATCCCTAGCATGGTATTTGCCTTTTCCACGGCTGCTGGGTCAATATCTTCATCAAGCTACCTACCACGACCCCAAGGCCTGTCTCTTCCTGGTCAGTCGCTGCCATTTCAGACCTCATGAGTGTACAGTGGGACCTCGACTTACGAATTTAATCCGTTCCGAATGCACACTCGTAGGTCGAAAACTTCGTAAGTCGAGTTTCCCATAGGAAAAGCGGTTTCCCATAGGAATGCATTGGAAACTGAAAAATTCGTAAGTCGAGGAAACCGCATCTAAAAATTCATAAGTTGAGGAAACCGCATCTAGCTGCGAACGGGTTTTCTGTTCGGATGTAAAAAATATCGTAAGCGCGCGGCCACTTTTTCCACTCGTAAGTCGAAAACGTCGGATGTCGAGTAGTTTGTAAGTCGAGGTCCCACTGTATATGGAAAGTTAAGGGGGGGAGGGTTTCCCCCCCAAAATGCATCTGAGATTAATTATCTTTGGTTAAGCTTACAGCTGCCTTTACTAACCCCATGCCCTCCAAATTTTATGGATTACAGCTCCCAACTCAGCAATGGCTGCTGTAATCCAAGACATGTGGAGGGCACCAGCTTGCTGAAGGCTGGCTTGCAGCATTATACAAAATCAACGTGGAAACAACAAAGGGAGAAAGGCGATTTTCGTGCTTAACGAGCAAATCATCAGTTGCAGGTTCCAAATACATATTTATGAGCTTGGGCTGGAATGAGCTCCTCATCTGTTTTTGGACAGATTTGGTTTAATTCTCAAGGCAGATTTATAGTGTTTTGGTGGTTCTTCATGTATTTACGTATTTACATATATACGGCTTCATGTGAAATAAAGAGATAAAAGGAGAAACCCAACGTACCGGACACATGAGAGAAACTCGTAAGCTCGTTGTCGCTATTTCGCTGTCGGGGTCGGCTGTCAGTTTTTCTTTGACTGCGAGGTGTGGGGAGAGAAAGCAAAGAGCTCGCTCAGTATCAGGAACACACAGCGATGCACACTGTGTGGGAACAGCCATGGCTCCGGGGTGAAGCATCGGCTGGCATGCAGAAGGGAAATGGTTCATCTCCAGGGGCAGCTGGGGAAGACCCCTGCCTGGAACTTGGGAAAGGTGATGATTGTCAGGATAGACCTGAGCTAGATGGGCCAAGGGTCAAACTCCGTACAAGGCAGCTTCCAATTCCCCCCTAAACACCTGGTGCGCGAGGGCGGGACTCCACTCTGCAATCTCTTTTTACACCGGGACTTTAAAAAAAAAATGATCCGGAGTAAAGCTCTGCTCCACATTTAGCCTGGATGAACAATTTGCTGCAGGCAGGAGGGCAAACAGATCATCTCGTCCAAGCCCCTGCAATGCAGGAATCTTGCCCATAGCCATCCCTGGGTGGGCTTAAACCACCAACCTTCTGGTTAACAGTCAAACCTATTGACCCATTGAACCATCCAGTTCTGGGAGTAGTATTCAATGGGTGCTTCTCTTTGCATTAGCAGGCAGCACTTCTGCTCATGAGAGATGGAGCACATGACTTTCACCAGTCCCCAATACACAGCACAAGGGCTGCAGTGAGCCAAGATGATAGTAAAAAGGAGCTTTGCCTTGTGTGACTAAGAGAGCTTTTCACTAGTGCTCATTGCAAGAAGCCAAGTTGCAGGGAACCAGGCAAAGGGCCTTCTCGGTAGTGGCGCCCGCCCCGTGGAACGCCCTCCCATCAGATGTCAAAGAGAAAAACAGCTACCAGATTTTTAGAAGACATCTGAAGGCAGCCCTGTTTCGGGAGGCTTTTAATCTTTAATCGATTATTTTATTCTTCTGTTGGAAGCCGCCCAGAGTGGCTGGGTAAACCCAGCCAGATGGGCAGGGTATAAATAATAAATTATTATTATTATTATTATATTATTATTATTATTATTATTATTATTATTATTATTATTATTAACCTACCACCTGGAGGTAATTGCAAGAAAAAAGCACACACATCTCTGACGCAGAATCAAGAGTTGGAAGGGACCCTGAGGGTCGCATACTCCAACTCCCTGCAATGCAGGAATCACGACTAAAGCATCCTTGACAGATGCAGACAAGATTTCAAAGGACAGAGAACTTACTCAGGGCTCGTGAGTGGTCTGGGTTTCGGATGCCCTTGGCTCTCAGTTTCTGTAGCAGTGTCACTGATGTCAACTGTTTCACCAAATAAACCGATAGGGAGTAATTCTAGGCAGAAGGAAACCAATTATTATTCACTGTTGTAAAGAGGAATTAATGTATTCACTGATCTAAGTAACAGGCTAAACCCCGGCTCTCGTCCATTGGCTGCAGGTCTCCCTGCCCTTCTTCAACCATTGGTTGAGCTATGGTGATGTCACGGAATGTTCATAAAAGTTTAGCTGCCAAACTGGAAAGGCTGCTCATGGGATGTTCAGTTTATTTATTGCTGATCACCTAAATGGGACTGGCGCTCTCATACACACAGTTGCAAGGATGGGCAGGAAAGTGGAATAATTCTGTTCACACATGAAGAAAAAGAGTAACATAAGGCACAACGCTTCTCCTTACCCTGCCAAACTCAGAAGACCAGTTCACGACGATCGTATTGGGGACGGTGGCCGAAAGCCGCACCAAAGGGGTGATGTTGATGGGTCGACTGGGCCGCTTGGGCTCCGCCCCGTTTTTGGTGGGGGGAAGATATCCCTGCAGAGGCAAAAGAGGACACCTAAAGTCAGGCCCCTTGACCTTTTGCCAAGGCTGGGCAAGAATAAGGCTGGAGGGCGTGTTATCAAGGGGCCACAGTTAAATTTGGTCAAGAATCCCATGAAGCCAAGAATATACAATGGTGGGTAGGAGGCAGCTTACATTTCCATTTCATTATGGTGTCATTTGCTAGGAAGGGCTGCCGTGCCCCCAGGTCCCCTAGGAGCAGAGGAAAAGCTCACTAACTGCCTCCCCCCACTCTAACTGAAGGCATCTCCTGGAAGGAACATGAACACAGGCAGGCATTAGTGCGCATTCCAGAACACCATCACCAATAATAATAATGTAACTAAAAATGTAAAATGCCAGGCTGTGTGTGCTCAGCTTGCTCCGAAACCGCTTGACCGAATGAGGTGAAATTCTGACACAACGTTGCAATCCAATAAGGGAGTGTTTGTATAAACTTAGATTGTACAGATGTCACACCTATCACAGGTAAAAACATGCTTTTTTGGAAAAATTATGGAAAAACCAGAAAAACAGGAACAGGAGAGGTTGCAAAACATCGCCCTCTAGCGGTGACACCACTGGTACTACAGCTAGAAAAGCTTCCCTCTCCAAAGCAGCTCAGCTCAGGTTTGCAGATTGGGGTGAGTGGAGGTGCGGGTTCACCTGGGTGGGGGGTGGGGGGAGGACGGGATTGGGATAGGTCATGGGTCAGGACAGGGTGGGGGGAGTCACAGGGATGAGCCACAGTTGGCACCAGCCAACTGCATAGCTTGAAAACAAAACAAAGACTGACTGACTCTCACACCTGCATGCAGCTATATAAGGAGGGCTCAGACAGCCTGGAACCTTCCCATCAGCAATGAATACTAATGAGAAAGGACTGCTGAGTCACATGTGCAATATTTAAAACCGTTTAAAACAATCACAAAAATAAGGGAGGTGCAATGAGGAAAGTGCTTCTTTGAGACACTATATAAACTATAAACCTATATGGGGTTTCTCCACACCTTTTACTTCTGCAAAAAAAGACTGCTATTAATTCATTGGAAAGTTGAATGGTGATGGAGATTGTTGCCTGGTGTACAGTATATTGTGTGCCCTGTGCTGTTGCAGGGTTGTTTGATTGTACTATAACATTAAAACATTTATTTGAAAAGTACAACTTGGGAGATTAGGATGTTCTGCATGCAAAGGGTGCACTGTTGCTACTGAGTCGTGGACCCTTCGGACGGAACCGAGGAGCGGGTGGGAGGAGGGGCTTACTCACCGGAAGAGGGCAGAGCTTCCCATTGATCTTGACAAACAAATTGGGCGGGAAATAGTCCTCTTGCGGGCAACTGGTTTCGCACAAACAAAACCTGCAGAGAGGCAAAGAGACCGGAAGGGTGAGGGGAAGACAACCCCAAGGACAAAATGGTAACTTGAGAGGAGGGAGAGTTTCCCCCGAGTCAAATTCCTTATTAAGAGAGATGGATAAATGAGAGCACAGAATTACAGAATTATAGAGTTGGGCCCCGAGGGTCATCTAGTCCAACCCCCCTGTAATGCAGGAATCACAGCTAAACCACTATTCAGGCAGGGCGTCCCAAGTTGCTCTGAGCTCTTATAGGGCAGGCCTCAGGGATTTTGCTCATCTGTAACAACACAAATGGGGAGGGGGACAGGTTCAAGGGCAGGCCCACCTACAGCACTTTGCAATAATACAACCTAGAAGTCTCCAGAGCATGGAATACATTGGGCCGAGTCATAGCTTGGCCAACCAGCCTTGGCTAAGGTTGAGCCAGGACTGCTTTATACAAAGGGGAAAGCACCCCAGGAGCCAATCCCTAAACAGTGTGAGATTTGTAGAGGTGTATTTTTCCGATTTGTAAAAGCCCAGGAAAACATCAGGCTCTGCTTACCTCAGTTGTACCTGGACAGTGTAGTCACATTTGGCAGCAGGTAAGATATCGCTGGAAAAAGGAGGGGAGGAGGAGAAAGTCTTAAATTTCCCAGAACAGTCAAGCTACTTGGAAATGCTGTCATTATAATACAATGCCTAACAGGCTGAAACCTACTTTTCAGGTTAGATTTTTGTTTTGTTTTTAAAGAACACATACACAACAAAAACCAGCCCTCCACCCCGCACTGGCTGAGCTTCTGTGACATCACAGACTGCTTGTGGGCTTTCTAACAGCAGAGGGGGGAACAGCCTACCACAGATTGTTGCTGTGAGGGAAATAGGAGAATTGTGTTGGGTTTTTTGGGTAAATATTTTTTATTAAAGATTTCCTGAATTACAAAGGTGTATGCAGTGTCACTCATATCTTAACATGTATCATTTTTGCAAATCAGTTTCATTTGTTAAGAGGGAAAACGAGGTAGATAGGGGATGGGAGGGTGGATGGGGGGTGAGAGTAGGTGACGATGTTTCTGTTTTGCTTAATATATGTAGGGCTTGATGTCAGCTTTGTTTGTGTTGGTACTCCTTTATTCGCTTGTGTTCTTTTGATGGCGAGAGAGATTTGGGTTGGCCAAGGGTGTGTAGCTGTTCATTTGTAATTGGCTATGATGGTCTCTGTTTTCATGTGTGAGTGGGGTGGGTGGGTATTTTGGGGTCAGGTTAGCCATACTGATTTGTATGCTGGTGGTAAATTTTTGTCATCATCTTGCTGGGCTGCGTGTGTGATAAAGGGGAACCATACTAGGGTGAAGGCATCTTCTTCCATTTGACCCCATGCCAGTTTCAGCTTGTTGGTTAGTTTTTCTAGTAAGGCTGTTTCCCATACTACTTGGTTCCATTGGTCCATGCCTACACCTGACAGGTCTCTCCAATGCTTGATTATGACATTCCTGGTTGCTGAAAGTAGGTGGGTTATGAGGTCTTTGTGGTCTAAATGGGCATTGTTATCTTGAAAGATGCTTAATAGGGCCACTTCTGGGGTAATTTCTATTACTTGTCCGGTTATTTTACATATTTCTCGTATGGTTGTTGCCCAGAAAGATTGGATTTTGGGGCATTCCCACCACATGTGAAGGTATGTACCTGCGGAAGTGCATCCTCTCCAGCATTTTGGTGAGGTTCCTGGGAGTATTAGTGCTAGCTTTCTTGGTGTTAGGTAAATGGGAGAATTGTTGACCTGCATGGGGACAGGGAAGAACCTTCTCTTTGGCTTGTCTTGGAACATCAGAATCAGCCTAGTTAGAAAATTAAAATTAAAATACAACAGGGAGCAGAGAGCCTGCACTTTACGCAGCAGCCGCCTGGAAGGGGTTCTCTGGTTTAAAGAGCACAATAAGAGCCTGATGGATTGAGCCAATGGCCCCTCTAGCCCAGCATCCTGTTCTCACAGTGGCCAACCAGGTGCCTGTGGGAAACCTGCAAACAGGATCCGAGCACAAGAGCACTCTCTCCTCTCCTGTGGTTTGCAGCAACTGGTATTCCAAAACACCGCTGCCCCCCGGGCAGAGCCTAGCCATCAAGGCTAGTAGTCATCCACAGCCATCTCTTTACAGGAATTTGTCTGAGGCTCTAGGTTGGTGGCCATCCCTGCCTCCAGTGGGAGGGAGTTCCATAGTTTAACTATGTGCTGCGTGACTTTCTTTTACCTGCCCCCGAATCTTCCAAACCTTTAATTTCTATAGCAAGCAAGATGGTGTCATTTGCTGGTCCACAGCCCAGGCCTAGAACTGTGCCACTGTCTGGGAGTTACAGCAGGGAGCCAGTGGGAGATGTTTGGCTATGCTGCTGCATTTGCCCCTGACTGCTGCCAGTCTCCGCAGCAAGCAGCCCTCGTTCCTGCCCACGCTAACAAAGGTGGTACCTAAGGCTTCGTTCAAACTGACCACGGTCAAATTATAGGTGGTCAATTAGTAGCATTTGACCAGCGTGCCAAGCCTAGTGGCCGAACTTCTAGTTTATTTTTAAAGTAACTCTTTATATATGAAGTCCGCAGCAGGGAAGAATAAAAACCTTCTGGAACGCCCATTTTGGTTGCATGTTTGTTTATGCGCAGCTGCCTCTGTTGGCGATACCCATGGCGGGGTTGAAGTTTGGGAGGCGGAAGTAGATTATATTACGAAGCCACTTAAAGAGGATAAAACCTGAGATGAGGGAACTTTAAAATGAAATTCTATGTAATTACAGTTATAAACACCAAGGATGGGTGAGCGGGAAGTCATTGGTATTGCAGAATAGGATTATAATTATTGAGTGTTAAAATGTAATTTTGAATCTTGAAATCAGATAAAATATTGATATTGGGGGTGGGGGTGGGGTGGGGATGAGAGGTCATCTTTAACTATCTTTTGAGAGAACAAAGGTGCCAGACTGATTGCGTTGTTCTACTGCAGACTATCTACTTAGGCTAGAACTAAACAGTTACTCCCTAAATTGTGTATTTCCCACAATAAACATAGCTTCATTACTTTTTTACCTACAAACATCTCTCTGTGTGTGTATGTGTGAAAGCAACAGGAAAAGCCTGCTCTCTAAGCAAGATTCACTGGTTCAAACACAACTCATCCTGCATACTATCCCATTAGTTTGTTTGTTTGTGAATGCATACAGGTGAAAATTGATTTGAGGTGTGGACGTGTTAGTCAATGTGGAATTTGTGTGGGTTTTGAGTGAATGGAATTGTAAAGTTAACAAAGTCCTGCATTATGGTTTTTTCTTCATGTTTTATATACTGTATTTACTTTTGGTTTTTTCCCCTTTGTAAACCACTTTGTAGGCTTTTCTGGTGAAAAGGAGGATGCAATACTTGAAATAAACATCCTGGTTGTAGTATTGCTCTTATGTTGCTGGCTCGGTTCAGACACCGCACCACAGTTTGTATCAATCATAGTTTAGAACAAACAAGCCAAACCAGGGTTTACCAGCTGCTTATTTAATTTCATTTTCTGTCTGGCTGAGCACTCCTGTCTTGAGGCAAAGAACCGGTTGTCACTTTGGTTTGGCAATTCAGACGCTGCACAAAATAACGATACTTAGTGCTAATGCGTAACTAAAATTTCCTGGTGCTTAGTGCAAACCACGGTTTGCAGGCACACTTCAAACCAGCTTCCAATTCCAGTTTCTCCGGCAATCACAAACTGTGGTTGTTAACCTCAGACATCACACCAGTTAAGCATCCTTGACTGTGGTTTCATACGATGTCTGCACTCAGCCATTGCATTTGTGTTTGTGTTTGTGTTTGTGTGTGTGTGCGTGTGTGTGCGTGCGCGTGCGTGCGTGCGTGCTGAAAGAGCTACTAATCCTAAACAGAAAATAAAATAGCCCTTACCGAGAGGCAAGGATCTGCTGCACCTGCTGAGGAGTCAGGGCAAAGGTGAAGTGAGCCTCCTCAAACCTCTGGCTGTTCACAGACGCTGCAAAGAGAAAAAGGCCAAAGGCTAAGCAGTGATCAGACAAGGCTGCATTGGAAGCCCACAGGGAAGGCCAAACCAAGCGTTCTGCTATGCACAAAGGAATCCTGAAAGGAAGCAGAGGGAAGGGGATGGGGGGGGGAGCTCAGCAGGTTCCCTGGATCACCCATTTGCCCTCTCCATCATAGGTGGAATGGAAATGGGCTCCACATGCTTATCCCTGGCTCCTTAATGTCTAGCTCCTTAATGTGGGGAAAATGCAGCTCTCTGGATATCCTTGGACTCCAACTCCCATCGCTCAGCCCTAGCAGTCAGCATGGCCAATGGTCAGGGATTATTAATGCTATTATTACACTTAATTTATTAATTGCCTTCTAAACTGCCATCTCAACTAGGTTTGCACATAAGGTAATTTAAAAAACAGTTCAAAACACAAGCACAGCTAAATACATTGCAGCAACAGTATTGCATGGAGGTAGAGAGGAAACTGGTGCACTACCAGTTGGGAGGGAAGGAATGATTCAGTGTGGGACCATGTGGTCTGCATGCGGAAGGACCCAATCCATGGCATCAGAAGTTAAAAAACGGATCAATGTGCAGCAGGTGACGGTGAAGACCCACCCAAATCCAAAGCCGCTGACTGGCCGCCTGATCTGGCTGAAGGCACCTTCCTATGCACCCCAATATATAGATATTTTGGACTACAACTCCCATCAGCCCCAGAAACTATGACCAGTCCCAAATGGAGGGCCCTACGTTGGGGAAGTCTGGCCTGCACAATTCAGGTTCGTGCGCACAGCAAAGAAAACAACAACAACCATCACACAAAATAGTCAGGGAAGGCAGAAGGCATCGTGCAACTTGCACAATTGACACAGATAATGGAATTTCATTTTCTTTCAGCACAGAATGCATAGTGCCTGGTGTATGTGAGACTGGAATCTCTGTGTCTTCGTACTGACTCTCTCTCCTACCATTACAGGGTGAGACGCAGGCAGCTCTCCCCCTCAGCGGAAAAATCTGAAAAATGCTAGCCCCGGGATAAAGACATTCCCGGGCCCTGCAGGTGAAGCCAAGGCAAGAACTATCAGTTAAACATTCCTGCAGTACTTCATGGCCTCAGGAATGAGAACAAGGACCCTTTACCCTTACACAGTCTCACTCTGGTTACGTATACCGCAAAACACATGCCACTCTGTATTATTATTATTATAATCTGTCAATTTTTCAAGTGCCATAAGACACATATAATTACTTTTGGCCTTGACAATCAAACCAAAACTTGCAAGGATTTGGCAATGCTCTCCCTATACCATCTCGTTCCATCTCCTTGGACACATACACAGCACTAATGCTTTGTTAAATTCTCAGAAGAGTGTTTATTTTTTGGAATCTTGGGACTCAACAAAAATTGTCTCATTGAGAAGCTTCTTAATCTGTCCCCTGGTTTCAGTGACTCATTTTCTACAGCACAATGAACCATGGCTTGCCCTAACCATCATTTAGCACCCTACCCACAACAGACAAAAGGCAATCCCGGGTGTAGAGCTGCTCGCCTCTTTCCATTTTCTTCCTCTTCTTCTATTGATTATTGGACTGATTAAATAATTTAACCAGAACACAAACTCTGCTGCACAAACTGTACCCGCTCCATCCTGTAACATATGGTTGTATTAAAGCCTTCCTTAGACTGACATCGACTTTTGGACTCTCTCTGTTTATACAAACCTTCCAAATATTATTGAGATCTGAACTATGCTTTCAGGATGGGAGGGGGGGGAGAAGGGGAGGATGTTTTGTTTGTCATTTTTCTCTTTTCAATATGTAACTCAAATTAGCCAGTCTATTTTTTATTTTCTATCCCTTCACCATTCAACTTTGTAAGTTTACCTCACTGTCTATGGCATAAAAGAACTCACAGGGTCAAGCAAGAGCATTACTAAGATTTAGGAACATAGGGAGCTGCCTTATTCTGAGCCAGGCCACTGGTCCATCTAGCTCAGTACTGCTTACACTGACTGGCAGCAGCAGTGGCTCTCCAGGGTTTCTACACAGGGGACATGCTATCTGAAGACACCAGCAGGGATTGAACCTGAGACCTTCTGCAGGCAAAGCAGCCGCTCTATTGCTGAGCCTTGACCCTTCCCTTCCATTTGTCATCAGGCCAAACCACAGCTAGCCACAAACCCAGGTTTGCAAACACACTTCAAGCCAAGGCTTGCTGGCCAATTGCAAATCATGATGTGTCAATTCAGACATAATGGCTTCATCTTGTGGCATCTTATTTCCCCTGGCTGGCGCCAATGTTTTTGGCAGACAGTGTTTGCAAGCTTCTGGGTTCCACAGCACTCTTCTTCCCTAGCTATTTCAAGTTCTAGAGTTCAGTAGGGAGGAAAGGGCAAAAAGGAAGAAACAGCTTGGAGGACTTACCCAACGTGGTGGGCTTGATGAGCTCGTCGTATACATCGTAGAAGGGCAATCGCCGCATTTTCACGTCCGGGTGAACCGGGTGGATGGGGGGAGACAGGTGTGGGACGTCCGCCTCATGCTTGGGTCCCAACATAGGCACCGGGGGCAACATGCCAACTGGCACCCCAGAGGTCACTGACCCGTTGTCATAGGGCAAGTGGCACATGGTGCCCTGGGTCAGCGTCGTCGTGGAGGGCAGCTGTCCCGCCTGGAGGTGCAGCATGGATAAGTCCGAGGGGGTGAGGATCTTCCGGGGGAACCGCCGCCGGTACAGCTCCTTGATTTTCATCTGAACGGCCGGGCTGCAGCCAGACTTCAGCAGCTGCAGGGCCTTGGTGAGCAGCTCATGCTTCCTCCCGCTCTTGTTCCTGCCTGCGAAGCCCAGAAGCACCTGCAGCTCCGACACTCTAAAGCTCATAACCATGTGCTGGAAGGGGGTAGAGAGAGGAACAGAATATTTAGAGAAGCATGTAGATTTTGAGATGGCGCTCCCTGAACCCCAGATTTTAGTGCTAGCAGTCTCTGGCATTAAAACATCTGATATTGTACACATCTGGTACCCAACTCAGAATGAAGCACCTATCCCCAGCCCCTGATTCCATCTACACAAGAACCAAACTGACTCTGCAGGATTTCCAGTTGTGAGGGTGGAAGACGGGTGGGTGGGTGGGGTACTCCTAGACAAAAGGAGGGGAGGGGGGGTGCTGCTTAGGGCACAGAGTTTGGGCTAGAGAACCATAAGCCTGGGGAGGAGGAAGAAAAATTCAGGTTCACCTCACTCCATATGATCAAGAAAGAAATGGGAGGGGAATTGGTTTTTTTAATGGAGAAAATGGTGGAAGAAAAGCATTTAAGAACATAAGGAGGGCCTGCTGGATCAGGCCAAGGGTGACCTATCTAGTCCGGCATCCTGTCCTCGCAGTGGCAAACCAGATGCCCCAATGGGAAAACTGCAAGCAGGATTCAAAAACAAAAGAGCACGCCCCCCTCCTGTGGCTTGCAGCAACTTGTATTCAGAAGCATGTCTGCCTCCAACCATGGAGGCAGAGCATAGCCATCATGCCTAGCACCCATCGATAGCCCTCTCGTCCATGAAATTGTTAATGGAATTAATAATAAAGAATTTGTCCAATCCTTCTCTTTCAGACCTGCAAGTAAAGTACTTTATAAAGCAGAGTTTTAAAAATACTAGTTACACAGCTAATTCATAGCCCAGTCAGATACAAGATTCAAAAGCAGTAATATCAGCAACAGCAGTGCTGATGTACAGAACTTGATTGGATGGCCAAGCAAGCAAGAATTCTAGGATCTGGTGCTGGAAAAACGCTTTCAGGTGTTGCCAAACGCAGATCATCTTCAGGTGCTTCATAAATGTGTGCAGCTTAAAAGGTAAGGCGTTTCAACCTTCTGGACCTGGGCCCTTAGTTCATGAAGTCACCTGCAGGAGCCCGAAACATCCCCCCCCCCTCTCATTTTCCCAAATGGCAAAAAGCTCTTATCACTAGCTCCTAGATACATTTGTAGTTGCTATTTCAATAAAACTAAGAAATGTATACTTTTAAAAATTGCATAGCTTTATCTTAAAAATAAAAAAGTCAGTGTATAAATTGTGTGAAATAAATAAATAAATACACAATACAACTGTGAGCACTAAGATATACATTAAATACACACACACACACTCTTCAAATTCTCAAACTAGCAAAATAAGTTTAGGGTTAATGAGAAAGCATGAACGAATTCCTATGCCCCACAAATAACCCAGAGATGCATTTTAAATAAAAGGACACATTCTACTCATGTAAAAACACGCTGATTCCCAGACTGTCTGCAGACTGGATTTAGAAGGCGATTAGGCCAGATCCGGCCCCCGAGCCTGTTTGCCTACCCATGGGCTAAACCAGGGGTCAGCAATATTTTTCAGCTGTGGGCCGGTCCACCATCCCTCAGACCATGTGGTGGGCTGGACTATATTTTGAAAAAATAATAATGAATTCCTATGGCCCACAAATAAGCCAAGTTGCATTTTAAATAAAAGCACACATTCTACTCGTGTAAAAACACCAGGCAGGCCCCACAAATAACCCAGAGATGCATCTATATATATAAAAATATAAAAGGTGCATGTAGGTGACACAGCACCTTTCTCAGAAACCGCTTGACCAATTCTGTTCAAATTTGGACACAACGTTCCGTTCCACTGTGCGGAGGTTTCTATACAGGTTGCATAGGCAGATGTCACACCTGGGCCACGGAGACCCCCCCAAACCCCATGTTCTAGAACGCACAAATCATACAAAATTGCATGCTGGGAGTACAGGAGAGATTGCAACACAGCACCCCCTAGCGACGGCTACACTGGTACTGCACCTAGGAAAGCTTCCCTCACCACAGTATCTCGGCTTGGCTTTGCAGACAAGGCCGAGTGGAGGTGGGGGGGCTTGCCTGGGTGGGGGATGGGGGAGGGACCGGGATAGGTCATGGGTTGGGACAGGGTGTGGGGAGACACAGGGATGTGCTTGTGTGAGTCTGAAGGGGGACTCTGAGGCTCCATTTAACCAACTGAGCCACAGCAATGCATGGCAGGGCCAGCTAGCTTTAAATAAAAGGACACATTCTTCTCATGTAAAAACACGTTGATTCCCGGACCGTCCGCGGACCGGATTGAGAAGGCTAATGGACAGCATCCGGCCCACGGGCCTTAGGTTGCCTACCCCTGGGCTAAACCACCCCAAAGAATTGAGGGGGAGCAGGACATAATCTACATTCAAGAGGCATTAGGTCATACTGTACTTGGAAACCTAAGAGTGGGGGGCAGGTTAGCCATTAATGTCTCCCAAGATCTGGATCATGCCAAGGTGGTCTCCTGAGCTCGGTGGCAGAGCACCTGCTTTGGGAATTCCTTTCAAATCCAGCTCAAAGGATCAGGTAGCCCATTAACTCTGTAGAAAGTACCAGCTTTGCATGCAGAAAAGGTCTACCAAAATTATCAAGGAGATGGAGTGACTCCCCTATGAGGAAAGGGACTTTACTTCCTCTCTACAGAAGCAAACACCTTTCCTCTCATTTCAAGATGGTAAAATGTGGGCTGGGGCAATACCACGGTTAGGCAACTCAACACCTGGTTGAGTGCTCATTATTGGCTCTATGTCAGCCTTCTCCAACATGCTGTTCTTCAGATGTTTTGGACTACAACTCCCATCCGCCCCAGCCAGCACTACAGCTGGGTGGAAAGCAGGAAGTGGAAGGGCGCTAACAGGTGTGCAAGCAAGGGGTAAGGGGAATGGAAGCTTGCAGCATGTCCCAATAGCTGGTTCGAAAGATCACCTGAATTTAGACAGCCTTTAAATTGGTTTCTAGTCATCACTGACCAGCAATATCAAAGAGAGAAAACTGACCAGTGACACATGTGAGGTTTGGAGGGAGAGGAGGTAGAGAGTCTTTCTTCCAAGGGTACTCACCTCCCACCACCTCACCAAATTTCACATTTACCAGCCACATTTCCTCACCTCAAACCTCCCTGCTCAAAACTCAAGAATAACCTATTCAGAATACAAGGCAGGATAACTCTGGTCCAGCAGATAAAGAACTGCTTTGGGGCCTAAGAGAAGATGAGTTGGGAGTCTCACCTCTATTGAGTGTGCAATCCCAGGAGGATGAGAACCACCACCTAACTCACAAGGCTATTCTGAGGATGAATGTCATAATTATTTAAAACACTAAAAGTTTGTAACATGGGAGGAGCTACTCAGAGATGGCACCACAAATTATAGGACATCCTGATGCTTACAGAGCATCAACCCAGGGGTTTTCCAAGATAAAATCCTTTCCCTTTAATCCTCAACAGCCTTCTAAATTTGGGATTCTCAGGGTTGTTTGGTTTGTAAATGGGGCAGAGGGCTGCTCATTCCTGTTTTTATGCTATTTATCTGGTTCAGTCTGCTTTTAAGGTCTTGTTTGCTGCTTTTTTTGTTGGTTTCTTGTTCAGCAGAAAATAAATGGAGAAATGTTATGAATGCAAAGAACAAAACAGTCTATATAGGTTCATGGAGATATGGGGACAACACGTGGCTTTCAATCTGCTTCTCAGATTTTCAGTGGGAGCTCTTGCCAGTGCAACAGACACAGAGAAGGTTGTCTTGAAGCCAAGAGCCTCTCTGGTTTCCAGCATGCAGCATCAAGAAGGCACTCTTACTCTCAAGAACTACAGGGATCTCTCACTAAGCTCTCGTGGGCATTTTGTTTTTGCTTCTGCAGCCCAGAGGATGGGCCACAGCAAAATGGTAGGGTGTCCCTCTGGCTGCCAGTTGCTGGGAATCACAAGCGGGGCTCAAGTCCTGCTTTCAGGCTTTCTATAATGGGCACCTGGTTGGCCACTCTGAGAACAGGATGCTGCAGTAGACAGGCCATTAGCTTGACCCAGAATGCTCTTCTTATGATAAACTTTGCACACAGGAGATCCCATGTTCAATTCCCAGCATTTCCAGATGGGGTTAGGAAAGACTCCTTTTTGAAAACCCTGGAGATCAACTTCCATCAGCCTCAACCAGGATGGCCAATGGACAGAATGATGGGTGTACTAACCCAACAACAACTGGAGGGTCAGTCTCCCTGGTCTTTGGGAGGGCCCTACTGGGCCAGACCGACCCATCTTCTGTAAAAAGATGTTTCCCATGTTTTAAGTCAAAATATCTGTGCAGCACCTGAGTTAAGCCCTGCAGATCCACAACTGCTCTGTGCAAAGATGGAACATTGCTAAATAATTTTGTATCATGACAATATTTTTCATTAATAAAAGAGGAAAAGCAGGAAAAGGGGGGCTGCAGATTTTAGTGCCCACCCAAGATCTAAATTCCCCCTTTGTTCCCCCTGTACCTGACAAAGCATTTCAAGTTCTTGGGAGTCCTATATATGTATAGTTATACATACAGTGAGAAATTGCCTAGTCTCTGCTATACATTCTAATTGCCAAATCTCCCTTTGCTTGCCTCAGAGTCTGGGGGAATCTTTTATTTTATTTTTAGCTGCCAAATATGCAAAATTATCAGAGCTGGTCCTAAGTATACAACCACTGAAAACAAACCCTTCATTTCTCTTTCCAAAGGAGCCCCTTCCTGGACACTGCAGCCCACCCACCCCCCACCCGCCACAGACAGACAGACAGACAGACCTCCAAGGTGGGGAAACCAAATCTTTCTTGGTCTCAGTCAAATAAATATGGAACAAACGAAACAAAGCAGAACAGGGGGAAAGGGTTGGTTGGGGGGGGGGAGAGACAAGAGGGGATTCAGTTTGCCGGGAGGGAGCCTTCAGACTTCAAAGAGGCGAGAGAAAAAAGGTTAAGAAAGCCATCAAGGCAGCCAGCTGGGCAAATGCTCCAGCTCCATGGGTGGGCTAAATCAGCCTTTGAAAATGCAACTCTGCACACACACACACACACCCAACCAACCCATGTGCTTAAAGCATTACTCTCCTCCAAGTGAAATGTCTTAGCTGAGGCCTTATTTGTAGAAGAAGGGGGGATTGGCAGAAAAAGGGCCTGGAAAATTCCATCCTTTAAATGGAGGAGTTGGGGGTGGCAATGCAAGGCCCACAGGCGGCTCCCCACTGCTTGCCAGATCCTGCTCTTCCTGTTTGAAAAAGCACAAAGCGGCAAAAAGTGGGAGGGGGAAGGGGAGAAGAAGGGAGTTTGTGTAGTTGTGCTATCTCCTTTGACCTGACCCACTGTATATGCCTGACACTCCCCACACCTCTTACATTTTTGCAGTTACAGGATTTCCTACTTCTGCCTACGTTTACTCAAAAGTATGCACTGCAGAGTTCAACAGGACTTAATCTCAAGGAAGCATGTGTGCATAATATTGCCGCCTAAACCTTATATGCACAAATTAGAGTTACTATTATTATTATTATTATTATTAATTAAAATTTATATACAGTAATACCTCGGGTTACGAACGCGATCCGTTCCGGATTGCAGTTCGCAACCAGAATAGTTCGTAACCAGAATGCGATGCGCAGCGCCATTTTGCGCATGCGCAAAGCGCGATTTTCGTGCTTTGCGCAGACCGCGCGCGGCGAAAACACTTCCGGGTTTGCGCAGTTCGTAACCCGAACTGTTCGCAAACCGAGGTGTTCGTAACCCGAGGTACGACTGTACTGCCCTTCATCCGTAGATCTCAGGGCAGCTCACAACATAAAGGTAACCCAGGGATATTAACATTGTGCAGTAACTTAACTATACAGCGAGTCCTTAATGAGAGCCTGGTCTTTAGCTTCTCTTTGCAGTGTTTTCACATTTTGCATTTGCCATGAGCGTGGGGGAAAATTCTCTAACATCCACCCACCCTTATTGCGCAGCAGGATTTGCAGAAAAACAACTTCTTCTGAGGAGTACCTGATCTCAGATAAACCCACAACATGAAATATGCATCCCACCTGTGGTGGGGAAACTTGAAAACTACAGAGATCCCAAAAACTAGAAAATGCAACAGGAGCCAGACAAGAAGAAGCCTTGGGATCCTGTCTGGTCTCCAAATAACTCACTTGGCAGTCACTGATCGTACTTCACTCAATGGCTAAAACTTAAAAGTTGGGAGCAGCCAGTTTGGCTCGGCTCACAAAAATGGCTTAGAAGAAGAACTGCACATTTTGCTTCATAACTTACTTTCAAGGAGAGCTATAGACTTACTTTATTCAAATACCAAAAACCCAAAACAAAAAACAGAAAATTCAGAATCTTGGGCCCCTGCTGGCTATGGGACCAGTATACCAGGAACTCCTCTGCCCACCTCTCCAGGTGTTAAAAGGAAAGTGTTCCAATTTAAATTCAGGAAAGGTGTGCTCTAGCTCTCAAATTTCAGCAAGTGACACCTTACATGTACAGAGGTGCTTCTTTCAGGGCTCTCCAGTTCAACCCTAACCCCAAAGAGATTCCGGCCATGAGGGGCAGGTATCCTGCACAATGCGCCTTGAATAGCTTGCTTGAGCCACCTGAAGCTATTTGGTATAAAGGTATCCTTTCAGTCACTGCTGGTGGGATTTGATCACCTGCTATTTAACCACAGTCAAACCTTCCACAGCCCTGAAGATGAAAAGGTGGCCTGTTGCTGCCAACTTGGCCTTTTAAAAAGCAACTTTTGTTCTTTTTGTCAGAGTTGCTGTCCCTGAGCTTCATTTCTTCTTTTGAAGCAAACTGCAACTGCAGGCTGACCTTGCTGTTCCAAGATAAAATGGAAAGAAAATGAACTATCCCGTGAACCCATTTAACATTTGAAAAAAAATCTCACCTAACATTGTACCCGGTAACTCTTTCTTTAACTAATTTTTTTCTTAGCCATGAGTATCAAACTTGCAGGTAGCTGAAGTTACCTTTCCCCCCTTTTCTTGTTCTAATCAAGCTAATGCTTTCAAATTCTTGACCATTAATTGAATCTTCCTTAACCAGTCCAATGCCCCAGAGTGTGGTCTGGATTGCCTGTCTGAGGGAGTGTGTTGCAAGGTAATGATTCTCTCTCGTTACACACTAAAGATTCTTTAGCCCTTTCCAAGGCTATGGCTCCTTGCAGTCTCTCAGCAGCATTCATACATTAGACCCAATTCCTAAAATATCTAGTTCTGGCTCTTCATGTCTCCCTTCAGTTCAAAGGCATTGTTTTATTTAAAACATTTCTTACCCAATGATACAACCATTTCAGAGCAGGTCACAACTATAATATTAATGTTCTCAACATCATTCTTTTCTGCAACAGGTGTGATGGATGTGGTCTGGTTCACACAAACAGCAAGGGGAAGATTGTACAGTACTAATCTGGGCTGTAGGTATGGGAATCACAAGACTGATCCACATAATTTCAAAACAGAACAAAACTCAGATTCTGTTCACTTAGAAAACTAACACAGCGAGGAGAAGAGTTGTAACCTAGCCATTTTGCTGCTGTAGTACAGAGATTTGATTTTGCATACAGGAACATTCTGTTGTGTGAACTCCCCCTCCCTTGCAAAGTGGTACATTGGATAAACTGTTTTAACCACCTTCTCTGTTAATGCAAATTAGACTTTTTTGGGCAAAGAAGCAGAGGGCATTATTCAAGGGCTGTGTGTGTGTGTGTGTGTGTGTGTGTGTGTGTGTGTGAGAGAGAGAGAGAGAGAGAGAGAGAGAGAGAGAGAGAGAGAAAGAACAAGCTTTTAAGTCTGTACATGTGCACAGCCTATCCGAAAAGCCACTAACACGTATTTGTAATAAATACTTCCAGAGACCTCCCTTACCACTAAACAATGTGTGGCCACACCTGGCCAAAAGCCCCACGCGAGGTATTCACCAGTCAAACCAGCTTGTCATTTTCTTGACAGAAGCTGTCCAGTCTGTCAGCATTCTACAGCTGTCATCTTCCCCCACCTCCCCAAGCAGTTAAAATATGGTAATTCCTTGACAACGCAGCCCCTTAAGCCAATGAGATATGTAAAAAGGATGAGAGATAAGCAAGCGATGATTATTAATATGCTTGGGTAGATAAGTTTAAAAATGAAGGATTTACAATCCTCTCCTGCAATTTCAAGACCTAGATTTCCCAGCAAGCTCAATATTGGGGGTTAGTAAAGATCTGAGAAACAATAAAGTTGTTTCATTAAAAATAAGATGGAAGGTAAGGAAAGACAAAAGCTGGAAAGTGTTAACAATTCTATGAATGTTTAAAGATGTCACCCTGACTACTCCCAGCCAAGGTGGGTAGAACCTCAAGATTTATCCCCAGGAAAAGCCAGATAGGAACCCATGCAGGGGATTTTAACACACCAAAGAGGACCCCAAATTGGTTTCAGAATTCGTTAGTTACCAGGGGCAACTGCATATTCCGGGGTCTGGCAGTGGGCAATGATGGCAGTGGGCACTTTGACTCCTAAAGATGAGAAAGAAAGAAAAAAACCATATATACAGGAGAGCGACCCCACACCTCATTCTCTAGCTATGGGATCATATCACGAAACAAACTGCACCACAAGGGAAATAGGAAGCTGCTTTTACCATACTTATTAACCACGTGTTGTGGCTGTATTTGAGATTATACTGAATCAAGCCATTGGTTCATTTACCTCAATATTCTCTACACTACTGGCAGCAGTGGCTTTCCAAGGTTTCAGACAAATGTGGTCTCTCCCATCCCTACCTGGAGATGCCAGCAGCATGGATCGGACCTGGGACTTCTGCATGCCAAGCAGACCACTGAGCCATGGTCCTTCCTCAATTATCTTATCCCTTCTGAAACCCCAGATCACACTCAATCCGTACACCCCTCCCCCTGCCCCACATCACAGCCCACCCTTCCACCTCTGGTTTTCATTGCACAAAACTACACATACCCAATGTCCCTTTGGGTCTTCTATCAGCTTCACATCACCCCAGGTGTTCTGCCCCCACCCCAATATTATTTGTCTCCCCCCTCCCTAATATCCTTTTTACGACACAGGTTTTCACAACTCCTCACCTCCCCAATTCATCCTGGGCCCACGTCTGATTTCCTTCTGCTCTCTCTGTACCCCAAACACCCCCATCTCCTTATAGCTTCTCTCTCACCAACATACCCCTCCCTCCACATTGCCACTGTACCCCATCTTCTGTTTTGCAGCCCCTCTTTCTCACACTAATACCCCTCCCTGGCAAATTCTCTTCTCACCCCTTCACCCCATCACTTTGAAGTCCAACCCCCCACTGTAGGAGTCATTTCTTGCCCCCTCCCAAGAACCCTCTTTGACCCCATGTTCTTACTCCCCCACCCTACCAAGGATTCTCACTCTGCATATATTCTTACTCTCCCAACATCAACCCTCCTCTTCCCCTGCACCCCCACAGCTACTCACACCCCACCCTCTTTTCACCCCTCTAACCTAACCTATACCCCATTGCCCCACCCCATTATTCCCTCCCCCTTTTACCCTGGACTTTACTGCACAGCTGCTTTCCACACCCACCTCTCTTCTCCCTCCCCCCCAACCTGCCAAAAACTGTACCCTCAGGTACACCCCCTTCCAGTCCTCCCCTCCTTTTCTACCACCCCCATTTGTTTCATGCAATAAAGCTCTCTCATATCCCTCCCCCACACACACACCTGGGAGGGGAGGGTGTCCCTCTTTCTACCCCCAATTATCCCAGGTACTTTCCCCATCCCTCTTGCCAATTGCAGCTCCCCGTTTTCTACCCCCCCTCCCATTTGTTTTGTATATTCAAGGCTCTCTCATATTCTTCACACACCCAAATAGCTAGGGAGGGGGTTTCCCTTCCCCCCCACAAAAAAACGCGCCCCAAGTATCCCCATTTTACCAACTACAGTCCCCGTCATCTTTACCCATTTGCTTTATGCAGCAGAGGCTCCCTCATCTTATTTGGGGGGTTCCTTCCTTATATCCCCCCAAAAAATGCACCCCAGGTTTCTCCTCCTCTCCTATAACCCTCCCCATTTTTCTACCCAATTGCTTTATGCAAAAAAAGCGCTCTTATTTTTTTGTTATAATTCTCCTCCTCCTCCTCCCCCCCACTTTCCTGGGGGGGCTCTCTCCTTCCCTTCCCCCCCCCCGCCCCGCTTCCTCTTCCTACCTTCAGCTCGGCCGCCTCCGCCATCTTGAGGCATCGTAGCCGCCGCGGCCGAAAGCGGAGGGGGCGGCCCAGGGAGCGGCGATAAACTCCGCCGCCGCCCGAGAGCCGCCCGGAGTGCCAGAGGGGCCAGGAGGAGGGAAGACAATAGAGGGTTGGAGAGCTGGATGAAGCCCCGCCCCCTTCCAGCTCCGCGCAGGGGCGGGGGTAGGTGAGAGGGGGCGGAGGAAGCGCCGTAGAGAACAGCGGGGAGGGCCTAAGGGAGCGGCACTAAATTCCGCTGCCCGCAGTCAGGCGCACCGTCCTCTTTTCAGCCGCTCTTTTTTTTGGGGGGGGACCCAAATTGTTTAGCTTTTGTTGGGGGGGATCCTCCCCTGAAAAGTAGTGATTTTACGCTTTTGGAGCTGTTTTTCCATCGCGTTGCCATAGATACGGGTTTTCCCTGACAAAATTTCCCTGACAAAATCTGTATGCCGCTTGGTTGTAAGGGGGCGGGGGAGCTCAAAGTGGTTTTCAGAAAGAATAAAACAATTTAAAACTGTCAGCTGAAAACAACTATTTCAAACATTCAAAAACAATGATGTTTGACGATCAAGTAAAAACCATGCCTAACCATGCTGATCTCTGATACAGCGGCCCTGAGGCTGTCACTTGATTGCAGCCCTAACCCACCCCCCCCACCCCATAATAATAAATGTTGTGACACCTTAGCAGATTTATTGCGGCAAAAGCCTGCTGTGTTTGATGCATGTAGTGGCGCCCACCATTTGGCAGAGATACGTCTGGGACTGGGAGGGTAAAGATTAATCAGGATAGGTAGCCAGCCTTGTAGCTGGAGGGTCTAGCGCAGGGGTCAGCAAACTTTTTAAGCAGGGGGCCGGTCCACTGTCCCTCAGACCTTGTGGGGGACCGGACTATATTTTGAAGGGGGGGGAATGAACGAATTCCTATGCCCCACAAATAACCCAGAGATGCATTTTAAATAAAAGCACACATCCTACTCATGTAAAAACACCAGGCAGGCCCCACCACAAATAATCCAGAGATGCATTTTAAATAAAAGGACACATTCTACTCATGTAAAAACACACTGATTCCCAGACCATCTGCAGGCTGGATTTAGAAGGCAATTGGGCCGGATCCAGCCCCTGGGCCTTAGTTTGCCTACACAAGGTCTAGCAGGTGGGGAGCAGGAGGAACAATCAGTACAGAGTAGTTGCAACCAAAATGTTATTATTGTTGTATTAGATTTATTTATATCCCACTTTTCCCCCAGTCTGGGATTCAAGGCGGCTTACACAGATAAAATATAACGAGCTAAAAGTATAGAAAAGACCATCACTAAAATGGAATTAAACACTAATAGAATTAAAATAGTATTATTATTTTTTGAAAAAAAATCAATTAAATGCAGGCAGTTAACAATAAAAGCATCACAGCAGCAGCCCTTTTTTCAAAATACAGGTTGCCCTGATGAAGGAGCAACCCTGGGCTCCTTTGTGTGGAAGGGCAGAATGTCAATTAAATAAAGATGTTTCTATGAAAATTATACAGAAATCCATGAGGTTGTGGGCTGCAAGTCAGCCCATGGACTTCATGCTCACTAACTGGAAGTTTCCTGCTTTCTTCAAGAGCAAATGGGTACAAGTCACCTATTTGTACAAAATCAGCTCAGGAACAATATGGGGAAAGGGTTAACACCTCCCCTGCTCCCCACTCATGCTATTTTCTTCATTAAACCCACCCACAAGCTTCTATAGAGGGAAACTCCGCTATCATAAATGCATAGCATTTTCAAACTTAACCAATCCATTAACAGATTAATTGGGTGAAAAGCAGGCAACTGAAATCTTCTGGATGGCCGATGGCCTTCCAACACAATCCAATATTCATGTTTACTGAAAGCAGATCCACTTAAAGCACACCCAAGGTATGCTTACAAGCACTGTGGTCCATGAAAGCTTATGATGTGATACAGAGCTCATGGCAGAGTCGTGATTTGAACCCAGGACTGTTTGGTTTGTTGCTCACCCTGCTAGCCTGTATGATGTGTGCTGTGCGACAAGGGCCTTCTCGGTGGCTGCTCCAGCTTTGGAACTCGCTCCCTAGAGAAGCCACAATAAGATTCAAAGCACTATCAACTGCACATTTATTCAAAATCCAGTCAAACCTATTCAGTTCAATTAATTCAACAAAACTGATGGTCGTGATCCAGTGAAACCAAAGCCCAGTAGTTATTTGTCTCCAGATCCCCATGCCTCTTAGCACATACACCCCTGGGTAATCACACTGCCCCCCACAGGGAAGCGCTAGCACCCACTTTGGGAACCACTGATTTAGGGGGGGCAGGGCAGGAACTGGTGCTGATGATACCTGCCGAGGTGCTGATCATAGAATCATAGAGTTGGAAGAGACCACAAGGGTCATTCAGTCCAACCCCCTGCCAAGCAGGAAACACCATCAAAGCATTCTTGACATATGCCTGTCAAGCCTCTGCTTAAAGACCTCCAAAGAAGGAGACTCCACCACACTCCTTGGTAGCAAATTCCACTGCCGAACAGCTCTTACTGTCAGGAAGTTGATGCCAGGCCTGATCTCAGACTACACACTTTGGTTGCCAGAAGTGTACGAAATCTCGACAAAGTGTGTCCCTGTGACTTTCACTTACCAAGTTATTTTTTAATAGAAGGTTGTGTTTTCCCTGCCGGCTGAGGAGTCCCAGCTGTCTTCAGAGAAGTCCAGAAACGCTTTGGTTTTCTCTGCAGTTCCTGCAAAGGAGCGCTATGCTCAAGGCTTTCTCGGTTGTGTGTGTTTTCCCCTTACTCTGCAGAAAAAGAAAGTATCAGACTCTCCCAAATCCAGAAACAGTTCAAAACCACTCCTCCCCGTCATCTGGGAGGTTTATCTTGGCAGTTGGAACCCGGAAACCCAAGTTAACAGACCCAGGCTGGTTAAAAAAATTTCATCACAGTTAAAAAGAACTTCTTTCTTTCTTTCTCTTTTCTGCCAATGCTGTGCTGCCCCCTGGAGCTCAGCACTCCACAGCGCCAAGCAGAACTGAATAAAAAAATTCCTTCCAGTAGCACCTTAGAGACCAACTAAGTTTGTCATTGGTATAATAATAATAATAATTTATTATTTATACCCCGCCCATCTGGCCGGGTTCCCCCAGCCACTCTGGGCGGCTTCCAACAAAACAGAAATTCTAAAATACAGAGATCCATCAAACATTAAAATACAGAAATCCATCAAACATTAAAAGCTTCCCTAAACAGGGCTGCCTTGAGATGCCTTCTAAAGGTCTGGTAATTGCATGCACACGAAAGCTCATACCAATGGCAAACTTAGTTGGTGGCGCGGTGGGTTAAACAACAGAGCCTAGGGCTTGCCAATCAGAAGGTCGGCGGTTCGAATCCCCGCGACGGGGTGAGTTCCCGTTGCTCAGTCCCAGCTCCTGCCCACCTAGCAGTTCGAAAGCACGTCAAAGTGCAAGTAGATAAATAGGTACCGCTACAGCGGGAAGGTAAACGGCGTTTCCGTGTGCTGCTCTGGTTCGCCAGAAGCGGCTTTGTCATGCTGGCCACATGACCTGGAAGCTGCACGCCAGCTCCCTCGGTCAATAACGCAAGATTAGCACCGCAACCACCCCAGAGTCGGTCACCACTGGACCTAATGGTCAGGGGTCCCTTTACCTTTTTAAGGTGCTACTGGAAGAAATTTTTTTATTTTGTTTCGAACAGGGCAGACCAACACGGCTACCTACCTGTAAGCAGAACTGAGCCATCCCACTCATTTATATGGCTCATATTTATCAGTGGTTTTCAAAGTGGTTCCCACCCCCCCTGGGGGGCGGTGGGATTACCCAGGTGGGTGCTAAGAGGCAAGGGAGATGGCAGGGGGGCACTGGAGGTGTAAATGACTGGATCAAGTTCATCAAGCAATGTGCAAGATTTGCATTTTTCTAATACTCGCTTATCACCTTTGCAATTTATTATTTAATGTGAAGTGTTTAGGCACACGCCTGAAACAAGCATAATGTGTGAAGGGCCCCTTCAGCACACAGAGTGAGTGTCTTAAGAATGTAGATTGGCAAGTGAGTTGCTCTGTAAAACAAGGGTCTATTGCCACTCGCAGCAGTTGCAAAGCCTTCTCCGCAATTTCAGAGTTGGCAACATTTCCTGGCGTGGCTTGGAACCACCCCACATCATGTCATTTTGCCCTGAAACACTTTGAGGAATTGTGGAAAGCGTCTGAGAGGGCCTCGCGCTCTTGAAACCCTCGTTTGGAAGTTTTAAAACAACAAAAACCACTGGACATCTCGTGTGATTAAAGGTAAGTAGCTCTCCCAACATCCCACAAAGGTTTCGGATGAAAATTTTGGAGGGACGCCAGCTTGCCCAAACTACCCTGAGAACGGGAGAAGAACTTAAAGAATATTCAGCGCAACACATTTTTTGAGTGCATAAATGCCCAGTTTGCAAATTCAGCCAGACAGACAAAACCCACCTGAAGTGTGAGTGGAAGGGGCAACATCGAGATGTTGGCTGAAAGCAATATTATTTATTGTGATCGTTCACCAACAGGACCTGGGCTGGGTCATAGCAATTTTAAATTCAAAATTCAGAACAGTTAAAACAGATTGCAGTTGCAGGAATAGGGTGGGCTCTGAAAACAAACATCTCCAACAACAAAGGCCAGACACAGGCATAGGCAAACTCAACCCTCCAGATGTTTTGGGACTACAACTCCCATCATCCCTAGCTAACAGGACCAGTGGTCAAGGATGATGGGAGTTGTAGTCCCAAAACATCTGGAGGGCCGAGTTTGCCTATGCCTGGGCCAGAGTAAAGAGGTGTCTCTTCAGGATTTGCTAAAAGCTGTATAGTGAAGAAGCCAGGCACAACTCAACAGGGAAGGACTTCCACCTGGGCCACCATCACCCAGTATTTCTGAGGGTGGTGGAACAACCAAGAAACGCCCCCCCCCTGCTGATCTCAGAGGATCTGTGGGGAAGGAGGCAGTCTTTCAGGTATTTAGAGCTCGAGTCATTTAGGGCAGTGTTTCCCAACCTTGTGCCTCCAGATGTTTTCGGACTACAACTCCCATCATCCCTAGCTAGCAAGACCAGTGGTCAGGAATGATGGGAATTGTAGTCCGAAAACAGCTGGAGGCACAAGGTTGGGAAACACTGATTTAGGGCTTTAAGCACCCATGTGAGCTCCTTGAACTGGGAACCAGTGAAGCTATTTTAAAAGTAGGGTTTAAAAGCAGGGTTGTATGGGTTTCTAAACGGAACCCCATCCAGTCACCTGGCCACTGCATTTTGGACCCTTTCAAGTTTCCAAGTTGTCTTCAGGGGCAGCCCTACGTAGAGCATGTTGCAATAATCCTCTCTGCAAGTTTCCAGAGCGTGAAGTACGCATGTACTTTTGATCAAGCTTCACCTTTACCATCATCTCGTGGAGACACACCCAGCTTTTGCAAAGGAAGGTGCTCACTCACCTTATCTTCCCTGGGTAGTAAGTACATAAGGACCTAAGAAGAGGTTGCTGGATCAGGCCAATGTCCCATCTAGTCCAGCATCCTGTTCTCACAGTGGCCAACCAGTGGAATGCCTGTGGGGAACCTGAGCACAGGAGCTTTTTCCTTGCCTGTGGTCTCCAGCAACTGGTCTTGAGAAGCATTTACTGCCTCTACTATGAAATCAAATGGCTAGTAGCCATCAATAGCCCTCTCTTCTGTGAATCTCTTTAATCCTCTTTTAAAGCCATCCAAGTTGGTGGCCACGGTCACCCCTGTATCCTGTGGGAGGGAGTTCCATAGTTTCACTTTGTTCTGCATAGAGAAAAGCTTTCGTCTGTCCTGGATCTTCCAACATCGTGGGCCATAGTGCCCTGTGACCATAAGCATCTCCTTTCACTACGCCTTCTCTCCAGTCTCTGGTGAAACGGCCACAGTCAGAGGAACAGCTTTGTGTTAGTTCCTGTCAGGAGTATGGGCAGGAGTCAGGCTCTGGGGCCTGTAGTGCTTTGCAGGACTGGGGCCTGCCTCAGCTTGTGCTGGAGAAGCAAGGAGTGGCCACACAGGTGAAGACCTCAGCTTGTGCTGGAGAGGCAAAGAGTGGTCACTCAGTTGAGGCCACTTGATACCTCACTGCACCTGGTGGCAGGAGCTGGGAGGGATAAAAGCTCAGCATTTCCCTTCAGCTCTTTGCCACAGCAACGCTATCCCTGCCTGGTTGCCTCTGGCCTCTTGCTCCTTGGACCCTTGCCTTGCCGACGCCTTGATTCTTGATCCTTGGACCCTTGCCTTGCCGATGCCTTGCTCCTTGACCTTTGGACCCTTGCATCGCCGATGCCTTGCTCCTTGGACCCTCGCCTTGACGATGCCTTGATCCTCGACCCCTGGAGCTTTGCCTTGCTGACGCCTTGCTCCTCGACTCCCTGACCTTCGCCTCTGCCTTGCTCCTTGACCCTGCGACTGCCTGCTGCTGGACCCTCAGCCCTGCACCTGTTCCTGCTTCTACATCACCATCTTGCCTCTGGTCCTGACGCCCTCAGTCAGGGCTTCAACCGCCCGCCGACCGGACTGTGACAGTTCCTCCCACAGCCCAGGGAAGGCATTTCCAGCGTCCCTTTCAAGGAAACCAAGCAAACAAGGAAGTTGGCAAGGCTTTCCACCAACCGTGTCGGTTTCATCGGGCAAATTCAGAACGGATAAAAGCAGAAGGCAGAGATCAATTCAGCACATGCACATCTAATAATTTCATTTGCGGTTTGTTCTGTTGATGTGAAGGGGGGGGCGGGCGGCGCGAGAGCAATGCCGGGGGTGGAATCCCCACTCCAGGGTAATTGGAAACTTTGCTCAGCTCTTTGGCAGACATTGTCTACACCAGGCACCCCCAAACTGCGGCCCTCCAGATGTTTTTTAGCCTACAACTCCCATGATCCCTAGCTAACGGGACCAGTGGTCGGGGAAGATGGGAACTGTAGTCCAAAACATCTGGAGGGCCGAAGTTTGGGGATGCCTGGTCTACATCCTGGAGGCGGCAAAGCTTCCAGTTGCTGGAAACCACAGAAGAGGAGAAGGCTCCTGTGCTCAGGTGTTGCTTGTGGATTTCCCATTGGGGCATTTGGGTGGCCACTATGAGAACAGGAGGTTGGGCTAGATGGGCCAGTGGCCTGATCCTTCTTAAGCTCCTCCTTAAGACAGAGCTGGCCTGCCCCTAAGTTGATATGGAGTGCCCGTCTCAGGTATCAGAACCCCACCACTTCTTCTGCCGCCAAGGTGGGGTTCTGGTATGCAGTCTTGCTGTTCATCTTCTTCATCCCAGGCAGAGAAGCCGCTTGGCAATACTTAGAGGAGTGCCCTGGCTGCTGTCGAGTTTGGTGAGAGCTGGGGCCTGGGGGCGACGGAAGTGGTGGTAATGCAATGGTTGGCAGAAGACAGTGGCAAGCCCCATGTCGCCTCAGGTGGCAAAATGAGACGGGCCACCCCTGTCTTAAGGATTAGGTACTTTGAGCCAGGGAGGGTGCAGCAATTCTGTATTCCGTACACAGCACCTACAGTACACAGCACCTACAGCTGGGTATGTTTAGCCTGGAGAAGAGAAGGTTAAGGGGTGATATGATAGCCATGTTCAAATATATAAAAGGATGTCATATAGAGGAGGGAGAAAGGTTGTTTTCTGCTGCTCCAGAGAAGCGGACACGGAGCAATGGATTCAAACTACAAGAAAGAAGATTCCACCTAAACATTAGGAAGAACTTCCTGACAGTAAGAGCTGTTCGGCAGTGGAATTTGCTACCAAGGAGTGTGGTGGAGTCTCCTTCTTTGGAGGTCTTTAAGCAGAGGCTTGACAGGCATATGTCAAGAATGCTTTGATGGTGTTTCCTGCTCGGCAGGGGGTTGGACTGGATGGCTCTTGTGGTCTCTTCCAACTCTACGATTCTATGGAGTAGCACCCTGAGTGCTTTATTATTATTTTTGCCCTGCGAAATTCTGGGAAGGCCATCAGCTTGAAAACTGGGCTATTTCTCTCTGTTCCCTAACTGGGTTGGCAACCAACTCTCCCACTCGCTCCACCCTTTCTCTATGGAAACAGGTTTTTTTGTCCCTGGCTTCCCATTGCATTGTGGGCCTATGCTGCTCTTGCTTAGTTAGCTTCGGAGGGGGAGGGGGACCCCTCCAAACACACGGGGGTCCATTTGGGGAACAGAAATGCAGAAAAAGGGGCGAGGGAGAGAGGAAAGGGTGGACCTGAGAGGGTTTCACTTTGCCAGACTCCCCTCTTCAAAACGGGTTATGCCGTTTGAGGGAATTTGCAAAACGAGAGACCGTTTCCCGCGGCTCCCAGTCCTCCCTTAATTTTTGCCATGCCAGAATGAAGCACATGTAGAGACACTCTGCTGGACGGCTGCCATATTTATCATGCAGCACGAAAAGGAATCTTGTGCAGGAATTACGCTACAACCAGCATGCATATTGTCATTGGGGAGAACTTGACTGCCATAAGATGTGGTGCCTATCGCTGACAGTTTGCCACAATAGTCGTAAGGACCCTCCATGGCCAGGAGCAGTGTACCTCTCAATGTATCACTGTTGCTGCTAGGGAGCAACAGTGTGCAGAGAGGCCGCTGTTGTCTTCATGTCCTGCATGTGGGCATCTGATCGGTTTCTGCTGAGGCGTCTGATTGGGCCCTGTTGGAAAGAGGGTGCTTTGCTGGATGAGCACCCACCTTGGTCTGATCCAGCAGCCAGGCTTTTGGGGCTCGTCCACATTTTCACTTGAACCATATTCTGATGGTGTCACATCCTGATTTATTCTCCCAGGTATGAAAGCGATTGCACCTTGCGGAAATTCAATCCCACCCGCTGCATTGAAGCTCGGTTAAGCAGATCTCTCTCCAGGCTTTCTACGCAACTGATAAGATCCGATTCAGCTCCAAAGATTTCATTTCCGCAAGGCAAAGCCACGGAACGATGAGAAAAGCTCTCAGACTGGGTGGGGGCAGTGATGGGATTAATTGGCACACAATATGATCAAAATATGAGTGAAGCAAAATTATGGACAAGCCCTTTGACATACTCAGAGAGGGTGACCCATGGGATAGACGTGTGGGGAGGAGGGAAGAGGGAAGAGGCAACAGACTGAAGGCATTTCTGCCAGGCACACATAATTTATTTGAGCTCTTTCCGCAGGACTCAATGCAATCTGCATTTTTCTTTTAAAGAAACAAAACTAAACACAAGCATGCAGGCTCTCTCACACAGTTGTTAAATACACAGTAGCACAGATCTTTTTTAAGATGAAGCAGCAGCAACCACCCATCTCTAGGAGATCCAAACAAGATTAAACAAATAATCCTTGGCAGAGGTCAGAGTGCATGGCCTTGGGGTACCTGCCAACGTTTTATGAAGGATGCATCTTTGCAAACTGTCCCAGCTGTGATCCTTGCAGAAGTGCTCAACTGCAGAAGTGCTCAACCGTTAACCTAAAAGGCACCCTCCCTTCAGAGGAGGGGGAAGCAGCTGCCCTAGACACTGGATGTGAGGCACTACTATGGATGGCAGAGATGGGCAGATCAGAGGCACGTGGGACCCAGTCCGCAATGGTGCATCCTCTCACGTAAGCCTTGCTGAAATGAACAGGAGTAGCACAAGTGCATTGCTCCCGTTCATTACAGCGGGCAGTTCTGGATCACCCAATAGGCAGACTAGGCTCATGGAGGAGAGGGTGATTGATGGCTCCTAGCCACAATGGTCCAAGGGCCGGAGGCAGCAACGCTTCTGAATACCAATTACTGGAAAGCTCTTGTGCTCAAATCCAGCTTGCAGGCTTCCCACAGGCATCAGGTGCTGGCCACTGTGAGAACAGGATGCTGGACTAGATGGGCCCTTGGCCTGATCCGCTGAAGGCTCCTCTCATGTTCACTCTGCCAGAGACCCCAGGCACAGGTTACAGTGTCAGACGACTAGGACCCGAGTTCAAATCCACACTCTGGGTGAAGCCCTCTGGGTGCCCTTAACCTCCATTACACACTTGTCTTCCCCAATTTTTCTGCTCTCTTTTTGTTTCTGATCTCTACCTAGAGTCAGGGGGTGTCCTACTAACATTGATCAATTTTTATTTTTAAAAAACATTTTCTTTTTACGGTTTATAGCATGATTTTTATTTTAAACCAGGGGTGGCCAACTCCCAAGAGACTGATCTACTCACAGAGTTAAAAACTGGCAGTGATCTAACCCCCCCCCCTTTAGGAAGTAGGAAGGCCCATTTGGGGGGGGGTCAAAGTTGTTGAGTTTTTTCAGGGAGGAGGTAAAATGTTTGAGCTTTTTTTTAGGGGAGCCACAGTTGTTCAGCTTCTTTGGAGGGAGCCAATAATCTACCAGTGATCTACCGCAGACGTCCAGTGATCTACCGGTAGATCACGATCTACCTGTTGGACGTGCCTGTTTTAAATAATATGCGGGAGAGGGCACCATACTCTGTCCGTTGCTTGCGGCCTCTAAAGGTCTTAATCTGGCCCTGTATGTTGGGTCTTGACCCCAGGGGGTGGACCGGGGCCCACTGTCAACTGTGTGGTTGGAGGGGGCATCTCGCCATCTCTGGCACCAAAATGCCTTGAGGCGAAGGCCCATCGCCCTGGAATAAGATGGGGCTGTTTCTTTATTCTCTTCCCTTATAGTCTCTCTTTTACCACCGTTGTTCACTCTCCTTTCTGTTCACCAGCCCAGTCCAAATTACCAATTCTATAATAATAATTTAAAAAGAAAATTTTCAGGGGGGGAGAGACAGAGGAAGATATAAGACTATTTTACATACAAAAATTCCCAGCACAGCACACGGGTGGGAATCACGGTATGGGATCTTTGCTCCCTAGCACATAGATTTGCCACTTGGACAACTCCGGAAATCAAAACTGACTTCTGGGAAGAGGGTGTGTGTGTGTGTGTAGGTGTGTGTGTGTGTGTGTGTGTGTGTGTGTGTGTGTGTGTGTGTGTGTGTGAACCGGTGTCTTGATGCCAGAAAGGTGCAGGAACCACAGGCCAGGATTCTTCTTGCCCTCCTGGTATTAGCCTCTGCCATGGAACGGAACCTGGAATGAGAAAATGATTTGAACGCTGTGTATAGAACCAAACATTGAAAATGTTACAGAGCGCCTGAAAACGCCATCTTGGTAGTCACGATAACCCCAGGACTAATTGTTCATTGCTGCAAGAATGAGCTCACTTGTGTTAATCTGCTTTGAAGCCTTCGTTTGGGTTCAATTAGTTGGGAGAGGATAGGCTTCTTACAAGCCGCCTGCCAGCTACTCCCTTATCTGAGATATGGATGAGAGAGTTGGGAAGGGGCCTCTGAGCCACGGGTGCATTAATTGGGCTACTGATGCCGGCCTACGTAGTTTGCTTGGTATGTAAGTAATGCTTAACATATTAGCACTTGGCAGGCAAGTCATGACGACCTCTCGCTGCTGTGGTGTCCAACTCGCGTCTGTAATGGCAGCGAGGCTTTGCAGGTTGTGTTGTTAAGATGACACCTTAAAGGGCGCTTTTGACGTCCTTTGGTATCCCTGCACCAAGCCACTTTGGGCCTGCGGATCAGCATAATCGACATAGGATTCATGAGCTTTGCCACAGAGCTGTCTCACCTCTTGGGGGCAGCACTTGCTTGCACGTCCCGATCTTCATTTTGGAATCGATTCCTAACCCAATGCAACAAGAAATCTGCTTGAGTGCATGGGAAGGAAATGAACTTTAGATGGGCTCAGGGCTGTCTTAAGCATATGTGGCACTGGAGTGCAAAGATCCACCCGGCACGCCCCACCCCCAGGTTGCCCAGTCCCAGGTGCACAGGAGGGCGGAGCATCTTGCTGGCTCGGTCGCCCCCGAACTCACGGCGCAGAGCCTCCCGCAGCAGAAGAACCCGCCGCAGCGCTCCAATCGACAGGCAGGCTCTTCCCCGGACTCAACTCTCGGGCCCCGGACTCTCTGCCTGGCGCCCGGGTGCCCCACACCCCTAGTGTCTATGGGAAAGATGGCCCTGGATGGGGTCAGAATTCTGAGTGCTCTGAGCACATTTCTTTGGGTGTGCAAAATAGCTTCCCCCCACCTCTCTTTTTGACTAGGTCTGGGAACTTTGATGGTTGTTGGCTTCTACAAGCCACCAGAGTATTACTATTACTTTTACTGTTACTATTACAGTCATGCCTCATGCTACGTCCGCTTCAGGATGTGTCTTTTCGGGATACAGACGAGCCAAACCCGGAAGTCCCGGAACGGGTTACTTCTGGGTTCGGCGTGCCCGTGACCTGCATGCTAAATCGCACTTTGCACATGCGCAGAAGCAATGAATTATGTCACACGCCTGTGCAGACGCAGCGCTCAGGATGCGACCTTTTCAGGTTGTGAACAGGCCTCTGGAACAGATCCCGTTCGCAACCAGAGGTACCACTGTATTACTGTTGTTGCTATTTTTTTTTAATTGTATTGAATCCAAAGGTCACAGAGCAGTTCACAACCAAAAAAATACATAACAACAATCTCACATGAAGGGAAAGTGGGAGGCCTGGAAATTTGCCAGTCAACCATCGTTTGTCCTCAGGATCCGCAGCAGCATCGCATGGACTTCCTCGTCCATGAAACCCTGAATTGGAGAAATACCACACATCAGACCCTGGGAAAATTCACCAGCATTTTAGCTGAAATTTCTCCCCATAGTCACTTTTCTGTATTTATTTACTGTATTTTATTGCATTTGTAGCCCATCTTTTTCTCCAGGGAGCTCCAGGTGGCACACTTGGTGTGTGTCCCCCCCCCATTTTATCCTCACAACAACCCTGTGAGGTAGATTCAGCTGAGGAGCAGTGGCTCAGCTCAAGGTCACCCAAGGCTTAGGGAGACAAACATGTCTCTGAAATGCTTACTTGGGCTGCGTTGAGCAGGTGTGTTCTGTAGATGGCCACAATCTCTTGGTGGTTCTTCTGGACAACCTGAAATACAAATGAGTAAGCCAGTGAATTACAAATGAGCATGCTTTTGAATTCTGGTGCTGGAGGAGACTCTTGAGAGTCCCATGGACTGTGAGAAGATCAAACCTATCCATTCTGAAGGAAATCAGCCCTGAGTGCTCACTGGAAGGACAGATCCTGAAGCTGAGGCTCCAATACTTTGGCCACCTCATGAGAAGAGAAGACTCCCTGGAAAAGAGCCTGATGTTGGGAAAGATTGAGGGCGCAAGGAGAAGGAGACGACAGAGGACGAGATGGTTGGACAGTGTTCTTGTAGGCACCAACATGAGTTTGACCAAGCTGCGGGAGGCAGTGGAAGACAGGAGTGTCTGACATGCTCTGGTCCATGGGGTCACGAAGAGTCGGATACGACTGAACGACTAAACAACAACAAGCCAGTGAAATGAAGTCCACAGACATTCTCCTGGCAGAAAAATGGTGGGGGACTTCAGGTGCAGGTTGCACAACAGCCTAACCTACCTCACAGGGTTGTCAGTGGATTAAATGAGGGGAGAACCATGTATGCCACCTTAAGCTACTTGGTGGGAAAGGTCAACTATAAAAGTAATAAATCAATAACAGCAGGGGACATGGGATGGGACAAGAAAGGAGGAGGAAGAAAAGTGGTTGTTTAAAACAATGGGAGAGGTCTGAATAGATTGGGGAGGGAAGAACATGGAGGATCTGTGGGTTTTTTAAATTTTATTTTAAGAAAGTCTTAACAAGGAGAAATAGTGGAGGTGGGTAGAATACAGCAAACCGTTTCTCAACTCCCTTTTCGCTGTACAGTGGTACCTCGGTTTATGAACACAATTGGTTCTGGAAGTCTGTTCATAAACTGAAGCGTTCATAAACTGAAGCGAACTTTCCCATTGAAAGTAATGGAAAGTGGATTAATCTGTTCCAGATGGGTCCGCAGCGTTCGTAAACCGAAAATTCGTAAACCGAGGTGTTCTTAAACCGAGGTTCCACTGTACTCAAACCTTGTTTTAACCCACCACTTTATTCCTCTCAGTGTAACCTCCGGTTTGCTCTGCTCAAACCTTTGCCGTTATTTAAAACAGGCATCCCTAAACTTCGGCCCTCCAGATGTTTTGTACTGTAATTCCCGTCATCCCTGACCACTGGTTCTCTTAGCTAGGGATCATGGGAGTTGTAGGCCAAAACATCTGGAGGGCTGCAGTTTGGGGATGCCTGATTTAAAACTACCATTTCCCCCCTCTCAGTATACCTCCATCTCTGCTCAACACAAACCTGAACCTTGGTCTCTCCTAGTCCTCATTTAATCCCCACAACAATCATGTGAGGTAGGTTAGGCTGAGAGGTAATGACCAGCTCAAGGTCACCCAGTGAGCTTCATAGCTGAGTGGGGATTCAAACCCTGGTCTCCCAGGTCCTAGTCCAACACTACTCCAGTGCATTATAGATAGATAGGTAGCAGTCTCTATAAACTGAAATAATTGGGGGGGGGGACCCCCATGGCTCACTTCATTCTGCAGCTGGAGGCGGGCTCGTTCGCTGCGCAGATTAAGAACTTCGCTCGAAAGCTTCTCCGTTTCCTTCAGCAACTTCCTGATC
Organism: Zootoca vivipara; assembly: GCF_963506605.1. NCBI lineage: Eukaryota > Metazoa > Chordata > Lepidosauria > Squamata > Lacertidae > Zootoca > Zootoca vivipara. The sequence continues at coordinate 26,545,725 of NC_083292.1, read as the reverse complement.
TGAGGGGATATGATAAAACAGGTGGCATCCAAGTGAAATCTATTGCAGGGAATCCCTGAGCAGACTCCTCAGTCTTAGTCTTCCCATCTATAGAATGGGGTAATAACATGGTAAGGGGGGGTTGGACTAGATGACCCTTGGATCCCTTCCAACTCTACGATTCTATGACCTTACCAACAGGGCCACCAGTGCAGACTGGTCAAAGTTAATGGTAGATTTCTAATGATGCTAACAATAATATTTGTTCCCCTAAGATGGCCCTTGCAATTCAGACAGACCCAGTAATGTCAGGGGTTCCAGTGAGGGAAATGGCCGTCTGGTGTTAATGGAGAGAGAGTTTATTGGCTGCATTCAGACAGGGAAGCTTTGCAAAGGTGCAGTGTGATGAACTGACAACCACAGTTTGCAATCCTCCTATGCACAGATCTTTTCTAATTCTCCTCTTGCTCCTTTGATCTTGACAAATTTACTGGTTCTGCTAAAAATATGATCAATCTCGATTCTCACATACATTACATTCATTCTTAAAAGCATAAAAACTCAGCTGTTATCGGGCACCTCGTACCCTTGAACTGTGCTAGCCAGTCATGATAGGAACAGCTGTTTCAAAATCTGGGCTTTGATATATTTTTGAGATATAACCTTATTTACGTGTTTTCATAAATTTACAAGAACTGCTGCCTGAGATTGGATTTCCCCCCTCTTCCCTCCCTGTCCCTTCCTCTTGCATTGCACGGGCAGGGACTGCCTTGTTTTAACTGATTCTACATTAGCCACGTTGGGAGCCCTTTTGGACACAAATAATCAAGGCATAAGGCCAAAAGAGGTTAGCTGCCCCAGCCCTCGAAATTTCCCCTCCTACCTTCCCTTCTCTGTCCTGGCAGGTCCTGGCCAGCTCTTCCATCTTCCTATTCATCTTCTCCATCGCGCTTTCCATCATCTGGGACTTCCCTCTCAGCTCTTCCACCTCCTCCTCATGCTCAACAGCCTCAGCGATGAGCTCCTCATTCTTCTGCCTTTCGGAAGCAAGGTCTTCCTTGTGGCGGGAGCATTCCCCGCTCGCTTCCTCGTATTTCTCCTGAAGGGCAGCCAACTCCTCTCCCAGGGCTTGCGCTCTGACGGACAGCATGCCACGGACTTTCTCGTGCTTCCTGAGGGCCTCCTCTTCCTCCTGGCGCAGTTCGGCCATCTTGGTGACGAGGCGATCGAGCACCTCCTTCAGCTGGGCGGCCTCCTTGCCTCTTCCTCCCAGGGAGACCTGGATGGCTTCTAACACCCCTTTCAGCTCTTGCAGGCCTTCCTCCAGCTCGCTCATCCGCTGCCTGACCTTCCAGTTGTCTCCGATGGCATCTGAGGCCTCGGAGGAGCCTTCCCGCCAGGCCCTGTCCTCCGCCATGGACAAGTCAAGGCCGTTGTGGTTGGCAAGGAGGCTGCGGTCCACCTCGAGGGCATGGCTCTCCTCCTCCATCTCGGACACCAGCTGCAAGGCCTCGTTCTGCTTCTTCACCACATTGTCCAGCTTCCAGTGCAGCTCCTTCAAGATGCAGCTGTCGAGGTTCTCTGGCCTCAATTGCCCAGCCTCTTTGGACATTTGCCTCAGGAAGGTGTCCCTCACAGATACCATCTCCTTCCTCTGGGCCTCCAGCCTCAGGCGCAGCTTCCTCGACTCCTCGCTCTCAGCCGAGAGCTGCTGGTTCAGAGAGTCCACCGTCTGCTTCAGCTCTTCCACCAAGCTCCCTGGTGCCTCTGCCTCGGCGGGTCCATCTTTCGGAGAGCACAAACCCTTCAGCTGCTCCTGGAGCTTCTCTCTCTCCCTGCTCAGCTCTGCCAGCTCCTTCACGAGGCTGCCGTTGTTCTGCTTGAGGTCCCACACCTCCTTCTCCAGGTCGGAGCTCTTCCTGCAGGGGCGGGCCTTGTTTTCTGCCACCTCAGGCTTTGGCCTGAGCTTGACCTGCCCGGAAGAGCCCTCAGGGAGCTGGCTCTTGCCTTTCCCGGCTTTTCCGAGTTCCTCAGGGGGTTTGGTATCACCCACGGGCAGCTTCTCCTCATCCTCCATGATACCATTCTCTTCTTTTCTGTGATACCCGTTCCTGTTGGCCACAACTCTGGACCCGGAGGCCAAGATGGCTTCCCGGAGAGGCCTGGCTTTCTCCAGGAGAGCAGAGTTCACCTGCTCCAACTTAGTCAGGGCGCCTTCCAGACCCACCACAATCTTCTTCCAGGCAGACACACTCCTCTTGACGGCCCCCGATGGCACCGCTTGAAACTGCAGCTTGCTCCTGAGGGCCTCCTCTGCCTCCCGCTTCAGGGCCTCGTTCTCGGAAGCCACCTCAGCATTCTCCCTCTGCGCTCTGGAATATTCCTCCTCCATCTCTGTGAGGAACTGGGACAGCTTCTCCCCGGGGGGGAGCCCACTCTCTTGCTTCTCCAGCTTCTCACACTCTCCCAGGTGCTTTGCCAGCAGCCCACGCAACTGCTGGTTCTCACCTTCCAGCTCCAGCGCACGGGCCTCTAGCTCCTTCAGCGTCCCGCTGTGGGCCTTCTTCTTTGCCTCATAGACGCTGATCACGGCCCTCATGTTCTCCATGTGTCCCTCCATCTCCTGCACCCTCCTTGCAGCACTCTCTTTTTCCTGGAGGGCTGCCACAATTTCGTCCCGGAGGCGCTTCAGCTCCTCATCGTGGCGTTTCCGTTCTTCGGCCTCCTCCTCGCCAGGCCATAGGACTTTCTCCTCCTGAGCCATAGGGGCCTTCGGCTCCTCTTTTCCTGCTTCTTGCACAGCTGCCATTTTGGCTTTCTCTTTCTGAAGCTTCTCTTCCTCCTGCTGCTGCTGCTTCCTCCTCTTCTTCAGCTCTTGCACTTGCGCGGCCAAGAGGTTGAGGTAGTAATCTTCTTCCGTGGCATCGCGGCTGTACCGTTGGCTCAGCTCCTGACAGCCCTGGCTCCCTCCGCCACCCTCAGGAAGGAGCTGGTTGATCTCCTGCACCTGGTCCCAGACCCTTTCCTTCGTCACTTTGCACCCTTCCAAGAGGGTGTCGCATTCTTTCCTTTTCTGGTCCAACTGCAGTTCCAGCTGGATTACTTTCATCTTCTCATCTCGGTACCTGCTCCTCCACTCCTTCAACTCAGGATCCTCCTCTTCTTCATCATCGCTTTGGTCCCCGACTTCACTCTGGAGATTCAGGCTGCTCACATCAGTCTCTCTCCCACTCTCAGATGGAACCTGGAGACACAACCCAAACCAATGCATGAGCTAACTGAGAGGAAGAAGGTTTTGACCCATCTCAACAAGTACACATGGCTGCAAGACAGGGGGGTGTTGGTTTCAGTACCATGGATAGCTCCTTCCTCAGAGATGTGCCCCCAGGAAGAAGCTGTCTGTGGTACTGAATTCACCAGCCAGTGGTCGGTGAGGCCAAAGACACAACTGAGCAGATAAATTAAGGTAAATTTTACCTTTGTGCAGTTGGGCTAGTTTGTATTCTCCCTCCAGACAAGTAAGAGGCATTCATAGAATCATACAATTGTAGGGTTGGAAGGAACCCTGAGGGACATCTAGTTCAATGCCATGCAATGCAGGAATCTCAACTAAAGCATCCATAACAAATGGCCATCACTAATAATAATAATAATAGGGTGGGTTCCAGCAATTAAAGCACAATATTAAAAAGAGTTTAAAACAACTTACAAATGCAGAAAAAAATGTGGGTTTTAAAATATATACATTTCAAGTGTCGAAGGCCAGGGTAAAGAAATATGTCTTCAGCATTCGATGAAAACTGTATAATGAAAGTGCCAGACACACCTCGGGGGGGGGGAGTTCTACAACTTAGGGGCCATCACAGGGAAGGCCCTCTCCCAGGCTGCCACTACCGCAAGCTTTTGAGGGTGGTAGAACAACCAAGCCAACTCCCTCTGTCAGTCTTAAGACCTGATAGGTTCTGCAGGAGAAAAGGCTCCCTTTCAGGTATTTGGAAATGCCCTCCCATCAGATGTCAAGGAAATAAACAACTATCTGACTTTTAGAAGGCATCTGAATGGAGCCCTATTTGGGAAGTTTTTAATGACTTAATGTATTTTTAATATTTTGTTGGAAGCCACCCATAGTGGCTGAGGAAACCCAGCCAGATGGGCAGGGTATAAATAAATTTTATTACTGGCTTCCGGATTCAGCGCCAGCGCCGATCGGCGGGGTTTCGTCTCGTCTCCGAGACGGCCCGTCCCTGCTAGGAGTGGGGAGGGCAGCGAGAGCGACGCTGTGCCCCTTAGAACCTCGGGAAGGGCGTCCCGGGGGCTAATTTGCTCGGCACAGCCCCAATCCGGACTCCCCAACCCTTCGGCTAGCTCTAATAAGAGCTCCGGAGCGAGGAGGGTAGAAGTCGCGGGGGCCATTTTGAGCGGCAACGTTATTCTAGCAGGGAGAAGCTTCAAGCCGAAGGCGGAGAGCGCTGGATTCTTCCGAAAATAAAACGATTGGAAACAAGACTGTAAGTAACCTCACGATTTGGATTATAAAACAATTTGGATCTGGGAGAGAGGGGAGAAAAGAGGAAGCCACCCCCCCCCCCGGCAATAAAAGAGACAGTAAATAGAAACCCGAAGCCGTAAACAGAAGATTTGCAACTCAAAAGGATCCCTCAAAGGCATCAAAGAGAATCTCCCCTTTGATGCAGTGTGAAAGGGGAGAGAGACTGTGGTTTTGAGTGCCCTGCAGCAAGAGGTAATGACTAAGAAAAACCTTTCTTTTCCTCGGGAGTCGGCAGCCCAGACAACCCAGTGAGTTGATCAGGATTTATAAGTCAATTTTTATTTCACTTTGTACTTCTGGACTTTGTGGAATTTCTTTTTGGGTTTAAATGTCTGTGAAATGTGAGTTCGAACTTTATTGTTAATAAGACTTGAAGAATGCAGCCAGTTTGTTAAAATGGAGTCGAGATTGTTAATAAGACTTGAAGAATGCAGCCAGTTTGTTAAAATGGAGTCGAGAAAATAAACTGTGATCATACTCCACCCCACGTGACAAGTTTTGACCTTGGCAGGATTGAACTATGTCAACAAAAAAGTGTTCCCCTGAGTTCCAGCGGTCTGTTTTGACCTTAATGTGGGAAACAAGAATAGAACTATGTCAAGAGGAGATACGACGGCAAGAGTTACAGCAACAATTTCAGATGGTGATGGCAGAATATGATTTTTTAGAAGATGAAGCTTTTGACACTGAAAAAGATGAATGTGAGAATGACAATGATGGTGACTGTGATTTGGAAGGAAAAGATGAAGATGAGGACTGTGATGATTCAACACAAAATGAAACACACCACGGAAAAAATGATGACTTTACCCTACAAAAAGTTGGATGGAGTGCCCTGCCTTTGAGGAGGGCACGATTGGTATTACTGGAACTCCAGAACGCCCACAGGGAAGAAGGAAAAAATATGCAGAGAAGAAAAGAAATTCAGGGGTCTTGTATGGTGGCCTGGATGGTAAAAGACTGTAAACAGGGGGTGGGGTGAAGGGAAAGTGATGTTGTGATCATAAGGATGGATTAACAGGTTTATAACTGGTCTGCTGATTATGGAATTTGCTGGATTGGGAGGGTGGAGCCGGTAATCGGGGATGTAAGGTTAAATTGAGAATAGTTATAGTTTTAAAAGTGAATGGATTTTGGAAAAATGTGAAAATATGGAGGCTTATAGAGGGAGTAAAAATTAGGCACGGGAAGATAAAATGGGAGTTTGATTTTTCGGTGATTTGAATATTAGATGAAAATGTTAACAATTGATTTATAAGTTGTATAAGATACAAAGGTGTATTTTTATAAAGTAAGAAACTGTTGCAGATGATAAAAAAGGGATGAAAACCGGGGAAGGGGGGGAGGGGAAGCCCACAAAATATGGTTTTACAATTATGAATGTAAGAATTTTTTTTCTGTTTTGTATTGTTTTTTTCTCTTTTTTTGCCCTTTCTTTTTTCTCTTTTTTCCTATTTCTATTTTTTTCTTTTTTTTCGGTATGACAATAGATGGTTGGATGGATGGCCTCCTGCGTACTGCCCTGGTTTGCTGGAGCTCCCTGGTGGCAGGGGGGGGCTTTGGGGTCAGGGGAGGGGGAGGAGGACAGAAATCCAAGCATAAAATGGACCATCTCGGACTGTTCACATACATGGGATACTTCTGTGGCAGGGGAGGACCCATGTGGGTGGGTAGGAAGGAGGTGGAAAAGGTGTTTATGTATGTACCGTTTTTTGTATTCTGTAAAATTAATAAAAAGTATGTTGAAAAAATAAATAAATAAATAAATTTTATTACTATTATTATTATTATTATTATTATTAGGGACCTGTGTCATTTAGGGCTTTAAACACTAACGTAACCACCTTGAACAGGGCTTGGAATCAAACTGGCAACCAGATTTTTAAAACAGGAGTTAAAGGAGATCTAAATGGAAACCTGGCCAATAATGTGACTGCAGCATTTTCATAGCTGCCAAGTTTTCCCTTTTCTCGTGAGGAAGCCTATTCAGCATAAGGGGATTTCCCTTAAAAAAAGGGAGAACTTGGCAGCTATGCATTTTGGACCAGTTGAAGTTTCCAAGTCGTCTTTTCCAGGAAAAACAAATGAGCACCCCTTTCTTACCTGTGAACCAGTCTCTGATGAATAATCGAATCCTAGTTCTGTGGAAGTTGAGAAAAAAAGAGGATTTGAGCGGAATGATATTCCGGAAGCGCATATCCCCAAAGCACTTTGTTTGCCTACCTCTGCCCTGAATTCCTTCTATCCAGGTCACAAGATAGGACTCAGATACTGCTAAGCAACAAGAAAGCGGAATGAGTAAAAAAAGGTTATTGCTCTTGGACAGTTAACCACATTACAACGAATGCTACTGGTCGTGTGAGTTGGACCGCCTTGATCATTGTGAATGAGTGGTCAAGGTCAGGGTTGGGGAACGTCTTTGAGCCCGAGGGCCACATGCTCTTCTGAGCAGCCTTCTGAGGGCCACATGCCAGAAGCGGGCAAAAGAATGAATGTGCCTTTACTTTGTACAGTAGGCTGGTTTGTACACCCCACTCTCTATCCTCCGTCCAGATAAGTAAGATACGTTTTATCAGAATTTAAGGACAAATTCCTGCCAGACAGAAGTACAATCGGAAGCAAGGCTGTTGAGGGGTGCAGATAGAGGTCAGATAGAGAGGCCTAGTTGTGCCTCCTGCCTTGAGACTTAGGGGCCCCACACTTTCAATTATCAGATGAAGCCATTTGGGGTGCAGGGACCCTTTGTGGAGAGCGAGGTGCTGGAAATGTGGTTTTGCTCACTGCAGTGGGAATGCCTTTTTCCCTCCACTTATGCTCTACTTCTCATTTTCCAAATAAAACAGATATTGGCGCTTCCTCTGCCAAAGAAAACAGGGATCTCCTTAGCGCACCTGATCCCAGTGGAGCCCCACTTGCAAAGGAACATTCTAAGGCTCACTCTAAGCTCCTGGCTGTGGCCACGTCCATACCTGCCACACACCCGGCATCATATGGGACATCAGGTGTGGGGGGGGGCAAGTGGGCGTGGTTTGTGGTGAATGACCTCACAAGTCAAACAGAGACTCTTGCCGGGCTGAATTGACCCGAATTTCCCTTCCTGTACTCTAAGGAACCCTGCTACCCCCAAGAATAGTGGAAGAAGCTGTCCTGTCACCTGTGTTGAATTAAGATCCAACCACCTGTCTGGCTGGCTTCAGTAGATAACAGGAGACACCATATTGTCCACTGGTTAAGAAGCAACATGTTTTGGACCAGCCTTGGAACACCCAGGAGCTCGGGAGGCGCAGATCTGGACGCTGGGCAGGGGGCGATTGGGTTGTCTAGAGAAGGTCCTACCTCAATGTCCTTGAATGCCCCGAATGTGTTAGCAGGCCCTCCTGATGTGATTCTGCCACCAGGAAAGCTCTCCTTGACCCCAGAGAGGTGTCCGAGGTGACATCAGATAGATAGGTGACTGTATCGCCTCCGCCTCCAAGAACATGGCAACAGTTGTACTCATGCAAGGAGATCTTGCCTCCTTGCAGGAGCGTCCACTTTCTTGCTCGATCACATGCCTAGGGATGACCACCGTGCGCATGACTGTACCTGCTCCACTGTTCAAAAGGGGCACTTGGGGGTTTGGAGCATGTCAAGTGTTGGGAGAATGTCTTAGTTTGCACCTAGCCATATGCCTTAGAACAGGGTCCCCAAACTAAGGCCTGGGGGCCGAATGCGGCCCAATCGCCTTCTCAGTCTGGCCCACGGACGGTCCGGGAATCAGTGTGTTTTTACATGAGTAGAATGTGTCCTTTTATTTAAAATACATCTCTGGGTTATTTGTGGAACCTACCTGGTGTTTTTACATGAGTAGAATGTGTCCTTTTATTTAAAATGCATCTCTGGGTTATTTGTGGGGCATAGGAATTCGTTCAGATTTTTTTCCAAAATATAGTCCGGCCCCCCACAAGGTCTGAGGGACAGTGGACCGGCCCCCTGCGAAAAAAGTTTGCTGACCCCTGCGGCTTAGAACTCTGCTCTGAACTTCTCCACCAGCATGGTGTGGTGGTTAGAGACAAGGACTTTGGGAGACCTGAGTTCAAATTCCCACTCGGCCACGAAGCTCACTGAGTGACCTCAGGTCAGTTGGTGCCTCTCAGCCTGACCTATCTGGCAGGGCTGTTGTGGGAATTAAATAAAGACTAAGGCCCGGGACAGACCAGGGTTCAAGTGCCCCCCCCACTTGGCCTTTGTGCCTGGTGACATTTGTCCCTCAGCCTCACCTACCTCGCAGGGTTGTTCTGTGGATTAAATGAGGATGGGGAGAACCATCTAAATAAATATAACCTACACAATCTATGTCTGGGCATTATAGTGATTTTGGAACCAAGTCTTTGGCAATAACCCAGCTGAGAGTCTGAGAAGCCAGGATACTGGCCAGCCAGCCGCTCTCTTACCTCTTTTCTTCCACTTCTTCAGGGCAGTCCGGACCAGCCGCCTCAGTTTGCGATTCTTGGCCTGCGTGGCGTAGTAGAGGGAGTCGTGGCCTGTCTTGTCAAGAAGCGTCACATTGGCCTCATTCTGCAGAAGCAGCTCAGCTGACTCGGTGCTTCCACTTTCACAGGCAAGGATGAGAGCCGTCCTGTGCAGGAGCAGAGGAGAGAAAGATAGGTAGTGTGGTGCAGTGGTTAGAGTGAAGAAGTAGGGCCTGGGACTTTCTGAACTCCTGGGGATGGGGGGGAAATGAAGGTGGAACAGAGAAAGTATGAACAGGAGATTTGTTGTTGCTGCTGTTCATGACATAAGAGTCGCTAATCTCCATGAGATGGCCAGTGTCGAAGCCTCCAGAGACTCACTTTCCGTCTTTATCAATGAGGTCAACCTTGGCCCCTCTCTGCAGCAACTGGGAGCAGATGGCAGGCTGGTTCCCCTGGGCAGCAATCATCAAAGGCGTCCGTCCATTCTGGAGAAAAAGCATGGAGAAAAGAAAGAAGATGCTTGGAACCTTGCTTTGTGGTGAGAAGGCATTTAAAATTAAGAATAGGAATAGCTATAACTATACAGTATATAACTTCCAGCTGTTCAATAGAGGGGCAGCTGGTTCTGGAAGGACCACTCCCCCCCAATAAACTATCAACAGCACTTTAATTCACACTGGCCCTATAAGCTCCGTACCAGATGTCAAGATTCTAGCCCTCAGTGGGTAAAGGACCAGCAGCAACTTCCGCAGTCCAGCCTGGCAGCACTGCAGGGCTGTTGTGTTGCAGCTGGGCAAGGAAAAGGGCAGGAGAGGCTTTTCTTGAGTGTCGGCCGCCCCCCCCCCCCGCCCTTCATCACACTCCTATGACTCATAGCTGCACTGAGTCCGATACTACTGTGGATCCATCGCCCCCAAATGTTATTTTGATACAACAAGCAGAGCCTGTTGAGACGTACATTATCCATGACGTCCAGGAAGGCCTCTTGATCACACAGGAGCAGCACGCTGGAAGCACACCCGGAGATGGCTGTTAGCGGGGGTGATTTTATGGGGAAAAAGCAAGGGTTAAAACTGAAGACTTTTTACACCATACGCATAGTAATGTATACATGCAAACAACATACATATTTCTATAGCAGTTTTCTCCCTGGCCAGCTAGCACTCTCCATAATATAAACAATGCATCATACTTGTTTTTAAAATCTGAGAAATGCCTATTTCTTTAGATTCGGCACTGGTGACTTTTAGGATTGGAGGGCTGCAATGCGCTTTATGTGGGGCTTGACCTGGAAGCAGCAGTCAGTGCAGAATGCTGCAGCGCGGTTGCGAGACGCTGTCTGCATGCAGCACTCCTGCTCACAGCGCTGCATTGGCTGCAGATTTATTACAGGGCCAAGTTCAAGATGTTACTATTAACATATTAACACTTAACAGCTTGGGGCCAGTTTACTTGCAGGATCAGCTTATCCCACTCGACCGCTTCGATCTGTGGAACTGCCACATAGCATCCATTCCACATTTGTGAGAAATTTGGGCTTTTAGCGTGGCAGCACTCGCACTTTGGAACTCCCTGCCTGATAACATCGGGCAGCCACCTTCACTGTACTCTTTTCAGCACCTGCTGCAAATATTTTTGTTTAGGGAAGCCTGGGCTTATTCACACTTACCTTTTGCCTTGCTCTTTTCAGGCAGAGGTCTGTGCATTAAAGCTCTGTGTCTGTGGTTTTTGCTTTGTTTTCTCCCAGCGCCATTTCCGCTCTTTAAAGCTGAATTAGAGCAAATGGCTATTCAGATTTTCTGTGGATTGCTGCTTGCTCCGACTGAGCTTCAAAGAGCGGGTTTTCATGAGGAAAGCTCCAGAACACACACACACAAAAAAAACCAAAAAACCACGGTGCTTAGAAAGAGATCTTTAAAGCACAGACTGCCTGGAAAGAGTGGGCGAAAGAGTGGGGAAGCCCACTGATGTGTTTTAATTTTGATTGAAGCAAGTGCTTCACTACATGATGGCAAAAGTTTAATGGAGACCTGTCTCTTGCAAAAGGCCTGAGCTATTATTTGATGAAAGATCAACCTTAGCACAGGAAGTCTCCCACACTGGGAAGGATCCCAGGTTTCCTATGGGGTCTGGCTCAAGGATTTGATTATTGATTCAAATGCTACTACCCTAGGTGACCTCCATCCACTTTGAATCATTTAAGGACTCACCCGCCCAATGTAGTGGCGTCCGGTTCTCCCCATCTACACAGTCTTCATTGGCTCCATGCTGCAAGAAAGCAGTCGTTGTTTTTTTAAAGGCATTTCATTGACATTGCTAACATGCCATATCCTGAAGGCTCAGAGTAGCAACGCATACCCCAAACAGCAGTGTCACAAACCTATTCAGTAAAATCAACTGTAGAGTTGGAAGGGATCCAAAGGGTCGTCTAGTCCTTTTAAATCCCCATGGGGAGGGAGTTCCACAGCTCAGGGGCCATCACAGAGAAGGCCCTCTCCCTGGCCAACACAAGCACCCTGAGGCTCTCGGAGGGCAGAGGGACCACAAAAAGGGCCTCCTCTGCCGGCCTGAGCATCTGAGATGCAAAATGTATTTCCATGGAATAATCTGATGGTCCAGGTTGTAGGACATAGCATCCATCTCATTGCAGGAAACGACGAGCACACCATACATGCTTTGTATGCATTGATGTAGATTTTGATTTATGGACAGATGCTAGTGCCAAAGGTTCCCACCTTCTCTCCCTACCCCCCTCCACCCCTCATATTTAGGAACAGCAGGAATTATGTCTGGCTTCAAGAAGAAAACTCTTAATCAGCGACTCTGTTGCTCTCCCTAAGGTGCTGTTTCAAGAGGCATCGCTGGCACAAAGATGGGCACCTGGGCCTCTGTGACCCGGAGGCTCCTTGAAGGATGATAAGCCGCCAAGCAGGAATCTCTCTGCTTTCCTGATCTTCACATCAACACACCCTTTTCTCCCTTTTGCTGTAATGATCCTCAATGCGGGATTTCACACCCCACCCAACTCTTCATTTGCCCGTCACCTCTGTGTTGAAACTGCCTCCCAGGTGTGCCTTGCAGAACCACAGGGAAACGATTCGGCCCAGAAATTATTCCATCATTGTGAGCGTGGCTGTTTTCAAGTGGTGTTGATTATCATTAAAGATCAGGCAGGAGTATTATAAAACAAAGAGCTTTATTTAAAACAGCTGTGACAGCTGGGGGCAAACAGACAGATGACAATCAGGGGACAGAGACCACAATTCCTCAGTGGCTGGTATAAAAAGTTTGCCTCTTCCAGCTATTTTCCTTCCCTTTACTGCAAGGCTTGTTTGATTACAGGCCTTTCAGGCTCAAAGATTTAATATTTAATAACAAATAAAAACGAACAATTTTATTTCTCCACCCATCTCAGAAGTTTGAAGCTATGGGGTGTCGGCCCAGGAGAGGCCTTCTCTGTGGTGGCCCCTTGGTTGTGGAACTCTCTCTTCGCGGAGCTGTGCCTGGCACCTTCATGGTACAGCTTTCAGAAAATGCTGAAAACCTGGTTTTTGGCATTTGAGACACATGTTTTCAGGACCCACCCATCCAATCCCCAGGATTGTAATCTGTTTTAACGGTTTCTAATTCTGAATTTTAAATTGTTGAAACCAGCCCCCCTGGTTAAATGTATCGTTATTATTTCAGAAAATGGAATGAGAGCCGTCTGGCCTCCCATCAGCAGGGGCCTGTTTTGCTGTTTTTAAGAAATCATTCACATTAGAGAATTTTAGGTTTTATTATTAAGGGCAGGCATGGACCTGGTTTGCATGTGACCCTAAGTCACTGGCGAACAATGCTGCTTGGCTGCCCGGGGCGGCACTCCCTGGGGTCAGGGCGTCGCTCCGCAGCATGCTTGCGTCCTGATGCCACAACGCACGACACGCGCGCCAGGACGGACTGCGCATGTCCGCACATGCGCAGTCCATCCAGGTTGGCGCTGCTGCTCTGCTCAGCCGGTGCGCTCTGAAGCAGAGTGCGCTATGGAGCGGGTTGCCGGCACCGGCGGCGCCCGGCAACCTGCTCTGTAGCAAGCTCTGCTTCTTCCTGCTCAGGCGGAGGAGGCGAGGGGCAGGCCAGGGGCCCTGCGCTGCCTCCGCCAGAGTGGAGCTAGGGGCGGCTCGCCCCCTTTGCCCCTCCCTTGCTACTGCTGCTGCTTCCTGCGGGAGGGAGTTCCACAGTTTATCTACATGCCGCACGAAGATGTAAACGCGAATGTCCTGTTTACCTGCAGAAGGACCTTCACGCACTGAGGCTGGCAAGCGATGGTGGACAAATGCAGGGCTGTGTTGCCTAGAAAGACAGAAGGAAAGGGAAGTCAAAATATGACAAATGGTGGCAGGAAGGGAAGAGCCGGGCCCGTTGTTGTGACTCTGCTGGAGCAGATTCGGAAACAAAGTGCCCTTGGTGCTTCAAAAGCACTTGGTGCTCACTTGTGTATTGAATCAAAGGCAGCAAAGGAGGCTGTGCTTGGCGACAGCCACTCTCCACTTCGCTGGGAACTCGCAGACCCAACAAGCCAAACTCCCCTTCCCAGGCTGAGAGTCTGGACAGCCAGCCTGCTTTTCAGGCCAGCGACCCATCTAGTCCAGGATCCTGTTCTCACAGTGGCCAAACCACCCACTCCAGAGTGCAGAAGAGCCCTCTCCCTTCCTGGTTCCCTGCAACTAGGATCCAGAAGCTTTGCTGCCTCCCACTGCAGAGACCAGAGCATAGCCACTGCGGCTGGTAGCCGTTGAGAGCCCTGTTAAGAAACGTCAAAACTGACTGAAAAGCAACATCGTATTGGTACAACTATATCCCACTTCTTATCCAACGACATTCCCAAGAATATGAGATTGCGTGGGTTTTTCTCTTGTGGGAGGGCGGTAAGCACACTCGCTCCCCTGTTACAGAATCACTCCCCCTATGATGATGATGATGATGATGATAATAATAATAATAATAATAATAATAATAATAATAATAATAATAATAATTGTACCCCACCCATCTGGCTGAGTCTCCCAAGCCACCTACCATCGTCATTCTTATCATTAACATCGGCCCCATAAGAGAGCAGGATGGTGAGGCATTCCGTGAGCCCCTTGGAGGCCGCCAGGTGGAATCTGCAAGGAAGAGGAAAAAGCAGGATCTTGACAAGAAATATTTTCCCGATGTCTCATAAACTAAAAGTACCCCAGTGGGTAGCTCAGCCAGAAGAGCACGAGACTCTTAATTTCAGGGCTGTGGGTTCGAGCCCCACTCTGGGCAAAAGATTCCTGTTTTGAAGGGGTTCTAGTTACAGGTAGGTAGCCATGTTGGTCTGCCGTAGTCAAAACAAAATAAAAAGATTCCTTCCAGTAGCACCTTAGAGACCAACTAAGTTTGTCATTGGTATGAGCTTTTCATGTGTATCTGAAGAAGTGTGCATGCACATGAAAGCTCATACCAATGACAAACTTAGTTGGTCTCTAAGGTTTGGGTGGCACTGTGGGTTAAACCACTGAGCCTAGGGCTTGCCGATCAGAAGGTCGGCAGTTCGAATCCCTGTGACGGGGTGAGCTCCCGTTGCTCGGTCCCAGCTCCTGCCAACCTAGCAGTTTGAAAGCACATCAAAGTGCAAGTAGATAAATAGGTACCGCTCCAAGCGGGAAGGTAAACGGCATTTCCGTGCGCTGCTCTGGTTCGCCAGAAGCGGCTTTGTCATGCTGGCCACATGACCTGGAAGCTGTCTGCGGACAAACGCTGGCTTCCTCGGCCTATAGAGCGAGATGGGTGTCGCAACCCCAGAGTCGGTCACGACTGGACCTAATGGTCAGGGGTCCCTTTACCTTTTTAAGGTGCTACTGGAAGGATTTTTTTTATTATGTATTCTAGGGGGTTGGACAAGATCATCCTCATCGTCCCTTCCAACTCTACCATTCTATGATCTAAAGGGCAGAGCTCAAATGGCCATTTTCGATATATGGCGTGGTTTTGTCTTTTCATGCGATCAGATGGCCGTTCAGTGCCATCAGAATATGAAAATTTCTGGCTCATTTAAGGCTATGTAGAACATTTATTCCCAACTGGAGCACTGGATCGAGGAGCCGTTCTGCAGAGTCAGCGCCCAGCAACGCCGTGCTGGATTGAGGAGGCGATGCTCTGTGCAGTGTTGCTGGGCGCTGACTCTGCAGACCGGCTCCTCGAACCGGTGCTCCGTGCAGCGCTGATCAGCGCTGACCCGGCAGGTCACCGGATCAAGGAAGCGGCCTGCCGGGTTGGCACCCAGCAGCGCTACACGGAGCACCAGTCTGCAGAGTCAGCGCCCAGCAGCGCCGCACGGAGCATCGCCTCCTCAATCCAGCATGGCGTTGCTGGGCGCTGACTCTGCAGACCGGCTCCTCGATCCGGTGCTCTGTGCAGCGCTGCTGGGTGCCGACCCGGCAGGCCGCTTCCTTTATCCGGCAGTCTGCTGGGTCAGCGCTGATCAGCTCTGCGCGGAGCACCAGATCGAGGAGCCGGTCTGCACTCAGTGCCCAGCATCACCGCACAGAGCAGTGCCTCCTCAATCCAGCACGGCGTTCCTGGGCGCTGACTCTGCAGACCGGCTCCTCGATCCGGTGCTCCCGGGACCTCTCCTTCCTGTTGGCGGCAGGGGGACAGGAACGCAGGAGGAGAAAGCAGCCCTTTCTCCTCCTTCCTTCCTCTCCCCCAGCTGCCGACAGGAAGGAGACACCCCACGGTTTGGAGAAGCACTTGCGCAGCGCTTCTCCGAACCCCGGGACCTGTCCTTGCTGGACGCACGCGCGCTCCCCCCCACCAATGCTGAGTCTGGCCGGGAGCGGCGGTTGGCGGCCGCAGGGAAACGGTAGGTGGGGGGGGGAGAGTGTGTGTGTGTGTGCGTCTAGTCTCTGCATCCAATCCCTGTGTCTGTGGGGCACATGCGCAGTAGTGCGGACACAGGGACTGGACACAGAGACACTTGCACTTTATTATATAGGATAAGTGAGGAACTTGCAGGTGGAGAATACTTTTATTTTGTACTAGCTGGCCCTGCACGCGTTGCTGTGCGTTAGTCTTTCAAATGGAGGTTAATAGGCCCCCTTCTGAGTCCCCCTGTTTTACAGGATCTCATGGAAGAGGCAGGGTTTGTGGGTGTGGCGCGTTGTTGTGGCTAATCCCTGTGACTGCCCCCACGTGTCCTGATCCATGATCTATTCTGTTTCTCCCCCCACCCCGTGTCTCATGACGTTTTGAAGGATGGTATTTATTTTTGTCTTGTGGTTATTTGGTGGGGGATTCTGGGGGGGTAGTGGTGCTAAATTGTAAAGTAAAAACCTCTTGCCGTGCCCCCAAGTGCGTTGCTGTGGGTTATTCCCCCCCCCTCGGGCCTAGTGGGGGCCTGGCAGGGGCCTATATAAAACAAAGGCCGTGCTGCAGCCTGCGATCCGGGCGCTCGCCCCCTTCCCCCCCCCTGGGCCTAGTGGGGGCCCAGCAGCCTGGCAGGGGCCTAGGGGTCTTATCATGGTCGCCTTGGTGGTTTCAGTTGCTTGGTTGATGATGTCATTATTTGTTTTGTGGGTGTGGTGTAGATTTCACAGGAAGGGAGGGGGTGTAGGAGGAGGAGCTGAGGGAATAATGCCACTTGAGGGTGCTGTTTTACTTTGTGGAAAACCAGGTCTATACCTGCCCAGGTGTGAAATTTGAGGGATTTTTTTTTCTAACAACGCTCAGGGAGTGGCCTGGATCGTTGTGTCAAAATTTCAGGACGATCGGTCAAGTGGTTACGGAGAAAAGTTCAGCCGACACTTTCAAGATTTTTACATTTTTATATATATAGATGGATCTTTATTATTTGTAAAGGGAATCTTTGTATGAGTTAATACTTTATTTTATCCTTTGGAGCTGCGCTAGATCTTTGGTACTTTTGCCCTCCTGGGCTGTGACGTTTTATGGTTTAAATCTTTGGTTCTTTTTCTTGTTGTGTTTTTGTTACGTTTGAACTTTTGTTCATTAATAAATCAATAAAAAAAGAAAAAGCAGGATCCTGAACCAGGCAGAGCCATTCTTGGTTCCTCTCTCTCTCTCTCACACACACACCCAATCCATCATCAGCTTTAGACAGTAAAATAAATCATTACCAGCAATGCAATCTGCTAAAACCTCTCCACCTCAGGCTCCTAATCACTTCAGTTCCCACCAAGCATCAGTTTAGTCTGTCTAATCATACTATGACCAGGTGTCAACACTGAAAGCAACTGTTTCCTTGGATCCAGAGGCATGGCAAGATCAGGCTTATTAGCCCACAGAAACCAATTTGCATGTGCTAAATATATAAGTACAATGTACGGTAAATTCAGGATGTAAATGTTGCAGAAGGCCAGCCACCTAATTTCCCCTCCAGGTCACTTCCTTCCACCCCTCCACCCCCCCAATTAACCTCCGTCTCCAGGGCTCAGTGGTAGGTGGGAGCGCAGAGGAAGAATCGCCAGGGATGTATACCCTGTGTGACATCACTAGGGGCTGCCCCTGGGTCTCAAGGTTTGGGCCCTGAAATTTCAGGGTCTGGGATGCTCCTCACCCAGCAACCCTACCCAAGAGACCTCCTTGTCCTTTGCACAGCCTGCGAACAAGAGGGATTATGGGACAGGGAAAACTTACGTACGCAGATTGCCCCAGGGCATTCAGTTTGGTGGCTTTGGCTGTCTTCTTGGAAGCGAGGACGGATACTCGCCCCACGTCGCCTTTCTCGACAGCGTCAAAAAGCTTCTGGTCATGCTTGTTCCAGCTCTCTACCTGGTTGTCATGAGATAAGGAAAGCAGCCATTTAGTGTCGGAGACTTACCATGGGGCTGTTCTGTGCCAGAAGAGAGACCTGCTCCCCTGAAATGAGCAAGGGTGTGAAAGCAAGCACAGATGTTGGCCATTCTGCAGGACTGGAATTGAATAATAGAACTGTAGGGACCCCAAGGATCATCTAGTCCAGTGCTCCCCAACCTTTTTATCGCCCTGGACCAGTCAACGTTTGGTCATTTTACTGCGGCCCGCTGAGGGGGGGACGTTGATTGCTTATATTTTATTTAATTGTTTTGATTTAATAATTTTAATTTAATTGTATTTAATGTTCCTTGGGTGGCCCGGTACCAATTGATCCATGGACCGGTACCGGTCCGTGGCCCGGGGGTTGAGGACCACTGATCTAGTCCAACCCACCGCAATGCAGGAACCACAGCTCATCCATTTATAAACCTTTACAAATGAAAAGCCATAGCATCACATGATTAAAATATAAATAAAAAGAGAATGCATTCTGTAGTGTGGTAGCAGCTCAATTTATAAAGGTTTTAAAAGTTTTGACCATTTTCTCAGAATTCAGTCCAGGGGGCAGGGGCATCAGAGTAGAAACCTTTCATAAGTACCAAGCTCAGTCCTTGTTGGGAACTGGCTGTCATGGTGTAAACAGGTGATACAGTCGTACCCTGGATCTCAAACGCCTTGGCTCCCAAACAAATCAGCTCCCAAACAATCAAAACCCGGAAGTGAGTGTTCCGGTTTCTGAATGATTTTCAGAAGCTGAACATCCAATGGGGCTTCCGCGGCTTCCAATTGGTTGCTGGATGTTCCTACAGCCAATTGGAAGCCACACCTTGGTTTTCAAACGGTTCTGGGAGTCAAATGGACTCCTGGAACACATTCTGTTCGAGAACCAAGGTACTGTACGACTGTATAAGCCAACTTTAGTCATACTCAAGTGTAGACACATTAAAATCATCATCATCCTGATTTCAAGAGGTCTGCTCTAAGAATGATAGGGAATCTGACCTCTTAATAACCTGACTACTGGTTGTATAACACCTGTTTATCAACCTTCTCCCAATCAGTCCTCGAAACTGTTGTTCAGTGGAGAGATAGGACCTGTGATTTCTCGACCAGGTTTCCATCTCAACAGCATTACAATTCCCTGAAAATTGGGAATTATTCTTAAGCCTGTTAAAACTTGAAGCAAATGTCTTAATCAACGTTTCCTCTGATGACAACTTGCACTTTAAGTTAATGAATGTTATCTGAGGAAAGACAAAAACACTGAGGAATAACTTTCTGACGGTAAGAGCCCTTCTCCTTCACTGGAGTTTTTTTTTTTAAAAGAGAGGTTGGGTGATCGAGGATTACTAGCTGTGATTCCTGCATTGCAGGGATCTAGTCCGATGACCTTTGGGGATCCCTTTCAACTCTACAATTCTATGTTTAAGTAAAATGAATGGAAATGGCTACATTAAAGGCATAAGGCAGGCACCCCCAAACTGCGGCCCTCCAGATTTTTGGCCTACAACTCCCATGATCCCTAGCTAACAGGACCAGTGGTTGGGGGAGATGGGAATTGTAGTCCAAAACATCTGGAGGGCCGAAGTTTGGGGATGCCTGGCATAAGGTATATCATGCAGTGATAGATTTTTATTTTTTTGTCAGGAAAAATACCTTCCGAAAATTCTAGTAGTCAGGAAAGATGGGAGATCCCTTCTGATCTAGAGGGAGATCTAGGGAGAGCCATGGAATCCACGTTGCTTAGTAACCACCATTCAAGCCAGTAATAAAAGAGGAAAGAGCCTCAAAGCTGGAATGCGGAATGTGGAAAATGTTATTTTTATTTCATCGCCTGGCTCCATCCCACACAGGACAGGTGGCCGACGGCCATTCTCCTTTCTCCCATGACAGCCATTCTTTTTGCAACATCACACACTGCCTCCAAGCGGGTTGGCAAATTTCCCAGAAAATTTATACTGTAGTTAATTGCCCTGGAATAAGTTGCCTTGGGAAAGTGCAGGTCTCAAAAAAAGAAAAAAAAAAGAAAAAAAAAGATGGCATGAAGCTGTACAGGAGGCAACAGGGATTCAGGCAGCAGAGCAAAGATAGCCTTTGTTGAGATGGATATAGAGACCCAGGCATTTTCACAGGCGGCCTCTAGCTCATTTCCTTCCAAGGAAAACAGGGCTCCAGTCTGGCTAAACTTAAAAGGGGTTCAATCACACACACACACACACACACACACACACACACACACACACACACACACACCTAAAGGTAGAAGAGAGGGAGATTCAGGAAGGATGGAGTCCCTTCACATACTGCCAAAGATCACTGAATTGCAAAGTTGGCAGGGACCCCCAAGGGCCATCTTGTCCAACCCCCTGCAACGCAGGAATCACAGCTAAAGAATCCTGGACAGAACGCCGTTTAAAAACCTCCAGTGAAGGAGAATCCACATATATAAAAGGCCAAAGCCCTGCAGCTTCCCAGGCAGGAAGTCAAGCCAAAGGGAAAAAAATTAAGGCTTTCTTTTGGGGTGGGGGGGTGTCATGCTTTTGGTTAAAAGGTTCACTTGTCCCTTCAGTTTTTTATTTTAAGCAGATCTGTTTCAGCAGCTCAGAGAAGATGGGCAAAGAATGTGCTTGGAGACAATCCGGTTCTGAAGGCCGTTGCTGACGGAGCAACACGCCCAGAGTTTGCGGAGGGCAACATTTCACAAGGGCCACACACCCCGCTGTTGCTTAAATTCTAATTACGCTGGGAAAGCACAGTCCTCCTACAAGATACAGCTGGGGCCTTTCACTCTCAGTTCTCTCCATTCCCAGAAAGTCAAGGGGAAAGCCTGCTTTCGTTGGACAATTATGACAATTAATAGATTTGCTTTCTCTCTCTCTCTCTCTCTCTCTCTCTCTCTCTCTCTCTCTCTCTCTCTCTCTTGTAAAGTTTTGATTTCATTTTATAATGAATATAAAACAAGGAGAAGAGTTATAAGGACAGATGAAAATTTAAAAAAGGAAAAACGAAAGCATAAAACAGGCACTTAGAATGATGAATTAGAATGAATAAAATAGCAAAGTAAAGAATATCAGGGCTATCTGATTCTGATCAAGTCTACTTCCAGATTTGTCAGGCTTGTGGTGAGGGTTGCCTTGAAAATGATGGCTCTGTTGCATATATAATTAAAGAATGACAAATCATATAAAAAGTGCTTGAAGGGCTCTTGTGCTTGTAAAAAACAACAACCCTCAATTTCTAAATCATTTTCTTCACTATAGCGCCTATGCATTTGCTTTCAACCTGCCATTTCCTCCAGGGCAGTGGTGGCCAAACTCGGCCCTCCAGATGTTTTGGAACTACAATTCCCATCACCCCTGACCGCTGGTTCTGTTAGCTAGGGATGATGGGAGTTGTAGTCCCAAAACATCTGGAGGGCCGAGTTTGGCCACCACTGCTCCAGGGGAATCAGGATAGCATGCAGAGCTCCCCCTGCTTTTGTCTTCACAACAACCCTGTGAAGCTGAGAGGAAGCAGCTAGCCCAGGCATCCCCAAACTTCGGCCCTCCAGATGTTTTGGACTACAACCCCCATCATCCCTGACCACTGGTCCTGTTACCTAGGGATCATGGGAGTTGTAGGCTAAAACATCTGGAGGGCTGCAGTTTGGGGATGCCTGATAGACCAAAATCACCTAGTAAAGTTTTGTGGCTGAGTGGGGGTTTGAACCCAAGTTTCCCAGTACTCTAACCATTGCACCACAACTGCCCTTGCTAAGCTGTAAGGTCCCTGAGAACTTATCCCAGCTGTTTTGCATCCCTACAGAAATACCCACCTGCTGAATTTTTTCCTGTAAACACAGCTGTTTAAGGTATGGGAGCCTTGGAACAACAACAAAAAATGCATTGGCAAGCATAAGGCAGATACAGAGAAAGGCTAGGGTGATGTACCTACTGGAGAAGAGAAGGTTTTAGATTGGTGTTGCTTGTCATTTTAGGCAGCTGTGGGGCAGACAGAGAATCTGCACTGGCTTCAATTCTCAGGAGCCAGGTCCTCTTTCGAACCAGGCCACCGCTATTCAGGGTGAAATTATAAGATATTTTCCTCTAGAGAAATGTTAGCATGCACCAACATTTCATAACCACTCTTCCTGTTCTAAATTCAAGGAGCCATAAGCAGGAAATGCAATTCAGGCAACCAAAGGATTCCTGAGCATGTGTAGAGAGCTCTCCATCATGACCAAAAAACACAAGCAGTTGGTGGCCATTTGGGATCCAGGATAAAGACGTTCTGATAGAAGACTTGTTGGTCTTCTTGAACCCCTCAGTCTCTGCTGCCTAAGTCATTGGACAGGTCCCTTGGTTTCAATAATAAAATTTGGTAAGAGGTGCAGATGTCAAAAAGTGAAGGAATGTGCCTTCGCAGGGCTGATGGCCACCCAATTTTATTTTGTCTCCCCATGCAAAGAACAAGATCACCCCAGAGAGCTGATGTCAGAGCAGTAGATAAGCTGCCATGACCGGGCCTGTTTGTCAGGCCTCGAAGCCACTTTGCTCAGGGCCAATTTCCAATTTCATGCTAAACGCAAGTCGTCCCCGGGAGTGGATACACCCCAAAGGCAGGACGGAGCAAGACTGAGCAAAGCCTCGTGTCGAGAAAGGAATTCATGCTGAGACTTCCAGTTGGTCATGCTTTGCTTTGAGCTGAGTGTGTGTGTCAGCCTTCCCATCGTGGCCTCATCTGAGCTGGGACTTTTGATTGATTGATTGATTGCATTTATAAGCCACCTTTTCTCTCTCGAAGGAGCTCAAGGTGGCTTAGCTGGTTCTGCCCCTTCTCATTTATTCCCCACAACAACCCTGCGAGGTCGGTTAGGCTATGAGAGAGAGTGTGACTGGCTCAAAGTCACCCAGCGAGCTCCATGGCCAAGTGAGGATTTGAACCCTGGTCTCCCAGGTCCTAGTCTGACATTCTAACCACAACACCACACTGGCACAAGGACTCAGATTAAGATCCTATGCAATGAAGAACAGTGCCTCCGATCACGTGCAGAGTGCCTTTCATGCACCATCTATCTCCAGCCTGCTCCTAGGAATCTGGGGAAACGACTTGCCATCATATATCCGCAATGTTCCACACAGACAAGAGCAAGGGTTTGCCCTGGAAGATACCTCAGGCCTCTGTGAAGTAAGGTTGCCAACTGACCAGGAAGAACTACAAAAGCAGATATGCTTGCTCTTAAAGGCACAAGAGCAACTTAATCACCCAGTGAACCACCCAGTAAAGTTTTTTTTAAATTTAATTTGTCACATGGAGACAGACACGATTACCTACTGGGTGACCTTGGGCCAGTCACACAATTATTATAGTAATATCATCATCAGACCAAGCGGCCCTTTAAGGAACAGGAATTGATTAAAACGTTGGCAACCTGAATGGAGCCTCTTTATAAATGAACAAGAAAAGTGTGACACTGTGCTTTATTGGAAACAGCCACCCACACGTAGCACGTCATTATATTATTAAATGCATCGCATGTTTATGCAGCCAGGCGTTATTGGCTCCACAAACCGGACTCCCCTGCCCTCTGCTAATATCCCTGGAAACAATAAAAGGAGACTGGCCCAGTAGTTTTTGAGAGAGGTTGCCACTGGTTTGTCCTGAAGGACACTGGTGCCTCAGCGGGAGAAACTGCTTTACAAACGCAACTCATGTCTAGGGCTGCCAGGTCAGGAGCATCCTAGACCCTGAATTGCAGGCCCAGCCCCCAGCTCTTTTCCTCCCTCTGCACTCCCTTCCATCACTGAGCCTTGGAGATGGAGGTTAATTGGGAGAGGGGAGCTGAGGCGAGCAGACCTTCCCAGAGAGTCTGTGCTGCAATTGGCAGCCAGGTCCTGCCAGGCTGAATCTTGCATGCTGCCTGCACAATCCCAGGCTCAGACAGACTTGCACCTTGGTCCTTTCTCTTCCCATCTCTGCATGATTCTGTAATTATTCTAGACTTGGAAAGAGGGCAGAAGCTGGTGGCTTACTCAATCAATCTGGACCTTCTAGTCTAGATCAGGCATCCCCAAACTTCGGCCCTCCAGATGTTTTGGACTACAATTCCCATCATCCCTGACCACTGGTCCTCTTAGCTAGGGATCATGGGAGTTGTAGGCCAAAACATCTGAGGGGCCGCAGTTTGGGGATGCCTGTTCTAGATCAAACCTTTTTTGGGGGGAGGGGTGCCCCTTTGTTCCATAAACTCATCTCCAATGCCTACCACCCTACCTTATCAAAAGCATTATTTGCACAACCCACTAAGGAAGATAATAACACAATAAAATTCAAAATAGTAGCAGTTAGTTGTGCTTTTACTCAAAACCCAATTCAAACGATGGAGTTTAATTAAGTCATTTTAATTAAGTCAGTCAATTAACCCCACAGTCTCCCACTGGTCCATCCAACAGCTTGCATTGTCCTCGCTCGCCAATCGGCAAACGCTGCCCCACAGAAACTAGCCTCTGGGTTGGCGAAACTTACAGCTAGGGTGGCGGCAGCTTATGCACCACTAAGAGGAAATGCCCCTGCTGCAAAAAGAGGTCAAGAGAAGCCTCCATTTGGCATAACATTCAAATGGGTTAATTTGTATGCATAGCGATGCAGATATAGATGATGACTATATAAATATAGAGATAATTAAAAGTAATGCAATACTTCTCCCCATAGTACCAGTGTGGTGTAGTGGATGGGGTGCTGGACTATCATCTGGAAGACCAGGGTTCCAATTCCTATTTGGCCATGAAGCCACTGGGTGACCTTGGGCCAGTCACGCACTCTCAGCCTAACCGACCTCACAGGGTTGTTGCGACGATTACATGGGGAGGAAGAGAACTATGTACACCACCTTGAACTCCTTGAAGAACAGATGGGTTATAAATGTAACAATAACTAAACAGTGGGAAGGACTGCACTCAGCGATCTGTATGCTTGCCTCCTCAGGCTGCTGTTCTCCAGGTGCTGCTAAAAAGCACCATAACTACCTGCTCTTATTTTCTAAGGTTCTTCAAGCCAGACTTGGCCTGGACAGACCTTCAAACGGAGGATTCATTGAAATGGAGGGCAAGCTGGACACATGGCCATTTTCCTTATGTCTTGTTGCTGAACCACATGTGCATGCGGGGTGGGTGTTTGTTCTATGACAGCCTCAAAGGAAATGCACTCTGCCCATGCTCAGGAGTACTCTTTGTTTTGCCACCTGCATATTCCAGTATACCTGAAGGAGCGTCTCCACCTCTATCGCTCTGCCTGGACCCTGAGGTCCAGTGCCGAGGGCCTTCTGGCAGTTCCCTCGCTGCGAGAAGCCAAGTTACAGGGAACCAGGCAGAGGTTCTCAGTAGTGGCGCCCGCCCTGTGGAACACCCTCCCACCAGATGTCAAAAAGAAAAATAACTACCAGACTTTTAGAGGACATCTGAAGGCAGCCCTGTTTAGGGAAGCTTTTAATCTTTAAGAAATTAGTGTATTCTAATATTTCGGTTGGAAGCCGCCCAGAGTGGCTCGGGAAACCCAGCCAGATGGGCAGGGTATAAATAATAAATTATTATTATTATTATTATTATTATTATTATTATTATTATAAACTTTTATTTCCAAAATGAGAACCACATTCAAGCCATCTCCTGCCTCTTCCACACAAACTTTTATTTCCAATATGAGAGCCACTTGCAAACTATCGGAAACGGAGATTAATAACTGAGCAGTGCTCGAAACTCACCGCCACTTGATTACTGGAACAGGAGAACATCTTCTTCATGGCTGTAGCAGCAGCTGCTCCTGCTTTCTGCGGTCTCCAAACACGAGTGAGATGAACCACATTCAAGCCATCTCCAAGAAAAGGCTCGTGGTCAGGAGGAGAGGGGTCCATGTGCTCAGCCCAGGCGCCCAGCCTGGGTGAGAAAAGGAGGAACCGGCAGAGACATCCATGGAGCTGGAGCCCCAGAGAAGCTCCTGGCTGGCTGTTGGAGCCCAAAGAGGTGTCTGGCGGCGTCCAGGGAGCGTTTGCAAGCAAAGCCCTGTCGGCCCGCAGGCCTCACCGCATGAAACCTTGATGTGCCCCCCCCCCCAGCACACCTGTTTCACAGTCCCAGGTCTGGACTTGCCTGAGAGAGAGAAAGACGCTCTTTGCTAATCTCGCTTGTCTCCTGACTTTAAAAGGACAGAGGTTCCCGCCCCGCCCTCTCCCTCGAAATTACGGGTGATCTTCCCCCCCCCTTTCTCACGTTCCGTCACCAAAGAGGCAAAAGCCCGAGCCCTTCAAGATAGCTTGTTTACCTGTGGGCAACTCGCAAATGATAGAAGCCGCCCTTCTTCCAAGGAGCTCAGCTGAGTCAATGAGTTTCCCACCCAGCTCCGCTTCCGTCCGCACAACAACCCTGCAAGGGAGGCTGAGAGAATAGTGCGTGGGTTAAGGTCGCCTAGCGGCTAAGCTGAAGGGTTTGAATTTGGGCCTCCTCTGCCCTAGTCCAAAATCCTGCTCACTTTCACTGTGTGTTGATGTTCTCTATCTGTATTTACAGACTTTTCTCCCCACTTCCTATCACTGTCACAATTTTTCACTCAGTTTCTTAAAACACAGGTGCCAGGCCTGTCAGGGAACCAGGCCTTTGGATGAAAACTCAGACTGCTAATCCCAAACATGTTCCATCTGCCCATGATCAGAGACACTAATTCCTTTGACTGGTACAATTCCTCCTCCTCCTCCTCCTCCTCCTCCTCCTCCTCCTCCTCCTCCTCCTCCTCCTCCTCCTCCTCCTCCTCCTCCTCCTCCTTCTTCTTCTTCTTCTTCTTCTTCTTCTTCTCCTTCTTCTTCTTCTTCTTCTTCTTCTTCTTCTTCTTCTTCTTCTTCTTCTTCTTCTTCTTCTTCTTCTTCTTCTTCTCCTTCTTCTTCTTCTTCTCCTTCTTCTTCTTCTTCTTCTTCTTCTTCTTCTTCTTCTTCTTCTTCTTCTTCTTCTTCTTCTTCTTCTTCTTCTTCTTCTTCTTCTTCTTCTTCTTCTTCTTCATTATATGTGTACACCACCCTTCATCCGTAGATCTCAGGGCAGTTAACAGCATAAAAATACAAGTTAAAAACACAAAATACATAATAAAACAACAAGAAAGCAAACTAATAAGACCCCCTCCCACAGGGACAAATCCTAGCAGGAATAACGACTTCTGAAACCAAATCCTGGAAGGTAGAATTGCCAAGTTTCTTTTCCTGAGTTGAGCACCTGAAAGGCCAGACCTGTTGGATTTCTGCCTGCTATATTTCTATTGCAGGACAGCTTCCTGTAATAGAAATATAGCAGGCAGAAATCCAACAGGTCTGGCCATTGATTTATGTGTTTGTTACATTAGTTAGTGGCTTCTCTCTCAGATTGACCCAAAATGACTTACAGCAAAACCAGTTAAGAACATCCAATAAAAATATAAAAGCACAGCTAAGTAGATAAATGGATCAGGATTTCCAGACCCCACCCTGCTAAAAGAGGCCATGAAATTAAGGGCCAAAAAAAATATCTCTGCCTGGTAATAGATAAAGGCAGTGCCAAGTGTGCCTTCCAGGAGAGAGCATTCCACAAGTGTGGGGGGGGTCACCACTGATAAGACCCTGTTCTCGTGTTGCCACCCTGTGGCTCTCTCAAGGAGGGGGCACACGGAGATAATGATCATAGGATCCAGGTTGGTTCCTTGAGATCTTGAGCCACATAAGGCTTTATAGGTCAAAACCAGCACTTCCAACTGAGCCCAGAAACAAATTGGTAGCCCATGCAGTTGTTCCAGGGCTGAGGTTATATGTTCAGACTGCCCTGCTCCAGTCAACAATCTGGCAACCGAATGTTGCAGCAGCTGGATTTTCTTCAAAGGCAGCCACAGCCACATATACAAAGCATCACAGTAGTCCAGCTTAAAGGTTGTTGCCCCCCAAGCTACATGCCTGTTCCTCCAGAGAGAGCACAACACCACCAAGAGCAGGCCATACCCTATTCGTCCGGTCTAGCGAATGACCCACTAAAAGTGCCTCTGTCTTGGCTGAATGGTCTGGGCGTAGTAATCCAAAACATCTGGAGGACGCCAAACTGGCTAGCCCTGGAATAGCCAATAAGCACAAGGGGGACCAGTGATGACACACCCATTGGACAAACCAGTAAGTAATGGGGTAAGTCTTCGGGCCCATTGCCTCCACGAGGGCCTAGGGGAACCCCGAGGTTTCCAGAAGTTTTTAACACAACACTAAGGGGACAACATGGACGCGGGTGGCACTGTGGTCTAAACCACAGAGCCTAGGGTTTGCTGATCAGAAGGTCGGTGGTTCGAATCCCCGCGACGGGGTGAGCTCCCGTTGTTTGGTCCCAGCTCCTGCCAACCTAGCAGTTCGAAAGCACATCAAAGTGCAAGTAGATAAATAGGTACCACTCCAGCGGGAAGGTAAACGGCGTTTCCGTGCGCTGCTCTGGTTCGCCAGAAACGGCATAGTCATGCTGGCCACATGACCCGGAAGCTGTACGCCGGCTCCCTCGGCCAGTAAAGCGAGATGAGCGCCGCAACCCCAGAGTTGTTTGTGACTGGACCTAACGGTCAGGGGTCCCTTTACCTTTACCTTTAAGGGGACAACGACAACACCTTACCCCAGAACAATCCAATGAGGATGGCGCACACTCAGTAGCCACAGGCAGGGGGAATGCAAGGGAGAGGGAAGAACGGAGTGCTCTGATTGGCTGGCTGAGACCTAGCACTCCAGCTAGGAGGAGGATATGCTGCAACATTCTGTTGCAGGTTGCAATTGTCTAAAGCAGGGGTTGTCAGCCTGGTCCCTACCACCCACTAGTGGGCATTTCAGGATTCTAGGTGGGCGGTAGGGGGTTCTACGGCACAAGCTGACTCCTCCTTCCATCAAGCACTGGTGGGCAGTAAGGAAATTTTACCATCAAGAAAGATGCATTAGTGGGCGGTAGGTATAAAAAGTTTGACTCCCCTTGGTCTAAAGCTTTGGCTGAAGCCGCCTAACCTCTTAATTAGCTACCTGTTTTGAAATAATAAATAATTTTGATCGAGCTAGAAAAACAAAATACATATATACCTAGCTATTACCGCAACGTATACCTACTGTTTCCCTAAAGGACTTTCAACTTTGTGCGCTCATTTACCAAAGACGCCCTGGGCCACCACAGCAGCGGCGCTTGTCATTCACAAATAAAAAAGTGTCTTACTTTCCCCTCCCTTCTTTTGTAAACAAGAGATAAGGAGTAAGCGTGGTGTCTGACATAAGCATAATAAAAGTTTATTTGGGGGCTAAACTAAATTTGGGGGTGCAGGGCGGATCTTTGCACCCTGGCGGCGCATGTGCTAAAGACTCCCCTGAATGCAGGGCACTCTTTCTCCCCCCCTTAATGAGAGACAGCTTCATTCAGGCACCCCTCGGATGCTTGAATGTTATGAAAACGCTTCTCCAATGTGTTTTTCAAGCATGCCTTGCTTGTCACCATAGGGACTAGGAACTTGGTTTTCTTTACTTCTTCTTCTTTTTTTTAGCTATGGGGGCTTCTCTGGAAGTCAAACCACATGCTGCTGTTTCAGTTGTGGCATATGCACAGCCCGCCCTCCGAGACAAGCACAAAAGCACCATCTCCTCCTGGCTGGAATGCACTGGAGGCGTCTGTGGCAGATTATCTGTCTGGAGCATCACAGCCAGAGGCAATTCTTTCAGCAGAGCTAAATGTCGCAAAGAAAATGGGTGAATCAGTTCCCTGCTAACACCCAACTTGGGTGGCTGGAGGAAGCGTTTGTAGGACTCCAGCCCTTTGCTTATCAAATGCTCCCAAATCCAACCATCTTAGCGTTTTGCTAAGGTTGTAAGGGTTCCAAGGTGGTGTACATTATTCTCCCCCTCCTCATTTAATATCCACAACAACCCTGTGAGGTAGGTTAGGCTGAGAGGCAGTGACTGAGCTCAAGGGCACCCAGTGAGCTTCATGATGGCCGAGTGAGGATTTGAACCCTGGTCTTTCCTAGGTCCTAGTCCAATACTTTAACCACTACACCACATTTGATGGTGTCCTCAGCGCAGTTCTAATCTTTTCCCTGTATGAGAGGCAACAAAAGCTTTGCCTGACACAATTCCTCCTACTCACAGCTACACAAAAGCCGACCCAACGACAAGCCTCCTTGTTCCATTAGATTAGAATATGCTCTTAACCAGGGGTCAGCAAACTTTTTCAGCAGGGGGCCGGTCCACTGTCCCTCAGACCTTGTGGGGGGCTGGACTATATTAAAAAAAATAAAAATGAACGAATTCCTATGCCCCACAAATAACCCATAGATGCATTTTAAATAAAAGGACACATTCTACTCATGTAAAAACATGCTGATTCCTGGACCATCCGCAGGCCGGATTTAGAAGGCGATTGGGCCGCATCCGGCCCCCGGGCTATAGTTTGGGGACTCCTGCTCTTAACCACCAGAAACAACACTGGGCTTTAAATTTTGATTAACGCCCACCCCCAGAAGCGGCGAGTCTAAGTCAGCTTGTGAATATCTCACATGTGTGAGGGAAACTGAGGCAACTGGCTACTCAGTGGTATCCCAGAGGCACCCTGCAGAGACTCAGCTAGGCCCAATTCTTCTCTCAGGCGATTTTGTTGCAAGCCCCACCAAGCATCCAAGCAGGGGCGAGGGATAATGGGCCTTTCTCCTTTCTCCTTGGGAAGCGGTCTCTCTGCAAAGCCCCTTCGATAAGAGCAGCAGAGGTTTCCCAGAATGCACTGCTTCTTGTCCAGGGTCCTGCCAACCTGGTGCCAGCTGCGTCAGGAATGACTCAAAGTGCCCTTTGCGGTCTGCTGCTGGTTTGCATCACAAAGAAAGCTTGGTGCGCCAGAGAAGATAAATAACCGAGCAAAGAGTTCAAACAACCCCACGTGGAGAGAGCGAGGCCAGCACTTTCTACTCCCCGCCCTTCTCCTCCTCCTCCAAGAGAAACCCTGCCCCACCCCATCAAAATGAGGGGCTGTCCTTCCCCATCACACAAGGCGTGGTTAGAACATTCTCAGCTCTGCCAATTAATCGTGTTTTTTCTCATTTCCCCAAGGAAGGAAGGGACAGACAGACACCAGCCTGGACTCGGAAAGAGACAGCCATCGATGCCAAGGAAGTCCCCTGTTTCTCAAAGGGGAAGACTGAAGGACCCGGGACCTCAACCGCTTGCTCTCTTCATCTGCTGAGTCCAGGAGGCTCTGGAAGAATGGACTTTGGGTTCTTCAAGGCTACTTTGCAAGCTTCCCCACTGTGCAAACCAACCTTCGCAGCCTAGGAGGGTCCGACTGCCGGCTCCTTTCTGCTCTGGCTATGCAAACAAGCCATGGCAATGGGTCAGAGTTTTCGGCAGGTTTTGACGGATGGCGTTTTCTCCAGCTGTGAGAGAAGCAGAACGTGCCACGCCTGACGGGCGCAAGGGTCCCAGCCACGGCGGCAGCGCAGGATTTCAGCCAATCTCAAAAGATGCAGGCAAGCGGACACGGGGAGCCTGAGCGGAACAGCAGCCTCTTGGATCCCGGAATTGGGAACTGGTCATTGATGGGAGGTTTCGACCTCCTGGGGGGTGGCAGTGCCTTGACCTCATCGCCAGACATCTCGTTTGGCCTGCAAATGTTCATCGCTTTCGTCTATTCGGTGGTCTGCTCGGTGGGACTCCTGGGGAACGGGCTCGTGATGTACTTGATCTGGGCCCACAAGGGCAGGCCCACCCCGGTCATCAACATTTTCGTCTTCGGCTTAGCAGTGGCTGACTTCCAGCTCTCTTTGACGCTTCCCTTCTGGGCCACGGAGATCGCCTTGGACTACAAGTGGCCCTTTGGGCAGGCCATGTGCAAGGCTGTCCCCTCCCTCACCACCCTCAGCGTCCACGCCAACGTGTTCCTGCTGACCGCCATGAGTGTCACGCGCTATTGGTCCGTGGCTTCAGCCCTCAAGGACGGGTCGAGGATGACCCCCCGCGTGGCCCAACGCATCACTGTGGCTCTCTGGGCCTTGGCTCTGGTGGCCACTGTGCCCGTACCAATCTACACGAAAGTGGTGGAATACGGCGGCATGAAACTGTGCTTCTACAAGTTCCCCACCACTCGTCTCTTGGGCGTCTACCACCTCCAGAAGGTAGTGTTCACCTTCGTGGTCCCACTGGTGGTCATCTTGACCTTTTACCTCCTCCTCCTGAAGCTCCTCAAGGCCCACCAAGTCCACGGCAGCAATCTGAACCGGCAGAACCAGGTGGCCACTACCGTCCAGTTGGTGGTCGGATGTTTCTTTGTCTGCTGGCTCCCCAAACAGGCGATCACTCTTTGGGGGGCTCTGATCCAATTCGAAGTGGTGTCCAGGGGGGACGCCTTTTACTTCCTCCACAATTACATCTTCCCCCTGGCTACCTGCTTGGCTCACAGCAGCAGTTGCCTGAATCCTGTCCTTTACTGCTTGATGCGCCAGGAGTTCCGGGAAGCCACAAAGGAGATCTTCCAGAGACTCTCTTCTGCGGCTTCTTCCTACCAGTACTTTTCCTCCCACAAGGCTTGGGAGGACGGCGTGTTGGTGGCTCTGCCCTGTAGCCCATCTCGGAACCCCAGCAAGATCTCTCAGAGTGAAGAGAAGGAAGACTCTACCCTCTCCACCATCTTGGAACCGAGAGCCAAGGAACCAAACGTAGTCACTGAAGTGGAGTTGATTCCTGGGGTGGAAATGCTCATGTGACCCTCTGAATCGGAGGAAACACGTGAATTACTGAGGGACCCCGGGGCAAAGATTCCTGGGTGCCAAGGAAAACTGGTTCGTGATCACTTTCTGACTTGACAGAAAAGTTTTGTTATCATAGAACTAGAGCTGAGGGTCTCCAGAACTGACCCCCCCCCCCCGATCTGTGGCCAATGCTCAGCCTGGGCACCTGCGAAGCCGTAACAGAGCTCCCTTGACCATATGCAGAGGGCGTTTCTTGCTACTATGCATCTGTGGTTAAAAGAAAGCACTTCTATGATAGTTAGGCAGGATTGAGCCCTTGCACCTGCCTGCTTAGAACTAATCATTAGAAATGGAGCTCAGAAAGATACCTTGAGATTCCCCTCACGGTCATCATCTGTGGCCAGATTAGTTATGTCAAATTCCTCATTCTGTAGCATTTCATGCCAGAAATTGGCCAAAGAGATTGTTATGAGTTTGCAAGGGGAGGAAGTAAGCTGAATGTAAGAGATCCTTCTAACCCCTGTTAAAATATCAGCCAGGCTAGTTTCCTGTGATGAGTCGATAGCCTGGGTGATGGGCCATTTAGAGAAACAAAGGGTGTCTGTGTGAGACAGCAGCTTGGAAATTGTTAGGCCAAAGCCTGAGTTTAGAGTTGAGTTGCAGTGATGTGACCTAAAAGGAAAGCAGCAAGATGGAGTCAAAGAAATGTTTGAGTGCAATGTTTGATTTCTGTATGAAGCCAAGGTTTTGGCTATGGGAGAAACGAGACCCTTTTCGGGTCTTGTAAACCTCTCCATCTAGGCTCAGGCTGAATACTGTATGTGTAAATAAACCATATATCCTAAAGACACCACAGTCTCTACTGTGGCTCATTTCCATAAGGAAACACAAAACCTGGAACCCCTGGAATCTCTCACCGCTCAGAAATTGGGGTGACAGGCAACAATATTATAATGTTTCCCCACCATGGGCAGTAAAACTGGATGTGGGGAATCTGTGATCAGAGGTCCTGACTTCTAAAATTATTGTAATTTCAAGCCAGTTGGGGCCTGAGGAGTGGCAGCTGGGAGGGGGCTGCTTAACCCTTTCCACTGCACCATTTTCCTGATCTAAATGGCACCTGACACTCCTGTGGAGAGAAAAACACAGGCCCAGTTGAGGTACCCAAACATTTCCCTGAATAGCAGCTGGGGCGGGGGGCGGGGGCGGTCATTGACACTGAGGAAACAGCCAGCTATAAAGTTTTCCCTCAGAATGTATATTTCCATTCTTCCCATCAATCAAAAAAACCATTTATTCCCTTTGTCGCTGAGAGGGATTTGTGGTGAACAGTTGACACACCCCTTCCAAGTCTTTGGGGGGGGGGAGGGAAACCTCTTTACTCCAATGTAGGCCCATTGAATGCTGCTAAACTTGTCTGGAGCGAACCAATTTACTCAAATGGCGTCCCTCCCCTCCCTCCTGACTCTTCAGTTATCTCCTGCAGGCAGATCCCAGGTAGATTTACCTGGAAACAAGCCCACAACAGGGCTTACACCCAAGAAAGCAGGTTCAGAGCCTTAAGTGTGTTTCTTCCGCATTCCCCTCAGCGGCTTTAATTCCCAAAGCGGCTTCTTCCTTTCTTTATCGCCGTTAATCATTAATTTGGTCCCACTGAAAGAGCCCTGACTTCACCCGTTTGGCGAAGGGCCACAGCTCAGCAGGAGAGCATCTGCTTTGCATGCAGAAGGTTCCCAGGTTCAGTCCCTGCTGGCATTTCCAGGTACGACTGGGAGAGATCCTGTCTGAAATTCCAGAGAGCTGCTGCCGGTCAGTGTAGAAGACAATGCTAAGCTAGGTGGACTGATTCGGTATAAGGCTGCTTCCCATGTTCACCTCTCACGACGACCCTGAAATACCATTTGGAAGACAGCGGAGCTAAGGTCCGGAGTTGGGTATTTTCCAAATCCTCTCTCTCCCAGTGAGCTGTGGTGAGATTTAGAAACAAGGGGAAGGTCTAAGTTTAAAATACAAATATAAGTTTCTATCTTCTGCTGAGTGAGAAGCCACTGGTCCAGCTATGGGCGTAGCCAGGCTTTATGATGGGGGGGGGGGCAGAACCAAGTTATCTGTGACACAATTGTTCAGGTAGTTTATTTATTTATTTACTTGATGGGGGGCAGCCATGGGTCCAGCTAACCCCATATTGTCTGCTTTGGCAAAAGCTCTCCAGACTCTGTCTAGAGAGTCTTTCTTAGCCCCTCCACAGACTTTTCCCAACCTGGAGCCCTTCAGGGGCTCATAGCAGCTGCATTCCCAAACAGCTGGAGGGCACCAGGTTGGCAAACGTCTGCCCCACCATGTAAGAAGAGCTGTGGGGTTCCTCTGCTTTTTTTTTTAAAAAAAAGATTTTTCTTTTCGTTCCCCCCCCTTTTTTAAACTTTATTAAATTTTACACAAATTATCCAGATAAAATATAAACAAATAATATAGAAATAATATAAAGATTTTAAACAAAACCAAACACACCTATTATTGACAATATACAACCAAACAAAAAACAAAAAAACCCTACCAATAAATATCTAAATCATAACCTCAGATAAATCATATATTCACATATTATCAAATATTATCAATATGTTTGATAATATAAAAAAAAAATTTTCACTTGGTGGGGCATGAATTCGAATTTTGAACTTTTGTGGAGGTAGATAAATCAGTGCTGCAGGAAATGCACTTTAACATTAAATATGATTGGGGCAGAGTTGAGCATACACATTCATTGGCGGAGGGTCCACATGGAATCGTTGGCATAAAAAAAAATGCCCGGTGTGTTTCTCCATTCAGGGGCTTGGCACAGGATTCAAGGAATGCTGGGAGGGTATAATAATCTCCAATGGAGATGAGAACAGGTTTCTCTTCCCCTTGACCTCCAGAATATTCTCTTATTAATTACTTATTAATTACATATGAGCAAAGCAGGGTTAGCACCTTCAGCACCAAGCCTGTGTGTCGGGAACTTTCCACTTTCTTATTCTAGGAAATGAGATCTTAACATGTTGTCAGGTTTTCATCCCATTCCATATTCAAGCTTGCATTTATTTCAATGAAGCCTTGCCATGAAAATCGATACTCATCCCATTGCTTCCAATGGGCTACCAGGTAAGGCCCCCACCGTTTTCAATGGGCGTTCTTCTCACTGTTTCTGTGTGGTGGTGCTCAATACATTTTGAAGGGGGCAGCGTAAAAAAAGGCACTTTTGGAGGGGGAAGGGGCAGGTGGTGAGGAGAGCAGCAAAGGGCCCCCAGAAGGAAGCCTTCCTATCCAGACAGTCTCACCATTTTCAAAAGGCAGCATGACATAGTGGTTGGAGCATTGGGACTCCAACCTGGGAGAGACCAAGATTAAAATCCCCGACTTGGCCATAAAGCTCACTGGGTGACCTTGAAGGCCAGTCACTGCTTTTCGGCCTAACCTACCTCACAGGGTTGTTGTGGGGGTTAAACAAGGAAGAGAGAGAGAATCACACACACCTCCTTGAGCTCTTTGGAGAAAAAGGTGGGCTGGAAATGCAATCAGTAAATAAACATTGGTTTATGAACTGCGCCAGTCAGAAGGGAAGATCCTGCCACCCCATGGACATTTGCCTAGGTGATGGCAGAACGTCAAAACCACGCCTGACCTTCAGATTTATGGGCTGTTTTGAGTTCAAGATTTATTGGCCTGAAATGCTGTTATCAAAAGGTAAAGCGATCCCTGGGAACGGGTCAGAGCCGTTCCTTGGAGGGGTGGGGAGCCATAACTTTTCCTTCCACCAACAGGAAGGACTGTTCCTGCCGTCTCTGCTCTGCACGTAGAGCAGAAGCCTCAAGGCTCCAACAGGAGTCCATTACCTGCGGTCCAGCCATGTCTGATGTGAATATGGAAGACTTGCATGGGCCAGGCCACCTTGAATTAACCCTGTCTCCTCTCTTTTTCTCTCTCTGTCACCTATCCACCCATTCACCCCAACGTAAATGCAAGTACTTCATTCTCTCTGCAATAAGAAACTTTGCAGTGTGATGTAGCGGTTAAAATGCCAGTCCAGGACCTGGGAGACCAGGGTTCAAATCCACCACTCAGCCACGCAGTTCACTGGGTGACAATGAAGGCCTGTCCCTGCCTCTCAACCTAACCTACCTCACATGGTTGTTGTTTTTTTTGTGGGGAAGGTGGGGGATACATATGTAGGCCGCCTTAAGCTCCCTGGAGGAAAGCTGGGATATAAATGTAATAAATAAATGTATAAACAAACAAACAAACGAGCTTTCCTTTATTTATTTGCATCCTGCCTTTCTCCTAGTGCAGGACTCAGGGTGGCACATGGCATAAATTAAAAGTGATACTAATAAAGCATACTGTGTGTGTGTGCTATTTTAAATCAATAACCCTGTTAAAACCAGCGCTGAATATCATTTTAACACATAAAAACACAATGCAAGTGCTCTTTTTGGGCCGTTTTTGCCCCTTTTTCGCAGTTTAAATCAGTTTAATTAATACTTACCCTCAGCAGAGGCTGCCACAACAGCCAGGTTCAATTCCTTTATGTCAGAAAAGCTGACTGGGAGACCTTCGCCAGACTGCTGCCTCTTAGTCTAGCCTGCCTCACAGGGTTGTTGTGTTGACAATGTGGTGTTGGGACAATGTGGTGGCCCCACACTCTCTTTGGATAAAAAAGTACAATCATGATCCGTGATTTCTAATTTTCATGGGAGTTTTTAATATCTGAGTCACTGGCTGAGGTGAGATTTGAATCCAGAACTTCCTGGTTCATGCTTCATGTTCTTTGCAAGGCAGCCAGAGACTGGGCAGCGTTGAGCTGTGGTGGCGTGGACATGCTGCCTAAGGGGACCTCAAGGAGAAAGGGAAGCAGATCCCTCGAATAAGCTGCCCGCAACCTGTCTTGTGTATGGAGCAGTCCAGAGAAGGTCGTGACAAAGATCCATCACAGGAGAGAAATCACAGTAATAAAGTTTGGAGCAAACACAATAAAGGCAAATCCGGGCTTCCTGTTTAGAGAAATTAAATTGTTACAGGAGTCAAAAGGCGGGGCAGCAGAGATTTCTTGAGAAAACACCAGCCACACATTTTCCATTTCCAGTCTGTGCTGTGTTTGTGCTCCGGGTGGGAGAGTGGGGTCAGCTCCTCAGTTTTTTAAAGCACATATTAGCCACAAGGAAAGTCCACCAGAGATCTCACTCTTCAGCTGCCTCAGAGACTAGGCCCCTGGGGTGAATATCCTGATTGTGTCCCAGATACTTTTTTGCCTTTGATTTTTAGGCTGGGCTTTTTCATTATTCCAGACTTGCCCCCCCCCCTCCACTATAGCCAGGCACAGGCAAACTTGGCCCTCCAGATGTTTTGGGACTACAACTCCCATCATCCCTAGCTAACATGACCAGTGGTCAGGGATGATGGGACTTGTAGTCCCAAAACATCTGGAGAGCAGATTTTGCCTATGCCTGACTTTAGCTGTGGTTCCTGCATTGCTGGGGGTTGGACTAGACCAGGGATGTCCAACTCCCAAGAGACTGCGATCTACTCCCACTATATAAAAGCACTGGCAGTGATCTACCCCTTGGACTGACCAAGGTTGTTGAGCTTTTTGGGGGGGAGGAAGACTTTTTGTGGGGAAGAATAAGACCCAAAGTGGTTGAGCTTATTCTGGGGAGTCTTCAGCAAAGTTGTTGAGCTTTTTCCCCTTTTTCTGGTGGGATCATTTAAGAATCACGCAATCGACCAGGAACGCCCTGCGATTGACCGGTTGGACATCCCTGGACTAGACCTTTGGGATCCCTTCCAATTCTATGATTCTATGATTCAGTGGCACATCTTCCCCAACCCAGAGTCAGGGACAGGCAGGCTGGCAATCAACTTTTATGATTATCAAAACTGTAGTAAAACTGTATCAATCCAAAGGCCCTGTCCAGATTAGGCGAATTGCTTCGCAACATCTTTTTTATTATTATAACATTTTATTAAATTTTCCAATTAACACACATTTATAAACATCCAACCAAAACTTGCAAATATTCAAAATAACACAGTAACATACATTCCTCTATTGATCTTTTCCACTATCTTCTATTTTGACTTCCCTCCCTCCCCTCATTAGGTTTTCTAATCAAAGCTTATCTCGCAGTTTCTTTGTTTCTTCCCCTTAAAGTCAATTCGCAGGATTTATTTCAACCCTGCAAGAGTTTTTAAACTTCTACAATTCTTTTCCATATAATCCACATATTTACTCCAGTCTTTTAGGAACTTTGCTTCCCCCTGGTTCCGGATCCCGCTAGTAAGTCTCGCTAGTTCTGCATAGTCCATCATTTTTGTCTGCCACTCTCCAATCGTCGGTAAATCCTGTGTCTTCCATTTTTGGGCTAATAAAGTTCTAGCCGCTGTTGTTGCATAGAAAAATAATACATTATCCTCTCTTTTAATTTCTTGACCTATCATTCCTAACAAAAATAATTCAGGCTTTTTGGGGAAAGTATATTTAAAAATCTTCTTCAATTCATTATATATCATTTCCCAAAATTCTTTAACCTTATCGCACTTCCACCACATATGATAAAAATCTCCTTCCTTCTCCTTACATTTCCAGCACATTCTATTGTTCATTCTATACATTTTAGATAATTTTACTGGAGTTAAATACCATCTATATATCATCTTCAGAATTGCTTCGCAACATCATGACCAGAGGCTGTTCCTCAAGATACAAATAGCCCACTCCCAGCTTCCAACTGGCCTGCCTAATTAGCACCAAATTGCTACCAGCAATCAAGAGTAACTTGGTTATTCTAATTACCTGCCCGCTTCTTGCTTTCCTCCCTTACTTTTGTTTGATGTAGCATTTAATTTCCTCTTTCTCTCTGACAAACATGGAAAATGATGCCCTTTATCTTTGCAATCACCCGGGGACTGATCTTCTATATATTATCTCTCCTATCTTCCCTTCTGTACAAACAAACACACCCCAACCAACCTCTTTCCAACTTCTGCTTATTTTTCTTCTTTAAAGCAACTGATTT
This sequence comes from Zootoca vivipara, assembly GCF_963506605.1. Classification (NCBI taxonomy): domain Eukaryota; kingdom Metazoa; phylum Chordata; class Lepidosauria; order Squamata; family Lacertidae; genus Zootoca; species Zootoca vivipara. The sequence goes on along the minus strand of NC_083292.1, from coordinate 26,506,147 downwards.
AACAGGTCGATTCGAGACAGCAGGATTGGGATGTAGCCTACCTGCCTGTCACTTTGAACGGGAAGTTCACCTTTTAATTTGGGGGCATTTGAATTCGCACCCACCACCGTCCACATTCTTGGGCGACTAGTCAAATATTAAGGACTTGCTTTGTATGCAATTAGATTGGGCTTATTCAGGCAGGCCTTTGGGCCTCATAAGATGATTAATATAGTCGCCGTCAAGCTAACATTTGTTCTACAATTTTAACATACAAAGCCAGATTGAAGGCCAGCAACCTAGCAAAACTACTGAAATATAACCGTCAGGAAGGATCGACTTGGAGACTTTATCCCTGTCCAGGCATTCAGACTGCTTCTGCCACCAAGTGCCCTCCACAGATGTTTCAAACTACAGTGGTACCTCGGTTTATGAACACAATTGGTTCCAGAAGTCTGTTCATAAACTGAAGCGTTCATAAACTGAAGCGAACTTTCCCATTGAAAGTAATGGAAAGTGGATTAATCTGTTCCAGATGGGTCCGCGGAGTACTCAACCTGAAGCGTACTTAACCTGAAGCATGGGTGTAATTGGTTCCGGAAGTCTGTTCATAAACTGAAGCGTTCATAAACTGAAGCGAACTTTCCCATTGAAAGTAATGGAAAGTGAATTAATCCGTTCCAGATGGGTCCGCGGCGTTCATAAACCGAAAATTCATAAACCGAGGTTCCACTGTACAGTTCCCATCAGCCCGTCTGTTGCAGCCCAAAATGGCTGTGCTGACAAGAAAGGATGAAATAGTCCAAAATATAGTCCAATATATCTGCAAAATATAGTCCAAAATATCTGTAGGGCACCAGGATGAAAGCAGAAACATTCCTAGCCTGAAACACCCACGATCCCAAAGCAAGGATCATTTTGAACCCCCGCCCGCTATGTACTGTTGAAAGCACCTTAGGGCTTCCTGTATTCACCTTGGCTGCAACCACACCTTTGGCTGATTGGAAAGCCAATATAGCGCTTTATATATTGGGAGGGTAGAAGCAGACCTATTAAGGCAAGCTGCATCAGGGTCTCTTTCTTGCAGGTGCTTCCAGAAGGGCGTGGATCAGCACCTGGCATCTCCTGGTGGCTACAGCCAAAGTGGCTCTGCTCTGTCTCCACAGTTACTAGAGGTAGCAATGCTTCTGAATCCCAGTTGCTGGAAAAGGCAGATTTGCTCTTCTTGTGCTCAGGTCCTGCTTGCTGGCTTCCCATTGGGACACCTGGTTGGCCACTGTGAGAACAGGATGTTGGACTAGACGGGCCACTGGCCTCATCCAGCAGGGCGCTTCTTAAATCTTATGTCTTGGTCTTGGATGAAATTGCCATCTTTTCAACTTAATTCCCCCCTCCCGCCCCAAACTCAGCCCCCAGCAAAGTCGACACATTCTTGGTTTTGACTTCTTTAATTTGCCTCTTTTTTTCTCTCCTTTCGGTTTACAAGTTAAATCAACAGGAAACAATAAACCATTTTTTTCTCGTCATATAATATATATATATATATATTTATAAAAATCAGTCTTGAGAATTAATTTAAAAACAAAAAGTCCTTTGTAGCGATCACTCCCTCTTCTTTAATGTTTTCTATTAAGAGGTGTTATTGGTCAGCACAGCAGGATTTAATTTTTTTTAAATTACCTTTACAAAAAAAAACAAAAACCCAGTGTGTCTTTTTCTAAGATGTTTTGGACTTTACAAATGGGGTGGGGGGAGAGAACATCCATTGAGTTTTACTGCTAGAGATGGGGAGGATGTGTTTGCCATCAGAAATGCAGCATTTGAGGGGGGAGCAGCATTTTAATGTATCAAAGCTTGTGTTATCCAAAATGGGTTTTCCACACTGGATACGCACATACATACCTCTCCCTGAAATAGTTCGCGGATTTTGAGGTGTGCATGCAATTTTCTTTTTATAAGATGGGGAAGAAAAGGCAGCTCATTCACAAACTCCGTAACCACTCCTTTCAAATCATATTCACCTTGGGCAGAAAATTTTCTGCTGTGTAATCTGCTCTAGGGGCTAACTCTCCATGGGTCATCAAATTGGGTTGGAATCCTCAGAACAGGAATTCCCTGCTCATTTCAGTGGAATGTGTAATGGTGTAAAGTCCAGAGCCGTAGTCTAATCAAGCTAGCTCCAGGAGTCCTTTTTAAAAAAATAATAATCCCTGGATTAAATCTTCCCCCTGACAGATATCTTAAAAAAAAATCCCTAGCTTTGGTACAGAAAGGAAGTCACTAGACTGAGCTAAAAATAAAATTTCCACTGCCCCTCCCCCAATATACAACAGGGCCCAGTCTTCATTATCTGCAAACCATAGGTAACACCATGAATTGGGGAAAATTCTCCCTCCGATAACATGGCCACGCCTGGTTGGGCAGCCAGGAGGAATCGTGTCGTGCTCCCCAAATGTCCTCATCATTTGAGTAGCTTTAGTTTAGGGCAAAATTTAGAATCTGAGAAGCAGTCGTTCCATTCACTGTCCTGTAGGAAGCAGCGTGTCGACGTATTTTCCAAAGCAGCAGAGGCTCTGCTTGGAATGCTAAGGGCCGCAATACTGTAATGCAGAATTTGCGGTTGCAATACCCTCTGGGTGTTTTGGGCTACAAATTCCCAGCCTGTGCACCGTGGGGCTGATGGGAATTGTAGTCCAAAATATCTGGAGGGTATCAAATTGTCAGATGTTTGCAGTATCTCAAGTCTCCTGCAAACTGCAATTGCGTTAACCAGCCTTCCCGAGGCCTGTCTCTGAGCGATGAATTGTTGAGCTTTAGCAGCTTGAATCATTATAAAGATAAATCAGGGGCTCCTGGATGTATTCCCCAAAGGAAGTTCCCCTGCTTTAAGCACTTGGGTCAACATTCTCTGGAATGGAAGGTCCTTGGCAGGGCGCAACCATTTGCTACTGAAGCACTTTGTTTCCTGCCACAACTATGAACCGAGGGGGGAGGGGGGACACACCTGCAACTGGTGTATGTGCAACCGGTTTGCCAATTTGTAATGTTCAGTGTTCCTTTAAAGAGGCATTAGAAAGTTTGTTCTTTGCACTGTGCGTAACAGGGAGCGAGGAATGTCTTGGTAGCAGATTTCTGTGTGTGAGAGAGACAGAGAGAGAATGGGAAGGGGGGTGGGGAGCAGTGTAAAAGTGTCTTATCCAGATAAAAAAGGAATACAGGATTCAAAGTGGTTGGGGGGGATTCCTGATTGGGGGGGGGGGTTAAATCCACAACTCCAAGGACACCAGGCACACAAACCTGGTACTGGGACACATGCAGTGTAAGAATTCTGTGGACTCATATGGACTGTCTTGGGCTGACAGACCCTTCCTCCTTCCCCTTCTCAAGATGCAGAGCTTGGCCAGGAAAGCAGAAAACACTACTTCTTGCCCAGCACACAGAGACCCATGGAGAAGCAATAAAACAAAATAAAAAAATAATTTAAAACTTATTCTTTGTAAGGAGAAGGGGCAGGCTCCACCCATTCCCAAAATAAATAAAGTTCAACTGCACGGAGGTGGGGGTGAGGTTGGGTTCCGAATCAGCCATATCCCAGTTATTCATGGCGCCCGGATTCTCCCGACCATCATCCCCCCCCAATCTGAATTGAAAAAGACACCCTGTGGGGCAATAAGAAGGTGGTCCTCCCCCTGCCCCATCGCCCATCAATGAGGAATGATCAAGGCCACAGATCAAGCGGCGGTCCCCAGAGGGGAGCTGTGACCCAGTTCCCGGCGCCTACCCCCACTCTCAGGGCATGGTTTCCTGCTACCCCCTCCCCTCTTACCCGCCCACAGCCCACTCCAAAGTTAGCTTGGCGTGGTCTTTCCAAGTCCCTGAAGTTCCAGGCATGGCTTTGATTGGAGGAAACCTGGAGTTTGGTTGGGGGCAGAGGTATCCCAACATAACCCCACCCTGCCACACCATCTAGCTCTCCGAGGAGCCGCCGCCTCCAACGTTCAGTTCCTGGGTGTTCTCAGCCTCCTCCGGGATGTCCTGCATCCTCAGGAAATCTGGAGACCAGGCAAAAAAGACCTTGTTATCTCAAAAGGCAGCGGCGGATAACGGCCGTTAATGAAGATCAAAAACGGAAAAGAAAAAGCAGGTCGACTGTAGCATGCAGGTCTTTTCTTGGCTCTTACACCTGGACGTTCGCACCAGATTTTTATATGCGTGCAAATTTGGCCAAATGTTTAGAATCTGAATCTAGAATCTCAAAATGTAATATTTATACATGTCCAAAAGCAATACTGCACAGTCTACATTTCTAGGGCCAAGAGTATCGATACCATGAGAGGGAGGGGAAATCTCTCAGTTTGGTATCAGCTGCAAATCTGATGAGCATTCCTTCATCCATGTCATTTATAGAGATGTGGGACAACATCAGGTCCAAGACAGAACCTTGTATCTTAATGATTGTATTTTATTTGTTGCTCTGCGCAGGGCCACCCAGAGAACATATACTGATGGAAAGCTCTACAGATATGGAAAATAATCAGGTAAGTAAATAAATAAGTGCTCAAAGGGTAAGGGGGGGAAAGCTACAGGAGGACCATGATGAAAAGGTACCTGCAAAAGATTTCACCTGCTTATTCAACAGGATACTTGGCTGGCCATGCCAATGAAGACCTACCCTTGACTGCTGTTCCATTTAAAAGGAAATCCCTCTTTTATTTTATTTTATTTTATTTGAAGCATTTATATGCCACTTAATAATTAGCATTTCTAAGTGGTGTATATAAAAATATATTGGGAGGGAGTTCCACAGGCTTGGACCAACTGTGCTGAATGTGTGGCTTCTAGCAGTTACAACCTGTGCATCTGAGCCGGGGGGTGGGGCACCTGCAAAGAGCCTGGTGATCAGGCAGGGATCTGAGGGATCAGGAGGTCCTTATAATATCCTGGACCCAAGCTGTAAAGTAATGCAAGGCCCTTGAACCTGGTCTGGCGTCATATGGGCAGTTACGTTTGGCTTCAGTTTTAATCTCTCAGGAGAGCCTAAACATAGGGGGAACTTGGCTACCCTCCCTTGCAGGGGCAAGTTTGATGACATCACAGCTGCAGCATCTCCAGAGAAAGACCTTTCATCCCTCACCTCTTGGGCTCGAAGGGGGAGAATGTGGGTGGGCAACCCCTCCTCCTCCTTCCTCGGGGAGCACCTCCAGATCCTGGTCACCCTCCTGGAGTCTTCCAGGCGCACCGTGGTAAGCCATGTCATCCCGCTGACAACCGGCGAAGGTCCAGTGGAGGGAGTGGCTGCCAGGAGACAGCAGGTCGCCTCCTCGGCTCTGCTGTCGGAAAGAGAAGAAGGGGGTTAGCCTGGATCAAAGCCTCAAAAGGATATGTTCCGATGAGCTGTTGCATTATGAAGATACTCTTTAATACCGTGGTTTTATTAATGTGGGTTGTAGCCAATTATATATATATTTGCATTCCATTGTTTTTATTTGTTTATTTATGTCGTAATACATATATGGAATCTTTACATAGTAATACATATGCATTATATTTGTAAATTCACATTTTCACATTTCATTATGTACCCGTGTTTCTCATATTATAAGACACGTCTTATATTTATTTTTTCCTCAAAAAAACACACTATGGCTTATTTTCAAGGGATGTCTTATTTTTTTCCTCCTCCTCCTGCCGAGGCCGGCATTGCTGCTGCGCCTATCACTATGTCTTATTTTCGGGGTATGGCTTATATTCCTTGAATGCTTAAAAATCCTGCTATGGCTTATTTTATGGGTATGTCTTAAAATATGAGAAACAGGGTACCAACATTTAGCCATTTCTTATTTGCTTCTTATTTCTTGCCCTGTGTTTTCCCTCCACCCGTGCGTGACTTCCTTGTTATTATTTTGTAACTTTTGTAACTGTGGTTGTATTTCTGTATCTTAATAATTAAACATACATTCTTATATATCTGTTTAACTTAACTTTGTGAAATCAGTATATACATATCAATACATATCAATAAATTCTTGCCAACAACAAATAATGGGCACGACGGACCTAAGTCCATTCAATTCAGTGGACCTACTCTGAGCAGAAGCAGTAAACAACCCTGGGTCTTTGTTACTGCTAAGCTGCCTTGGAAGGATTTTTGCAGAATTGTAGAGTTGGAAAGGACCCAGAGGGGTCTCAGCTAAAAAGTGGGCTATAAATAATTATACATAAATAGACTTAAGCTTCAGAGAGACTTAAGCTTTCTTAAAATGGATCTACCCACCTCGTGCAGAGCTCAGGGAAGGAACAAGGTTTTTCCACCCCCAACTTATGCATCTCAGTGGGAGAACCTAGTATCTTTTTTTAAGGGCAAATTGGGGGGGGGGGTGGCACAAAAACACTGAGGGCAGGATACAGCCCACAGGGCAGCTCCCCATCCTGCGGTAACTAATTGATCTAATGCTCCTTCCCTGTTTATTGTGCCACCATTTGCTCTGTTTTCCTACATTGATATTTAGACTTGGAAACCCTCCATTGGACCCTATTGAGATTTTATTGGGATACCTGAAGGGAAATGGTTTGGGGATGGAAAAAGAAGTATTTTATTATTTGCGGATGTCATAAAACATAATTCAGTCCCAGTCAGCATGTCCATTTTGCACTCCCACCATCCTCGGCCAGTCCAAACTGATGGGAGGCATCCGGAGAGTACTGGGTTGGTGAATACTGGTCTGACCGGAAAGCTTTTGAGCCCAATGGGAAGAAGCGCTTACCGGAGGTGGGGTGAAGCTTTGGTACAGAGCGTCGCCTGCGGGCAAGCTGCGCCTCCGAGGCTCCGCCCCCTTGCGCCCCCAGGCCGCCTCCAGGGGCTGCCGCAGAGCCACCAGCTGCCTGCGCGCTTCTTCCGCCTCCTGCTCCTGCCGGGCCCTCTCCTGCTCGCTCTCCCGCAGACGGACCTCCAAGGCAGCCGCCTCCTGCACTTTCTCCTGGCAGAGCTGCCGGCAGCGGCTCAGCTCCTCCTGTAGCAGCGTGTGCTGCTTCTGCAGCAGCGAGAGGTCGCTGGCCTGCCTGTCGGCGGAGGAGGAGCCTTCCTTGCGCGAGTTGGTCCGGCTCAGCCTCTCCCGCCGCTCACCAGCCTCCTGCAGCTGAAGCTCCAGGAGGGAGTCCTGATGCGCCACAACGCCCTGGAGGGGAGCAAAGGGGGAGGTGCCATTAGCAGGAGGCAGGATTGCCCAACCGGACTTGTTATTGGCTCTCGATATCCAGAAGGGCATTGCAGGGGCTGTTGTGCTGCCACCGTCTTGCATCCTTGGCCAGCTACAACAGAGGGACAGTGGACGACAAGCCAAGCATAATCCTGCCCAGTAGCCCCGCCATTACTGAAGAAACTGGCCTCTGGGGACTCAAAATCAGGCTTTCCCAAGCTGGCACCCACCAGTTGTTTTAGACTGCAGTGCCCACCAGCCCCCCGGCAGCACTGCCATTGTGGACTACAATTCCCAACAGTCCCTGGCAACATGATCCTGCTAGCTGGGACTGATGGGAATTGTAGTCTGAAACATCTGGAAGGCATGAGGTTGGTTGGGGAAAGCTGCTGAAAATGTCTGGGCCTCCTCAGGAAGAGAACTGCATAAGTGCAGGTGTAGGGCAGTATACAAATTTAATATAACAACAACTGGATTGTGAAAAGCAAGCACGTTCTGCTCCTGTTTTGCCTTCCTGGGGCTGGTCACCTGGCTCAGCAACAGGCCATTTTCTACCTTTCATATACTGCACGACTGCATCTTACATGGCAGTTCACTTTCCAAGCGTCCCATGCATAAACAAAAATTGTGCATACCCTAAACCATGGGTAGGAAAACTAAGGCCCTTCTAAATCGCCTTCTAAATCCGGCCCATGGACGGTCCGGGAATTAGCGTGTTTCCACATGAGTAGAATGTGTGCTTTTATTCAAAATGCATCTCTGGGTTATTTGCGGGGCATAGGAATTTGTTAATTCCCACCCCCCCCCCATAGTCTGGCCCCCCACAAGGTCTGAGGGACAGTGGACAAGCCCCCTGCTGAAAAAGTTTGCTGACCCCTGCCCTAAACTTTGGAACTGCCCTGCAGTCAGACAGTTTTTTTGGGGGGGGAGTGAGAGACTCCCCTGCACTCCCAGAGTCTGCATGCAGAGCAGGCCTTGCCCCCCAAGCAAGACGGAGAGCTTAAAAGCTCTTTTCATGCTTGGGTCACCTGAAGCGGACACAGAGCAAAAAGAGCTTTCAAGCTCTGCGCCTTGCTTGCATTGAACTTGCACAATTTCAACCAGGAAAGTTAAATGCACATAAGATGCAACTGTACTGTACCAAAAAAATGCAAGCTCTCAGCAGACACAGCTCTGAAACAAACGGCATCCTCTTTGAACGGGAGCCCTGGAATGGAGGTTTGAATCACACTGACCTGCAGGTTGTGAAGAAGGGAGTACAGAGTCCTGAGCCGCTGCAGCACTTCCTGTGGGATGGAAGGACAAGGCAATCAGTCCGATAAGGCTGCGCCACCCCATAGCCCCCAGCCCCAGCCCACTGGCCCAGGTCTCCTCTGTTCCACTCACCTCCTGTGGTACTTTCTGTTGTAGCTGATTGCCGTTCCCATCCTACAACAGGGATGCAACACAAACTGTGTCAGGTGCTACCTTGGAAAAACTGGCCAGGAAATCACATATCCACCTTAGCTCTGTACTGTCTACACTGACTGGAAGCTGCTCCCCAAGGATTACAGGCATGGGACATTTCTAGCCTGTTAAATGTCTGGAGGCACCAGCAATTGAACCCAGAACACTCTGCAGGCAAGGCAGGTATTCTATCGGTAAGCTACGGATAGTTGTTTTTTTTCCTTGGGGGAAAAAACCTCCAGTGGAAATCTTAAAGCTCTTGAGATGTTTCAACTAGTGAGGTTGCTTGGGGCTTGCCTGGGGAATTTTTTTGGTTTGTTTTTCAAGCTTTCTTTGAGAATACAGGGGTACCTCTACTTACGAATTTAATGCGTTCCGAACGCACATTTGTAAGTCGAAAAAAGTTGTAAGTCGAATCCCATAGGAATGCATTGGGAGAAAAAATTCGTAAGTAGAAGCAACCCTACCTAAAAATTCGTAAGTAGAAAAAATCCTATCTAAACTGCATCCAAGATGGCGGACGGAGCTCCGTTCGTAAGTAGTGTTATTCGTAAGTAGAGGTACCACTGTACTGGTGGTGGTGAGAAGGTTCCCTAGAGGTAAGAAATGATTTTACAGCTTCTCCTTAATTGAAAGTAAGATCATTTCCTGCTGGGGAGGCAGGAGGGTGTTGCTTTCTCCCAGTTCAGTTTGGTCCATCTTGGCCCAGGAGAACCTTCTGCTCCATTCTAGACTTCAGGCCAGGCCCAGAGCTCAGGCGCAAACTCCCCACCAGCCACACCAAAAGACTCACCCGTTGATTTGAGTCAGACTCAAGCCTGATGAATTCCGGGGAGCCATTGATGGTTCCGGTTTCGCCATCTGCAGGCGGAAAATAGATGAAACCAGGTGAGAGGGGGGGATCCCTTTCCAAACACCTTGATCCTTCCCGCACCCCAAATCTTAGCTCCATAAACTCCATGAAAATTTAACCAGCAAAGAAAATCAAGTTGGGGCAAATTCATTCACTATCCAAATTTACACCAAACAGAGGTCACTTCCGAATGACCCGTTGATTGAGCCTGTTTATTTCTCTGTTTTGATTCATGCTGGTTTTAATGTGTTTGTTTCTTCGTTGTTCTACCTCGCTTTGAGTTATTTTTGTGAAAAAAGCAACCAATAAAATTGATCGATAATAATGAAAATAATTAATTGCACAACCCGATTTTCCTGGCATGTGACTGAATACTACCCATGAAACAGTGATAGTCCAGAAGGGGCGACAGAAGTTGCTCAACACATGGAGTTATGAATTCATTCCCTTGGACTAGCTCAGCAGGGGAGCTGCTCTGCCCCATAAGGTGAACTTTGGGGTGGGGGTGGGGACGGACTTGCTAGGGGAAACTGGCAGGGAAGAGGGGCACACAGTCATAGAAGAGTTTAGGGCTGGCTCCGTACTTGTGGAATTTGGGCTGGAGCACCCGTTGGGAGCCTGGCTATGGTTCTGGTCTCGGTCCCAGCTGGGTCCCACGAAGAGATCTTTGAGAAGTTCCACTGCGCAGGCATTTTGTCAGTAAAGAAGGGGGGGAGTGAAGACAAAGGGAAAGAGACGCAGATTGATTAGTAAGCCATGTAATATTTGCCATATTATATTAATATGTACAATAAAGCCTGGTTACCAACATTGCCCCCCCCATCTCCAACCAAGCTGTCACACTTTATTGCAGCCTTTGTCAACTCAGTGCCCCCTGCACCCGCTGTTTTGGACTACAACTCTCACACTGCAAAGCATCCTAACCTGCTAGCTGAGCAGTCTAGCCTGCCAGCCGTATCTTCCTATGAGACAATGCAAGCTCTTGGGAGCTCAAAGAAGCCCATTTGCTCCTTCCTCCCTCAAGCCACCTGTGGTTTATTGGACACCCTATTTGTGCCTCCTGTGACCCCTCATCGGAGGCAGGAGACTTGGGCCTGGACGGGGAGTGTCCCTTAAGTGCCGCAGCATGCTACCTTCTTTGACGGCCTCCTGGATCAGCTTCTCGCCCTGGGGGGTGTCTGACGACTCGGTGCGGAAGAGGGTGCGAGGGTTCACGCAGCTCAGGGGCCCGTCCTCGCTGCAGCTCTGAAGGGCCAGGATGTCCGCGAAGAGCCTCACTTTATCCTCCAGGAGTTCTGAGATTTCCCGGTCGCACTGGAGTATCTTATCTGCACGAGGGAGGAAGAGACATGGCTGCCGGGGGGAGGTGGTGGGTAGCAGGAAGAGCACCCTTTCTTAGAGTTCTGGTTTCGTTTGCCCTACCTTTCATCTTCCGCAGAGAGGCCTCGTTCTCTGTCTCAACGAGTGGGAAATCGGCCCGGTCGGGGCAACTGTAGTGGGCAAAGCGACAACCAAAAAGATCGGTTTAATATTCCTGGCAGAGCAACGGATGTAACTTGCACCTTTTATGCAGGAAGCTACATTCCAGACACATGAAAGCCAGAGGAGGAGGGGGCAGAGGAAGGCGTGTGAGGGGGTGTGGCCTGGGCAGAGGCCCGAGGGCTGGGGAGAGAGGCCCGGAAGGCTGCATTTGGCCTCTGGGCCCGAGATTGCCTACCCTGGTCTACCATGACTGAGGATCCAACCTGGGACTTTTCTGCGTGTCAGGTCGGTGCTCCACTGCTGAGCTAAATAATTTTTTAAAAACTTGTATCTTCCATCAGCATGCATTAGATCCAAAGCAGACTTTAGGAATTCTCTTGCTCTGAAACCTGACGCAAAACGACCTAATAAGCATCTCTCAAGACTGATGTGCAGACTGTAATTTGAATTTTGCACTGCTCCAAATTTGGTGAGATAGTATTTGGCACACACACACACAAACGGTACCAAAATCCATTTAAAAATGTGGGTATTTTAAAGATTTGTTATTAAAAAATGTGTACATGCTCAGTGATAAAATGTGGAGTAAAATCCATTGGGGGGATGGTTTTGGTTTGTTTTAAATTGATTATTGTGGAAATAGGATGGAGTGGGCTTATGGACGTGAAGCTAAAGCAAATTGGAAATAGGTTGATAGTCAATAAAACCACCTCACCTTTGCCATTCATTGTTCTGTTAGCCCTACTACTGTTAACCTTCGGGCCAAATATCTGCATAATTTATGCACCCACAGATACAGAAGGGCATTTTCTCTTGCACCTTCCAATGTGACCGATACCTTCGGCTTTTGGGGGTGGAAGGTTTAAGGGCACCTGCTGCTCTAACGGGTTATGCCCCTGTGGTCCAGAAGAAATTGAAACAGTGAGCCATGCCCTACCATTTTGTGAGATTTATTGAGATCTCCGGAAAGGATTGGTGATCCAGAAACACCTTTGTATCTTCTGAATATTAAGTTTTTCTTCTTTGGGTAACATTGTTATAGAAACAGTAGCTCAGTTCCTGTTGACAATGATGAAGGGACGAGGGAGGGGGAGTTATTTAGGGGAAGGACCATCAGTCAGAGGTAGAGCTGCTTCTCTGCACACGGAAGTCCCAGGTTCAATTCCTGGCACCTCCGGGGCGGCTGCAAAAAGATCCCAGTCAGTGTGGACAATTCTGCGCTAGTTTTTTTTCTTTTTCGGCAGAAGGGCAGCTTCCTACCTTCCTACGTTTATCCAAAGAAAATGTGGCCGTGTTTCACCATTTGCTAAGAGGTTGCTCGACAATCTTGCCCCTCGTTTCATACGTTAATGGGTGTGGACGTTTTTATTGTGAGGTCTGTTGGCTGGATCAATAAACTGGTCGACAGACCGACTGATCTGTCCATCCCTACAACAGCCTTCGACCAGGAGGGCTGGGCCCCATCAGCCACAACACTCACAGCTGGACCGCCTGCTGGATGTGCCTCATCCAGGTGTTGCGCTCGTCCCGGGAGGCGGTGTGCACCTCGTACATCTCTGGCGGGGTGTTGCTGAGGAGGAACATGCCCTTCTCCTGGTTGGCAATGTCTCGCACAATCAGTCTTTGGAGGGAGATGACAGAAGGCTTGTCCTGGGAGAGGGGGAAGAAAGTCGATAGCATTTGTGGCGCCCTTCTGATTGTTTTTTTTTAAAAAAAATTCATTACTACAGTAATTTTAATTACTATGTTTATCCAAAGGGCTCCAAGGTGTTTACATGGTTTTCCCCCTTCAGGTTGGTGGCGGTCATTGCCTCCTATGGGAGCAAGTTCCACAGTTTAACTATGTGTGAAGGGCTTTCTTTCATCTGTCCAGCTTCCCTTAGCCAGAGTATCCAGTTTGAGAGTCTGGGCCCTTTACACCAGGGAATAGGCACAGCCCACAGAGCATATCTCACCAGGGTGGGGAAGGTGTACTTCTGGTCCTTCTCCTGAAGGAAGATGAGAACATCTGTCATCAGAACTACCAGGACGTCTGCAAGAGAAAAGGGGAAGAAACAAGGTGTTAGGGGCTGAAAGGTCTCCCGGGTTGTTGCTGCACATTCAATCTCTTGCACTCCCCTATCAAAGTGAAGATCCTGTAGAACCACTACCCAGCACTGCTTTTCTGGAAGGAGATAGCAAGGTCCCCTTTATCACCCTGGCTGTCACTTGCATCCTCCATTCTCAGAATCGCCTGCCTTGGAAGGGGTTACATCCCCCTGGAAGGAGAAGGCTCACACGACTTGGGGGTTGCTACTGGATTCTACACTACCACTGGAAGCCAAGTGGCTAAGAATGCCTTTTTACGGCTCCGTCTGGCTCACCAGCTATGGCCCCTTTTAGAGAGAGGTGAATTGGCCACTCCACTCCATGCTCCGGTAATTTCCAGAGCATTGGATCACCGCAATGTGTTTTCCGTGGGGCTGCCCTTGAAGACTACTAGGAAACTTCCAACTAGCCCAAAACGCAGCAGCCACATAGTTGGCTGGGATTCTGTTTGGATCTCATATAACCCCTGGTTTAAAACAGCTGCACTGGTTGCCAGTTTGTTTTGGGGCCCCAAAAGTTGTTTTTAATTTTGCATTGTTTTAATGCCATAACCTTCCCTGGGACCTTAGGGTGAAGGGCAGGTTTATAATAACAACAATAATGGCATTATTTCAAACTGCAAAGTGCCTTGAATGTGCTGGCCAAAAGCCGATGCATAACCATAGCAAATACATATATAAAGCATGGCTGTGCCTGTTCAGAATCGGAGATTCTTTTTGCAGTCTGGGAGACCTCCCTCCTTGAGAGCCACATGCCACTAGAGGGTGGCAGTGAGCTACACACACAACCCCACAGGCCCCACCCACCTTTGAAGCGCCCGGTGGCCGTCTTCCAGAGCATGCAGCCATCGTGTACCAGCTTGCGCCGCAGCATCTCCTCTTTGCAGAAGGGGCCGTGCTCCCAGGGAAGGTGGGCCTTGGCGCGCCCATCTACCCGCCCGTAAATCTCCTGCAGCCGCGCATTCTTCTCATAGTCATGCACTTCCTGGTCGACGGTGGAAATGAGTTCCTTGATCAGAGTCAGGGAGGTGCTCAGGTCCTGCTGGTCCGCTTCGTTCCCTGGGGTGGGGGAAGGCAGGTGGGGAGACCATGATCAAAGGCTCGGTTTGGTTATCGGGCTTTTTGGCCCGAGGGAAAACCTCTCTGCCAACCAGAACCCATTGCAGCCTCTCACAGTTGCTGCCTCCCAATCGCACTGCAGATTCAATGCCCCTCTGTCTCGCTCACTTCCAGTTCCTGGGTTTCAAGGGGGTACCAGACCTCACCCACATTCAGCAGGGCTATAAGCATCACTAGACCATTCTGAACAAAGCAACACAGCAGGCTCCGGGTATGAGTCTTAATTTTATCTCCCCCACCAAATGGCTTTACTGAGCTTGGGAAGTTCATCAAGGTCACATTAGGATGGTTATCAGCAGCTGAATATTAATTTGTTATGTCCTGGGCATAGCTGCCAAGTTATCCCTTTTTTTAAAGGGATTTTCCCTTATGCTGAATAGGCTTCCTTGTGAGAAAAGGGAAAAATTGGCAGCTATGGTCCTGGGAGCTGTGTACAATTCCACTTTTGGTAGAATGGTACCAAAGGACATGGCAGGTGATGACAATCAATAGAGTATCTAGGTCCGATTTTTGTGTGCAGACCCTTTAAATACCATGCAGTGCATCTTGAATGAATCATCCATCTCCCTTAAATACAGTATATATGAAACTGCATATACCCAAACCCTTGGAGCTGCTCCCATGGCTAATGGGTGAGGGGGCAGAGAGTATGGCCAGCACTCCCAGAGCCCATGTGCTGAGCAGGGCTTGCCCAGCAAGTAAGGCAGCGAGTTTAAAAGCTCTTTCCACATCAGGTAACCCAAGCAGAACCCCACATGAAAAGAGACTTGAAGCTCAGTCTACGCCTTGCTTGCGGGGCCAAGGTGTGTTTGGTGTGCTGGCTCTGGAAACCGAGGGGTGCTTGTGTGTGACCTCGCGGGAACTCAGATTGCTCAAGAGATCTCGTGAGATCACCCCGGAGTCATTGTGCAGAGTGGGCCTTGCCATACAAGCAGGCCCAGCACAAAAAGAGCTTTTAAGGCTTAAGCTCTCCGCCTTGCTTGCATTTAACTTGTGCAATTTCAACCAGCCTGCCTTCAACTGTGCAAGTTAAATGCATGTAAGACACAATTGTACTGCATTACAAAGAAAGAAGATTCCTGATGATTGATTGCATACATAATGAAGCTCCAGAAATGCTTCAGAGGGTTGGTATTGTAGGCATTAGTTGACTGTTTGATGGTCATGATTAAGAGAAAAAGAAGCCAGCTTTTTGCCCCTTTGGTGAAAGGTCACCCTGCCCTCCATTCTCTGGTACCTTTGGAGTTCTGCAGGATCCGGTCGATGAGCCCGGGGTACTTGGTGATGCGCTGGGTCACCAGAAGGATGCACTCTTGAACCCCGTGCCGCCTCAGCACCGTCGACCGTGTCAGCCTCTGGAGAAAGGGGCAAAAATTTACACCGGGGAAACAGGTTTCACAGCCTTGGGAGTCGGATTTCCCATTTGGGGTGGAAGGGGGTGAGGTGATAGACCTTCCCAGTGGGAAGGAAAGACGGAGAGGCCCTTTACCCGGATGAACTGCTGGAACCGCTTGTCCCGTGCAAAGAGCTCCTTGTAAAGCTTCACGGCCTTAGTGTGGCGGCTGCAGAACTCAGAGTAGGCCTTCTTCATCTGCTCGGCGCTGCTGCCTGAAAACTGGAAGGCAGAAGTACAAGGAGGTGAGATCACAACAGGGAGACAGGCCACAGCTCAGCTGGAAGAGGACCTGCCTTGCATGCGGCAGGAGGTCCCAGGTTCAATTCCCCACTGGTATCTCTGGGTAGGGCTGGGACTCCCTTGCTTCAAACCCTGGAGAGTCATTGCTGCCAGTCAGTGTAGACAATACTGAGCTAGATAAACCCATGGTCTGGCTCAGTACAAGGCAGTTCCCCATGTTCCTGACATATAGCCGGGCAGGGAGAAGGGAGATAAAGATAGTTGCTTTCTCCCTCTATGCCCCTCCATGCCACACACCCCACTCCAAATGGGTGAGACCAGCAAGAATGGTGGCTGCTGCACCTGTTGGATGAGGATGTCCCCCAGTCGGTTGATGACGAAGTTCTTGTTGCTGTCGGCGGCCAGGGACTCCTTGCGGCGCTCCAGGAGCTGGACGAGGAAGCGGTCGTGGATGTCGCTGAGCTCATCCACGCAGGGGAACATGCTCTGCACCAGGGCCACATCCATCTGGAGGTCCTCCAGCATGCCCTTGCGGAAGAGGTTGGTCATGATCTTCAGCGTTTGCACGTGGTGGAGCTCTGTCTGGATCAACTCTGCAGGAGTGGGAAGAGGGGAGATGTGAACCAGTTTGCATTGGCATAGTAGAGGCAAAAGAAGGTGGGGTGGGGAGGGTGCGCCAGGGCTCACCCACACTTCTGTTTTGCCTGTCCAAGAGGTTTTTCATTCGCCCCACCGCTTTCCCCTGGGAAAAGCCGCTGTTTACTGCTGAACTGGAGCAAACATCAGCTGGGTTTTCTGTGGATTGATGTTTGCTCCAATTCAGCGATAAACGGCGGGTTTCCCCAGGGAAAGCAGCGGGACACAAGGAAAGCCTCTTAGAGCTGTGGCTAGAAGTCATGAACCAAACGGAAGAAATCGTGTGACATAAGTGTGTAAGAACACTGAGTGTAAATAGTACAATTCTCTTCCTGGAAATGAATCGGTTCAGAATTCAGATGGTAGAATTATCTTGTGTCTGAATGTTCCACCCACACCAAAGTGTTTGTGTGCCATTAGGGAGAATTCTGTCTCCTCCCTGGTGTGCTACCTTTTTACATGCCAGGTAGTTTTATTTATTTTCACACAGGGGAGCACTCAAATATGCAATTTCCACTTCCTCCTGCAAGCGGAAGTTGTGCAATCCCAGGAGGGCTGTGCTCATGGTGTCAGAGGTCTGGATGGGACCTCTAATTCCCCCTTTAAGGTTGTTATTCTGGCCAACAATAAACCCGGTCCCAAAATCAATACGGTCAAAACACCACTCAGGGGGTTGTATTTGGTTTGAGACACTTATCAAGGAGGATCCTAACAATTTCTGTATGCCTCCCTGCGAAGAGGCTTATAAAAACCAGGAAAGGCTTAAATTCTACAAACTCTGTATAGCAATTTCCACTGGGGGGTGGAAGGAAGGAAGGAAGGAAGGAAGGAAGGAAGGAAGGAAGGAAGGAAGGAAGGAGGAAGGAGTGTTATTTCCCATTCCCAATGGTGAGCTTCAGGCTAAATGACACATGATGTTAAACGTGTGCTTTAAGGCCTATCCTGCCATCCATTTGCTAGTCCTTAAGGTGCTTCAAGAGACTGTTGGTTTTGTTGGTGCAGACTCACACAGCTACCTTTCTGGAGGTTGTTATGTGTGCACATTGACAGCATTTCGTGTGTCTTTCGAACTGTACATTGCTGGGAAGACATGGACTGGCTGTGACTAAGCTTCTCCTTCCAAGGTGACATGGTGTTTGGGACCCATTGCGTTCAGAAATCCTTGGTAGGTGGGGTGGAGGGATGGCAAAAGTGGCACAAATCCTCACCGTAGATGACATCTTGGCGCTTCATGACCTCCTTTTTGTGCTGCTGCAAGTAGTTATTGTCAACTGCCAGGCTCCAAGAATCAGCCTCAAAATCCTTCTCACCAGTCTCAAATTCGCTCATCAGCTGGTTGTATATGACTTCGGCCCCTGGAGGGAAAAAGAGGGGGAATGTGTTTGTGTCTATACGTATGTGGTAATGACTTTGATGGAGGAGGGGAGGAGGGAAGAGGATGAAAGCCTAACTGAGCCTTGAGGGCATGCAGAAATGCTGGACATTGGGAACTATCAAACCACAACATGCACACAGATAAGTGCATCTGGGGTTGTGGTATTGGAACTCAGCAGGTCCAAGCCACACAGAGACACTGGCTCTGATGTCGTCTCCCCAAGACTTCATCCAGGAACGCTGCATGCTTTGATTGGTCAGAAATCCCATGCAAAAGAACGGGGGGGGGGGCAGCTCAATCAGGTTTCATGTTTACAATCAAGCAGTGCATAAATTTTATGGAGGGAAAATAAAAATAAATAAAAGCATCTGGGGGTTCAAGGTTGATGAACAGTCAGCACCCTTAAAAAACAGCCCCCTCCTCATTTGTCAGGCAGCAAATACATACATACATACATACATACATACATACATACATACATACAGTGGAACCTCGGTTTACAACTACCTCTGTTTATGAACGCCTCCGTTTACGAATGCCGTGGAGGACCTGGAAGTGTTTACATCCAGGTTCCGCAGCGTCGGATGCGCAGATCGCGCAGAAGCGCTCTATCAGCGCTTCGCGCACACGCAAATGTATGCCTTCAGGGAGTGAATGCCTCCGTTTACGAACGCCTCCGTGGAACGGATTGCATTCGTAAACCGAGGTTCCACTGTACATACATACATACATACATACATACATACATACATACATACATACATACATACCCAGCCTGTCTGTTCTTATTTGTGTTAAACTCACCCAGATTCCTAGTTTTCTACACATATGCACAGAATACTGGCACAGGATTTCATCACCCACACTTCCCATCTCACCTTCGTCGATGAGGGACTCGACCGAGAGGGTCCGATTGCGCATATTCAAGGAGTCAGTGGACTGGGACAGGATCCTCCGGAGGCCAAGAGGAGATTCATCGTTGAAATTCCTGGACAGGAAGAGGAGAATTTTCTAAACCAATACAACTGTCGCTTTATCATCTTGTTTAATACACAAAACAACCCTTTGAAGTAGTCGAGGTTGAGATAGAGAGGGCTTGCCCGAAGGTCGCGCACGATTCCGCCAGGGATCGGAACCCAGGTCTTCTTAGTACAGGTCTGATAAGAAATACAAGACTGACACCATCCATTACAAAGAGGGTTCACGTTTCGAAAATATTCCTACAGGGAGGGTGGGGAACCCATAGCCCTCTCCGGGTGTTCTTGGACTAAACTTCCATCCTCCTTGACCATTGGTCTCCGTTGGTTGGGGTGGATGGGAGTTGGAGTGTTGCAACATCTGGAGGGCACTGGGTTGGGGAAGACTGGGCCGATGTAAGTTAAGAGACAGGTGACCTGCTCCACAAATCTTGCAACATAAATCTGGGCACACAAGGGAGAGATTTGTGCTTTCTCTCCCTACTAGTTTAAGAGCATAAGGAAAGAGCCTTCTGCATCAAGGTCAATGAACCATAAAGTCCAGCAACCTGTTCTCAGGGTGGCTAACCAGGGAAACTCGCAAGCAGGACCCGAGCACAAGAGCCCTCTCCCCTCCTGAGGCTTCCAGCAACTGGTATTCAGAAGCATTGCTGCCTCCGACTGTGGTGGCAGAGAACAGCCATTGTGGCTAGCGGCCACCGCCAACCCTCCCCTCCAGGAATTTCTCCAATCCTCTTTTAAAGCCATCCAACTTACCCTGCAATGTTAGTGGTGGAGACGCTTTTGGAAAGAGACAAGGTGGGGCGACCCCGGCGAGACCCCAGCAGGGTCTGGCGGAAGCTCTCAGAGGGGTAGATGGCAGAATTGGGGCGCTCCCTGATGGTGGCTGGAGATTTGAAAGAGAAACGGGGGTTGATAAGAATTGCAAGACAGGCTTCCATCATATCAAAGGACAAGTTGCATCATGCAATTCAGGCAGCCAATAGTGCCCCACCGGGTTTCTACAAACGACTAAGGGTGCTGGCGCTTAAGACAGCCTGGAGGCAACACTCCCATCCCCACTGTATACAGAAGAGATCTCAGAGGTGTGCCTTTGGCAGAAAGGCACTCTGCACATGTTCAGAAGCACCCACTATTTTCAGAACTGGCCAAAGGGGTTTCAGGGCCACACTTTATTGAGGGGTCCATTAGACTAAAGTGAACCTCACTCTTCCCTTGCCCCACCCAAAACTGGGGAAAGCACCTCAGAAACGGTATCTCCCCAGCTGCCCTCTCCTCTTCTCAGCAGCACAGGCCGTGCTTACTAAGGGCCCATCCGCAATAATAATAATAAATATTATTAATAATGTAAAGCAGCGGCATCCTGCTTTTTAACAGATTCTTTAGGGGAAGCCATGACTCTTTAACTGTCAGTCCCACTTCCCAGAGAACTCTGGGGGTTGTAGTTCTGGTAAGGGGTTTCCTAGCAACTCTCAGCACCCTTAACAAACTACACTTCCCAGGATTCCTTGGGGGAGCCGAGACTGTTTAAAGTGGTATGATACTGCTTTAAGTGTATATCACAGGTGGGGCCTTATAAGGCAGTTCCTTTAGCAGAGGAGAACTCCTCCCCCAGCTGACTCCCTGCCCTGTTTCCCCTTCCTGACGTGGGATTCACAGCTCCACTCACTTTTGTTCCTCAGGGACACCGTCTGCAGGGCTGAATTGTTCTTCAGCAAGGCTGCCTTTTGCTGCTGCAAGGGGCAGGGGCAGAGAGAAAGAAAGAGAAAAAAGATGAGCAGCAGCTGGGTCATTGCAATAAAGCTCTGGTGGAGGAGAAAGGGGGTGGCTTTGAAGTATCTCCTGTGTGCTTTTGGATGGTTCCCTCTGGAACATGAAAGCAAGCACTGTAGCTTACATTTGTCTCTATTTCTTGATACCCATATCTGGTAAATTACTGCTTTTGTGTTAGGGGGACCATCTCTCAAAGTGCTCGAAACAAAATTAAAAAATTCCTTCCAGCAGCACCTTAGAGACCAACTAAGTTTGTCATTGGTATGAGCTTTCGTGTGCATGCTGTGCACACTGCTCAAAGTGCTGCTACCGCAAGCAGATTCCCAAAGGCTCTTTTCAGCTGCCTTTTCAGTCTGTGCTCAGTCAAAACTTTTCAGTCCAAACTCAGCATAGGAACATTGGAAGAGCCTGTTGGATCAGACCAAAGGGGGCTCTCATCTAGCCCAGAATCCTGTTCTCACAGTGGCCAAGCAGATGCCTTTGGGAAACCTGCAAGCAGGACCTGAGCCCTCTCTCCCCTCTTGTGGTTTCCAGCAACTGGTGTTCACAAGCATTGTCTCCAACCATAGAGAAAGAGCATAGCCATGCTGGCCAGTAACCATCACCAGCCCTCTCCTCCTCCATGGATTTGTCTAATCCTCTTTTAAAGCACTCTAGCTTGGTGCCCCGTCACTGCCTCCAGTGGCAGCGAATTCCATAGTTTAACGGCTTGCTATGTGAAGAAGTACAAAATGCCACCCTGTAGTAAAACATTCAAAATCAAAACCAACACCACCATGTTATAATATAAAACCCATTTCAAAAGCAACAGCAGGAAAACAGTAAAGCACGCACGTGCACACAAAACACAATTTTGGCTGGCATCCAACTGAAGTAGGCAGGCTTTTAAAGCTTTTTAAATATATATATATATATATAATACTGCAACTGAAAGGGGCCCTGAGAATGACCCAGGGAAGACCTGAGCAGCTCAATTCTGTACCAGTACCAAGCAATACCCACTCCAAAAATTGCAAGAAATCAATCTTTTAGGCACCTAACACTTTGGAACTCCCTGCCTATTGACATCAGGCAGGCACCTCCACCATACCCTTTTCAGCACCTGCTAATGACATTTTTGCTTAGACAAGCCTGTCCAGATGTTTAGAATGCAGGTGTGTTTTTAGTTTATTGTTGGGTTTAATTTTTAAAAATGTTTTTATTTTATTTTTTTACTAATGTTTACTAATAACTCTCATTTTTTTATTTTGGTAAACCGTTTTGGGGTTTTTCCCCTCCAATTAATTGATATATAAATTTCATGAAATAAAATGAATATAAATAAGTAAAATAGTGTAGTATCAGCCACAAGTTGGTTAGAAACATTCGTCTCTCATGTCCCGTCCCCCCCTTGCTCACGGCTTACAAGAGTCCCCCCTCTCTCATACACACATTTACATGAACACACTCACCTTCTGCTTGACTTTAGTGCAGTTGGGCAGAGTATCTTTGCAGCGGTTGTGAATGGTGACATTGCAGGCTGGAAGGGAAAAACAGAGGAGGCGTTGAGTGAGAAAGAGATAGTGTCAATCGGATGCTGAGATTCATCCACTAAATCAAAAAACCGAACCTCATATTTTTTAACAGGCCCTTTCAGACGGGACTTTAACTGAGCCAAGCTCTCCACTAGGCCCCATCTAGCAGTGACATGATTGATTGAAAATGAACAAAGGTTTGAGTATGAAGAGGCAGAGTCAGGACTGGCCCTACCATTAGGGAGAGTGAGGTCATTGCCTCAGGCAGCAGAAGCTGGCAGACAGTAGCTATATAGCCCCTTGGCTGTCTGTCAAGGATGCTCTAGGTGTGATTCCTGCATCTAGATGACCAGTGGGATCCCTTCCAACTCTACAGTTCTATGATTCAATTATTCTAAATGATGCCCAGGCAAAGGGCTGGTTTAGCATGGACATAGGCGCAGGGCACTTAAACTCTTTTCTCTAGTGTGGAGCTCTCTCTCCAACTGTTACACACAGGGGAACAGTGGTGACCTGCAACAAGATCACATGTGATTCTATAAGTACATAAAATAATATTGGCAGCCCCTGCACTAGCCCTCTGCTCTCAGCTGTGTTTGAGGTTCGACGGCCAGCCCACTCAGCTTCTATACATATGAAATGGAGGGGATGGGAGCCACCCTGTTCTCTGCCTTGGGCAGCAAAATGTCTTGGACCAACTTCAACCATCTCAGACTCTACAACTGGCAGATGAGGTCTTGGCGGTGGTAGTACTGCCCGGCTGGCATTGACCCATGACAGGGTCTTCTCAGTGGCATCTCCCTGTTTGTGGAACGCCCTTCTGCACAAGGTGCATCTGTCTCCCTTGTTGTCAACCTTCAGGAAAAACTGGAAAAACATTCCTGTTTGCCCCAGGCATTTTGTGGCAGGAAGATACTGTTCCTGGCATCCCTGAAATCATTGGCTGGCAGAACATTTTTAATTACTTTTAAAATGTATTTTGCTATTAATGAGTTTACTGTGCCAGGGTGTCTTTGGGAGGAAGGGTAAGGTATGATGATGATGAAGATGATGACGATGATGATTTGTGGGGCAGTGTCTGTATTTTACCACAATGCGGTATTGCCAGAAACAAAAAAGAAAGGTTTCCACAGATCCTATGGGGGGCATCATCATTGAAGGCGGCCCATGAGACAGCACTTTGCTGAAAATGGACCCCCCCAATCTTGGAGCCAATCAGGGGTTCAAAAGGAAGTTTGGAAGCAACTTGTAAAGCACCACCAAAGTTTCTGGGTCTGTAGGAAGGAGTAGCAGTTAGGGTGGCCATTTGAAAAACAACAACAAACAAACACCAAACAGCTCTGCCTTCTGGATGATGCCCACCCCCCTCACACTGCAGCCTGCTGTTTCCTCCACCCCCAGAGAAGAGTGAAGGTTCTTCATCCTGCCCATTTGGCTGGCACACAGATGGCAGCTTGCCCCTGCTGGGCATGGCCTGTGTGCCAAGCTTTTGGCTGCAAGGAACTACCGGGGAGAACACGGTGATCACTCCCCCATGCTACAGCCTGTTCCTTCCACGATCTGCTCGGAAGGATGGCGTGAGTGAAATGGGGGGAGGAGAAGGCTGCCTCTCTGACTGCAGGAATAAATGGATCAAGGACACACACGCAAATACGAGAGTGGCCACCTCTTCTTCGTCCACAAGATTCGCAAAAGGAGTTGTGACCACAAGGTGACCATTCCAGTCCCACAGACTACATGGTGTTGTGTCACTGTGTCTCCACTCACCCCGTTTAATCTAGAATGATTATTGCACTCCACAGGCAGACAGCAACGCCACCATGGAAAAGGTGCCACAGAGCAAATCTAACTGATTGAAGCAAGCTGTGAGCGTTCACATGGAAAGTCCCTGGATAAAGATTTTCTCCATGAAAAGAATGTTCAATGCATTCAAGCGTGGAACCTTTTGGTTTCTGAATAAGGAAGAGGAGAAATAAAAAGGCGCAAATCGGACCGTGGGGGGGGGGCACAGGGGGTTCGTGTATGATTTGCCAGATAGCTTCAGATCCAAAGAACACCTCACCTGCTTTCTCACAAATTCTGACTAAATATTAGGAAGGACTTTCTGACAGCAAGAGCTGTTCAACAGTGGAACAAACGATTTTGGAAGGTGGTAGGCTCTCCTTCCTTGGAGGTTTTTAAGGAGAGGTTGGATGGCTGCCTGTCAAGGATGCTTTAGGTGTGATTCCTGCATCCAGATGACCAGTGGGATCCCTTCCAACTCTACAGTTCTATGATTCAATTATTCTAAATGATGCCTAGGCAAAGGGCTGGTTTAGCATGGACATAGGCGCAGGGCACTTAAACTCTTTTCTCTAGTGTGGAGCTCTCTCTCTCCAATGCTCCCCTCCAAACACTCAGTCCACTGTGAGCCAAAAGCTGAGGTGCCTCATGAAGGCCATTGGTGCAGTTTAAGCTGTACTTAAAGAGGGCAGGGAAGCAATTAAGATAAAGCAAGCAAATGGGCAGCTCATATTCTGAGCTAACCCTCCTGGGCCAGCAAATCAAGGCCCTCTTGTGAGCGACTGCCAGATGGGATAGAAAGTCAATCCCTGTTTTTCTTTTCATGCATTTCTCCTTCAGGATATACGACGACCAAGTTCACAAAGCTCAGTGACTCACGGAATATCCAAGAATGCATGAGTAGGAGGAAGTGATGCGCACAGGAAGTGGATTTCTCTGGCAAGGACAGTCATTTCTCAGTTATGTCTGTACTTGGATGAGGAGGTGGGAGGCAGGGAGACTTTTTTTTAATGTGCGGGGGTTTTTTGTTTAAAAAGAAAATGCCTACAGCCATCACTGCCTGTGTTCACACCTGGAAGACAAGCAGATTTGAGATGCAGTCTTTTGGAATGAAAACCTGGGTCTGTTCAATGCCTGGATGGGTGACTGCCTGGGAACCACACAGATAGGTTCCAGGATGGAAGAAAAGCATAATATACCGGTAGATGTAAAAATAAGAATTTACTTGTTTAAGGACCTACTTCATGTCTGCAGGCAGCTGGGAATCTATAAACTCCAATATTGGAAAACAGCTACTAACTTAATTCTAGAGGCATGGTGGGATAGACCACCAATTACCCACGGCTCACTCTGGGACACTCGCCTGATGGAATCAATTCTTTAGCTATTTACAAACTTTGTGTTTGACTGTATTATTTGCATTGTGTATAGGCATGGAATGTTTCTTGGAGGGCGGTATATGAGGATCGTTTTTTGCTGCAAGTATTTTCATCAACAGATAGCTCCCTCGGTGGCCCCTCAGAGTGCAAATGTAGACTGAGAGTGCAAAATGCCTTTGATGTAGGATTAGAAAGAGATTTCCAGACAACAGCAGTAAAAAGACTCAAGACACTCAGATCCTTGTAAGTACAGGACGGGGGAGTGAAAGTTCTCACACCTCCCTCCTCCTTGTGAGTCACTGAGCTGCTCAAAAGTTTTCAGCCAACCCTCACTCCTGAACTTTCTTTAAAAGACAGCAGGAGAAGCAGAAATTCCCCAGGCCAATATAGTGTTACAAGCCACCCCAATCTCTAGGGGTCAGAGATTCTATAGGTTCCAGGCACTTAACCAGGTTCAGCAGCCTTGGAATGAAGGTCAGCGGATAGGGTATATGGTTTCATTTACATGTATATATGGTTTTGTATAAAACCTGAACATAAGATGGAGGGGCTCACAGAATTAACCCCACAATGGGCTCTTGTTTCCCCATTAGTCGCAGCTTGAGATGCAGCACAGAGCAAGCATGTCTCCCTGTCTCCAGCTCGCTTCCAGCTGAATCAAACACACAGCTCTGGCTACTGTTCTCCTACCTAGCGGCTGGGTGAGAGGAGGTGGAGGAAAGGCCTACCCATTCATTCTATGGCGCAGAGCATTTCAGGAGGTTGGAATAAAGGACCTCAGGACCAATGCTACAATTCTAGGATTCTTCACTTATGCTAATCATGGCACTTAATCCGTCAAACACAACCAAACTTTTCATGTTGGTGACACATTTTTTAGACATGCATCAAACTGAAGCTGGCACATGAAGACACACAGTTTGGAAAGCTCTGGCCTAGACAAAGAGACTGATTTGGCAAGCTCAATCTTTTACATTCTACAACCCCCCTACAGGACCCCCCCAAACTCCTAACAATATTCTCTGCATGACAGGCAAAGAGAGGCTCAACAGCATGGGATGGGGACTATGGGAAATGCTCCCCTTGGTGGATTTCTGCTTGCTACAGTGCCTAGAACCACCCCAACATTTATAAAGATCCATCTTCTCCCACAAGAAAATAATATCCAGAATACAAAAGTTTAGATGCCAGAGGAGCTCGTTCAGACACAACAGCCTGGGACTGCCAGCAAGGAAGTGAAGTCATGTTCTTCCTGAGAAGGAAGAAAATATTGTTGTTCGAGATTGGCAAGTCTGCTTGTCTCACGCACTGCTCCAAGTGGCAAAAGGGAAGTGAGAAATTCCTTCCCGCTCCACAGGACCAAATGTCTGCAGCCTAAACTACCTTCCTGCACTCGCTTCATTTCTGGAGAGAGATGCCCAATGCGGCAATCAAAAGAACGGAGCCGTAAGCTGCAAGGGAACTTGGGTTCAGATCTTGCCTTGGCCACAAACTCAGTGGATTAGTCTTTCAAAGCTGGTACCCAGCTGCTGGTTGGGGCTGATGGGAGTCCAAAACATCGGGTGGAGGCACCCAGTTGAGAAAGGTGGATTCTGTCATCCTAGAGAAGGCATTGGGATTGGCACCAGATTTTTTGGGGGTGGAGATTTCCTAAGAAGGGAAGAGAGCTGCCCTATTCATACACACACACACACACACACACACACACACACACACACACACTTTGCACACAGACACAGGGAACACAAAACATAGGACAGTGATTGGCAACCTTTTGAGCTTGGTGTGTCAAAATTTGCCAAAAAACCGAGCATAACTCGGGTGGTGTGTCACTTTGAGAAAAAACCCATAATTTCATGATATTTATAGTTTAAATAACAAAAATATATAACTGTATTTTAAAAACCAAAAACTAATTCTTATTTCCCAAACCAAAAACCCCTTGTTTATCACAAAGTGCCCAGAGTTGTTGAGCTTTTTGGGGGGAGCTGCTGACCAAAGTTTTGGAGTTTTTTTGGGGGGGGGTGCAAAAGTTGTTTTGCTTTTTGGGGGGGATGCCCCAAAGCTGCTGCGATTTGGGGGGGAGAGAGAGAGAGAACAGAAATGAATGGCGAATAATATCTTCGCTGGAACTAACACGCAGCACCAACATAGTCTGCCAAAGTGCCAAAAAACCCAGCACAGAACAGGTTAAAAAACAAATGCTGTTACACCCAATAATCGTCTGCCAAAGTGCCAGAAAAAAAACAGCACAGAAAGTGTTAAAAAACCAATCTCTGGCTACCAGCAGCAACAACAACAACAACAAAAAGGATCCGGGTTTTAACAGCGGAGACAAGCTGTAGCGTGAGGAGGAGCGGGAGAACAAATGGGGGGGGAACACACAACAACAACAGCAGGAATGGGCCGATGGGGTGCGTGCCAGCAGTGAGGGCTCTGCGTGTCACGTCTGACACGCGTGTCATAGGTTCACCATCACTGACATAGGAGATATGAAATGTGCAGGCTCATTTTACTAACCACGCATCCCACACAAGCTGGGTAGCTGTGTATATTCCCATATCTGCTTCATTCACAGGTGTAGGGAAATCTACCTTTTAAAAAACCCGCACGTTGTTGTTTTTTAACCAAAATGATCCATAGGCTGGAGTGGCACCCCCATGAGGAAAGGCTGCAGTGTTTCAGACATTTCTCAGTTTGGAGCCAACGTGAGTAAGTGGCCTTTGGTTAGCCGCACACGTGCTCTCTCTGCCTCGCCTACCCCACAGGGTTGTTGTGAGGACAGAACAAAGGAGGGAAGGACCATGTCTGCTGCCTTGAGCTCCTTGGAAGAAAGGAGGGTATGAATATAAAGCCCTGCCTTGGTGACCCTGCTTGAGACTTGGCAGCCCTATGCGCTCTGTTCATTATCTGCTCCACTCTAGCCCCCATGTGTGAGAAAGAGAGATCACAAGCACAGGCAAATCTTGGCCCAGGAAAAAGGCCAGCCTGAGATAACAGCAGAGCACAATTGGAGCGGACAAGGAGGCCTGCAGTGCCATTTATTCACTTCCACAAATACAAGCACCCCCCCCTCCCAATCCTAGAGATCAAAGCAGGGGAAACCAGTAGAGTCCCAAATGTGGCTGCAGGCCAATTAGGAGACAACAGATTCAGGGAGGGAAAGGCGGGTGGGGGTGGGGTGGTGCTGAGCTGGGGTTCATTTAAAAAGACCATGATTTGCCTCTAGATCCATCATCATTATTAATTACTACTACTACTACAAATACAATTGCATTATTAATGGCCTTCGAAGCCACCACCTCAAGGCAATGTGCTCGTAAGGTGATTAAAAACACAAAAGCAACAAACAAGCCCAAAGCCCAAACAAAGCAGACATTCCTGGTGCATAGACTGTATGGTGTAGTGCTTAGAGCAGAGCTTCCCAAACTTTTCATGTTGATGCATCATTTCATGACGCAGTAATTCAGTTTTACTAGCAAACCGGAGGTTAAACTAAGCCCTTTCCAGCCCCGGGAGGAGTGCAGGGAGCACAAACTGCAGCCGGCACACAGCTTGGAAAGCTCTGGCTTAGTGTGTCAAAGACTAGGATCTGCGAAAGACCAGGGTTCACATCTCTACTTGGCGATGAAGCTCACTGGGCTAGTGACTGGGGCTGATGGGAGTTGTAGTCTGAAGCACCAGGAGAGCGCCGGGTTAGCAACCACTGGTCTATTCAGTCCAGGTGACAGAGGCGTTTCCGTTCACCTGATATCTGATCATATCTTGTGACACCCTTGGAAGAGTTTGACCCTAAAAGGTAGCTAGATACAATCTTTAAATGGAGACACCCAGTTCTGCGCCTCTACCACTGAGCTTTGGCCTCTCCCCTAAGAACCAACCAGACCCAACTATTGGTTTCAATCCCCTGTTCCCTTGTTGGTGGTCCTAGGGGGTCCCCCTGCTGCCCCATTTCTAATGCTGCGAGGCAGAGCTGACTTTTAAAACGCCCCCGTTTGTTAACAGTTTTCAATATATCTTATGAGGAGCTTTGATGTTTCTGATCAATAATGCAAAAGGGCTTCCAGGAGATTCCCCCGCACCCGGAAAATTCCAAGCCCACCCCCAACCATCAGGGAGGAGGGCTGAGGAGAAAAACAGCAAACGGCCGGCTTGTTCAGAGGACCATCTGCTGGGCCGGGAACAGTTGCCAAGTCCCCGTAGCCCACGTGGAAGGGACAGTCTCAGCCGGAAGAAGGAGGGAGAGAGAGAGAGATGAGCCCCTTTTGTGCCTCTCGCATGGATGGGAGCAGGAGCCTTAAAAACTTTTGGCAGACCTGTACCAATAATTTAAAGTGCACATCTAATGCAAAGGACCCTGGGAAACATAGTTTGTAAAGTGTGTGGATAATGATTGGGAGGCCCCCTATTCCCCCCACAGAGCTACAATTCCCAGAGTTCCCTGGGAAGTGGTGTTGCAGCTCTGCGAGGGGGGAAAGGCGTCTCCTAGCAACTCTCAGCACCCTTAACAAATTACAGCTCCCAGAATTCTTTAGGGGAAGCCCTGAGCGGTATCACAGTGCTTTAAATGTATGGTGCAGATTTGGCCTTTGGTGGGGGAGGATGCTCTGTGGCTACTCGGAAGCAAGGGAAAGGAATTGTGCCCCTGCATGCTGCTTCTCACCTCCCCACAATGCCACCTCAGAGATGAACGCAGGTGTTCAAACAGGTTGAGGGGCTGAATCCCAACTAAATGATGCCCTAAATATATACAGTGGTACCTCGGGTAAGGAACTTAATTCGTTCCGGAGGTCTGTTCTTAACCTGAAACTGTTCTTAACCTGAGGTACCACTTTAGCTAATGGGGCCTCCCGCTGCCGCCAGAGCAAAATTTCTGTTCTCATCCTGAAGCAAAGTTCTTAACCCGAGGTACTATTTCTGGGTTAGCGGAGTCTGTAACCTGAAGCGTATGTAACCCGAGGTACCACTTCGTATGCTTTGAAAGATCAAGGATAGTTATATTTTTGAAGTGATTCTCCGCTTGGAAAGGTGCTTGGTCCAAATTGGGTTTAAAGATAAGGACCCTTATAAAAAGGGTGGGTTTGATGTTGCCTCTCAGCATCTAGCATAGAATCACAGAATTTTAGAGTCGGAAGGGTCCCCAAGGGTCATCTAGTCCAATCCCCCACAATGCAGGAATTACAACTAAAGAATCTCTGACAATGACCATCCAACTGCTGTTGAAAAACCTCCAATGAAGGATGGTCCACCACCTTCTGAGGGAGTCTGTTCCATCAGCACTTGGGAGCAGACTGAGCCAGCACACAGCCTTCCCCACCATGACAAGATATACTGTGTTTTCATTTAAATGATAGTAATTGCATCCATTCATGAAAGTTGGCACGTGTACCTGTTATGCAGATCTGTGTCCTCTACTGCTCTCTTTTTTTTTGGCAAGGCCTTACGCGCCCAACCTGTTAAATTATCATGTTCAGCAAGTAAGCTTTGGC
Organism: Zootoca vivipara; assembly: GCF_963506605.1. Taxonomy (NCBI): domain Eukaryota; kingdom Metazoa; phylum Chordata; class Lepidosauria; order Squamata; family Lacertidae; genus Zootoca; species Zootoca vivipara. The sequence continues at coordinate 26,475,424 of NC_083292.1, read as the reverse complement.
CTCAACCTGAACTCAGACTGCAGTAGAGCAACTCCAAAATGTAGAATTGTGTATAAAACCAGGAGAACCAACTTGTGGGAGCGAGGTGCTGCACCAGACCAGGAGCACAGGAGTGGCTCAGAGGTAACCTCCTCCTTTCCCAGAAGGAAGTGTCCGCAGTGGGCATGGGCAAGAGAGTAACTATAATGAGCACCTGGCCAGGCCGAGATCCAGCCACCAAGTAGGTTGGCAAAGGGAAGCCCAACTCTTGAGAACCTAGGCCAGAGGTAGTGAACTTATTTCAACCAGAGGGCCACTTTCTCTCACAGGGTCACATGGCATGTACTGTGAGGGCGCTACATAACTACTAAGTTTGATAATAATCATAATAATGCCAGTGGTAGATGGAGCCAGACACAAGAGTGGCTGAGGCTAGAGAGCCCGTGTAGCATAGTGCTTAAAGGTAAAGGTAAAGGGACCCCTGACCATTAGGTCCAGTCGTGACCAACTCTGGGGTTGCGGTGCTCATCTCGCATTATTGGCCGAGGGAGCCGGCGTACAGCTTCCAGGTCATGTGGCCAGCATGACAAAGCCGCTTCTGGCGAACCAGAGCAGCACACGGAAACGCCGTTTACCTTCCCGCTGTAGCGGTACCTATTTATCTACTTGCACTTTGACGTGCTTTCGAACTGCTAGGTTGGCAGGAGCTGGGACCAAGCAACGGGAGCTCACCCCGTCGCAGGGATTCGAACCGCCAACCTTCTGATCGGCAAGCCCTAGGCTCTGTGGTTTAACCCACAGTGCCACCTGCATCCCATAGCATAGTGCTTAAAGTATAGTATTTAGATAGTTGGACTAGGTCTCAGGAGAGACCAGGGTTCAAATCCTAAACTGGTCAGGAAGCTCACCAGGTGACCTCAAGATTGGTTACTGCCTCTTAGCCTAACCTACATGCCTGTTGTGGGTTAAATGAGGGTATGTGGGGAACCACGTACGCCGCCTTGAGCTCCTTGGAGAAAAAGGTGGGATAGAAATGCAATAAATAAATAAAAATAGGATAGGCATAGTGTAGGATGTGAGTCTTACCATGCAAAAATTAATAATAATTACTTAGTGATTACTCACACTCACAAACATCCACCCCTGCCTCTCCATCCAGGCCTGAAAGAGCCATGATCACCCGTCAAAGAGACATTCCAGCCAGGTGAACACACTTAAGGAAGGCAGAAGAGAAAGCTGGTGAGGGGTGTGGCCAGGGAAGAAAGTGTGTGGCCTAGGGAGAATCCTGAGGGCCACATAGAGATGCCTCAAGGGCCACATTCCACCTCTGGACCTGAGGTTCCACCACCCTGGTCTAGATTCAAGCTGTTAGCCACCACCAATATATAAATAAAGCACACTGCCTGACAATGTTTATTTACTCAAGGAGATGGCTGCTTTTGGCATGGCTGCCGGCAAACTCTCTAACGGTCAAGTGTGTCTGCTCAGATGCAGCTGGGGCCAAGTTTTCAGGCCAGGGGCTGGTGGGGTCAGGAGAAAACAAGCCGCAACATCAAAGGCCCTTCCAGGTCACCAAGGGAGAGTCAGACAACAAAGCCAGCCCCTGCAGCCTAAGAGCAAAAGCCCCTCTGGGAGGCCCACCCCCGACAGCTGTCCTCGCAGGCAGATGTTCCAGACTGAAGAGGTTGTGGCCCAGGACTGCAGCTGTTCTGGAAGGCCTCTCTCCAGGCGAAGGGGGCAGGGACAGGCTCAGAAACAGGTTAGGGGGTGAGGAAGAGTCATCTAATCCCACCAAGCCACAAGAAAAGGAGATGAGAAGAAAGAAAGAAAGAAAGAAAGAAAGAAAGAAAGAAAGAAAGAAAGAAAGAAAGAAAGAAAGAAAGAAAGAAAGAAAGAAAGGAACCAGCCTATTTCAGGGAGTTGGAGGTGGCTCAAAGCAGGCATGATTGCTCACACTCAGACTTTTGTTCTCTCTAGTGAACAGGTCTGGTAGGTTTTTGCAGGGTTTCTGAAACCTCCGGAGCTCATTTCACCAATGCCAATCAAGGGCCAGAAGCAGTGAGGCTGGAGCATAGTTTCTGAGAGGGTTTATTTGACTGAGGCTTCTATGGTGTAGAAAGTTCTGCCTCACTGTTGCCCCTGGTTCCCCCCCCCCCTGAAAAACCTGCACACCCTGTTTAACCAAAGACAAAAGGTGGGATGATTGCCAGTGGGTGCTGTCCCATTCAAACCACCATCAGGTCTCAGAACACACACACACACCACTACTGTCTGAATCCAACCTAAGATATGTACCGTAGACCACAGCCAACAATGCCTCTGATTCCAGTCTGAAGTAATGCTATGCTGCACATTTCTACAAAAAGGTAGCTGTTCCTGAGATTGAGCGGGCAGTCAGAGAAGGCTCTCTGCTGATGATCTGAGCACAGGGATTGCCAACAAGGGTGAGGGGCTTCTCAGTGATACCCCCCATCCCCAGATTTAGAATACTCTCTCTAGAGAAGTCGGAGGACTATGGCATGGGGCGGTAACATAACAAATAAATAAATTCAGCTTAGCAAAAGGGGATTTGTGCCACCAACACCACTTGAGCATCCATGACCGGGGTTGGATCTCATAGCACCTGGAGGCTGTGACCCCAATCCTTAAATGGGAGGGCAACTCCATCCAGAGCAGGCCAAATGCCATCTCCTCCATCAAGGCCAGACTGAGTGCTTAATCCTCATGCAGCCTCATTACTGAGTCTGGGCATTGACTGAGAACATCCACTTGCACATGTGGGGCAGATGAAAAGCAGCAAGAGAACTAAGCCTCATCAGCATACACAGAACAATCCTTCAGGGCTCCAACTACCTGAAAAAGCATTTCATGAAAATTAGTTGCTGGGCTGGGGGGGGGATCACATTTTCCCCCTTCAAGAAAAGGCTTACATCCCAGAGGGCTACTTATATGGCATGGGTGCTCCTCACACATGAAGTTTTTTTTTTTGCAATATCCACAAGATGTTATGGCCTTTAAAATGCCAGCCTGTATTCGTCGCATTCCCCCTGCACCCCCCTTTCAACCTGGATTTTCCTTCTCTGGGGTAAATCCAGTAAGTTGAAAAGAACAACAACACCCTGTTGCCGTGGGCCATTTTGCAAAATCTGAGCAACCTATTTATATTATGGAAGCCTCCGTCCATAAACAGCCAGGCAATGACTGTGCCTGAATCAAGTAATAAAATGGTGATTTTAGAAAGGCAGAAATATCCCCAGAATTCTTAGGAATAAGTTGAGTGAGCAAATGGCCAAATGGTTATAAAGGCAAACATCTTTCCTGGCTGGGTGGGAAAGTGGAGTCTGATTTGGATGTGGTGCCAGGCATGAATTTTCTCACGCGGTCTTCGTGTTTAAACTGGGTCCTCAGCCACTAGGACAGCGAGGCTGGCAAGCATGTCTAGGCAACAGGTGCCCTGGCATGCTGGCAATGCACATGGCACACAAAGGAAGCCAAATGAAAGCCTCCTCCGTCCCTATCTGCCCTTCCCCAAGGGAAATTTAAAGAAGGGCATTCTGAAGCTACCATCCAGCGGCCTATGTGCTTATTTCAGTTCCTAATGACCCATAATTGAGGTACGGGTTGGGTGGGTGGAATACAACACGCCCACACCCACACCCCCAATCCTTATTTACTGGTTCCCCATTTGCTACCGGGCCGAGAGCAAGGTGTTACTATCCTATATAATAATGTCCAAGATGTCCCTGCGTCCAAGCTGTCCCGTGTGTCCCTGGGTCACTGCGCATGTGCCCCAGGGATACAGGGATTGGACAGCAGAGACTGCGCGCGCGCACTCTCCCCCCCCTCTGCCTCCTCCAACCGCCGCTCCTGCCGGACACCGCCTCACTGCAGGGCACGTCAGGGAAGCGAGGGTGGAGGCCGGTGAAGGCCTCCTCACAACCCTCCCTGGCCATGAGGAGCGGCGGTTGGAGGAGGCAGGGGGGGGGAGAGTGTGCGCGTCCTTCCTGTCGGCGGCTGCGGGAGAGGAACGGAGGAGGAGAACGCAGCGCTTTCTCCTCCTCCGTTCCTGTCCCCCTGCCGCCGACAGCAAGGACAGGTCCCAGGGTTCGGAGAAGCGCTGCGCAAGCGCTTCTCCGAACCCTGGGATGTCTTCTTCCTGTCGGCGGCTGTGGGAGAGGAACGGAGGAGGAGAACGCAGCGCTTTCTCCTCCTCCGTTCCTGTCCCCCTGCCGTCGACAGCAAGGACAGGTCCCAGGGTTCGGAGAAGCGCTGCACAAGCGCTTCTCCGAACCCTGGGATGTCTCCTTGCTGTCGGCGGCTGCGGGAGAGGAACGGAGGAGGAGAACGCAGCGCTTTCTCCTCCTCCGTTCCTGTCCCCCTGCCGCCGACAGCAAGGACAGGTCCCAGGGTTCGGAGAAGCGCTGCGCAAGCGCTTCTCCGAACCCTGGGATGTCTTCTTCCTGTCGGCGGCTGTGGGAGAGGAACGGAGGAGGAGAACGCAGCGCTTTCTCCTCCTCCGTTCCTGTCCCCCTGCCGCCGACAGCAAGGACAGGTCCCAGGGTTCGGAGAAGCGCTGCACAAGCGCCTCTCCGAACTCCAGGATGTTCTAGCGCCCGTTATTAAACGGGCTGAAATACACTAGTTAGTTTATAAAGTCCTGAATTACTTGGGGTCAGTTTACCCACAAAATCATCTTACCCCATGTACACCTGCTCAACTGCTTTGATCAGCCTGAACTGGCAACATTGCAGATGTCACATAATACTCATTCTGCATTTGTAAGAAAATCAATATTTTGCTGTGGGGGCAGCAGCACTCACACATTGGAACTCCCTGCCTATTGAAACCAGGCAGCCGCCTTTGCTGTACCCTTTTCGGCACCCACTAAACACATTTGCCAATCAAGACCTATAGAACATTGACATGTCTTTTAATCTGGTTTCCAGATTGTTGCTAATTTTGATTCTTTTTAAAAATGTTTTACATACAGTAGTTGGGTGGTTTTGTTTTGTTTTTTTGTTTTTACTGTTTTACTGATAATTTTATCGTTTTTGTAATGTAAGCCGCTTTGAGGTTTTGGGTTTTTTGTTTGTTTTTACAATCAAGTGATGCATAATTATTATTGTTTTTGAAATAAATAAAAAAGCAATAAGAAAGAAGGCTAGAGGCCTACTCACTGGGACAAATCAGTGCCTCCTTGGCAGTGATGCTCTTGTTGCAGGCATAGCACATGGTCATGCCTGAGACGGTGATGGAGGTGAAGAGGTGCCCATTGGTGTAGCGGGCATCTTTGCTCTCCTTCATCCTTTCTTTCTCTTTGTTCTGTGGGAAAGCAAGAAAGAGATGGGTTAGCGGCAGTGACCAGTGGCCCCTCCAGAAAAGGGCCTCTGAATAACCAGAGGTATGTTTCAGGCTTGCCAATGTGTCTCCGCCCCAGCAGGTGTTTACAGCCTGTGTGCAGTTTCCATCTTGCCAGCATTTACACATCCAAAGAACTGGGGAGGGGGGTGGCCCCACAGATAGGTGTAACACAGACATGAGACAATATCATCCTGTAATCATTAGAACCCCATTTAAATTCTGTGTGAAGAGGGGGGAAAAACACCTGAAAACAAAACTTAGCAAAATACCCAAGTCTTAAGCCCTGTTGCTGATTTAAGGCAATTGTGTTACAGTGCTGACATGCTGGGACCCAGGTGGCGCTGTGGGTTAAACCACAGAGTCTAGGGCTTGCTGATCAGAAGGTCGGCGGTTCAAATCCCTGCAACGGGGTGAGCTCCCGTTGCTCGGTCCCAGCTCCTGCCCACCTAGCAGTTCGAAAGCACATCAAAGTGCAAGTAGATAAATAGGGACCGCTCCAGCGGGAAGGTAAACGGTGTTTCCGTGCGCTGCTCTGGTTCGTCAGAAGCAGCTTTGTCATGCTGGCCACATGACCCGGAAGCTGTCTGCGGACAAATGCCGGCTCCCTTGGCCTATAGAGCGAGGTGAGCGCTGCAACCCCAGAGTCGGACACGACTGGACCTGATGGTCAGGGGCTGACATGCTCTGCTCTTTTTGCACTTGCTGCTCGAAGTCCAGCCGCATCCAGAGTTGGAAATGTCATAAATCAGGTGCGCATAAAGGAGAGCCATCATAAGGGAAAGCCAAGCCAGAGAATTTATTCTCTATTTCCTCCTGAGCCACCCTAATGCCCTTCAAATACATTGTGCACATAGACACCCCAGGAATGCGCCCCACTCTTCCTTTGCTACCCTCTGCCTCACCCTGAGGTTCCTCTAAAATGTTTTGGCACCAGGATCATTTCTGTATATAGTCACAGTGGCCAGGCTAACCGGGGATGTACCTTTCATGCTTTTGTGTGAAAGGAATTAGCTGCTACATTCAGACTGGTGGGGTTTTTTGTTTTTTGTTTCAAAAAAATTGGGCTTCCAAAGTTACAACAATCTTAACGTTTGCCTGTTCCAAACTGCTACCCAAAGGCACAAACCTCTGTCCACACACACACAATCTACGATAAAGTGGCATGGGGCAGTTAGAGAGAACTCAATCTAGGTAGCTCAAGTGAACAAGACAAGCTACATGGAATCATTGAATTTTAGATTTGGAATTGACTCCCAAGGGTCATCTAGTCCAACCCCCTGCAATGTAGAAATCATAATTAAATATCCCTAGCAGATAGCTATCCAAACTCTGCTTGAAAACCTCCGGCGAAGGAGAGCCCACCCCCTTCCGAGGGGTCCATTCCATTATCGATCTGCTCTTACCACCTGAAAGTTCTTCTTAACGTTTAGTCAGAATCTCCTTTTTGTAACTGGAATCTGTGGGTCTGGGTCCTACCCCCCTGGAGCAGCAGAAAACAAGCTTGCTTCCACGTGACAGCCCTTCAGGTATCTGAAGATTGCGATCATATCCCCTCTCAGTCTTCTCTAGGCTAAACATACCCAATTCCCTCAACCGTTCCTCACAAGACTTGGCTTCTGGACCCTTTATTATCTTGGTCGCATTCCTCTGCACAGCTACCATCCTGTCAATATCCTTCTTGAACTCTGTTGCCCAGAACTGGACACAGGACTCCAGGTGAGGTCTGACCAAGGCAGAATAGAGCCGTACTATGACTGTTTCGTGAGCTGGACTAATTTGTGAACCTGGAGCGTGAAAAGAAACCATTCTGCCAAATCATCCTAAGTGAAAAATAAATTAGCCACAAGCCACCCACCCCACCCCCGGCAAAAAAAAAATAGCACGGCACAAAACAACCTTCACAGAAACGAACTTCTGCTAACGAATACACACACAAGCAGAACAGTTGACCCAGCCTTGGTCCTCCTCACACACCTTTGCCGCAGCCCCTCTCCGGCTTGGCTGCCGTCTGTTCCAGCTCATCCCCGGACTAGGGGGATCCCGGCAGGGTCTTGAGACTCCAAGCCTCAGCTGTCTCTCATAAACCGTAGGGTAACTCATCTTCCGTTGAGGTGGGATGCTACTGAGACATCGAACCACCACCACTCTTACCAATTAAGGCCCCAGAAAGAAGCAGGGAGGGAGAAACCACTACGTAGACCCAACTTGAGCCTGGAAAGCCCAGATTGCAGGGATGCAGAACAAGGAGGTGGATATGAGGAGGTGGATGGGAGAGGGAGAGAGAGAGAAAGAGAGAGAGAGAGAGACACCCATGCAGTTCATCTTCTCCTGTACCTCTCTGCTTCCAATAACCATGACAACCATATGTCTGACTGAGAAATTCCACCACCACCCCCAGCGCACGTGCCTACAGTCCTCAGCGCTGAACAGTCTATAGAGAAAGGTCTCGCTTCATCATGTCTTCATTACCAGGGCGGGGGCGGCAGGATTATTTGGAAGGCTGGGTCCAAGAAATATTTAGCTGAAATAAAAAACGGTGCGAATGTTCAAGCCAAGCCCTGCTTCCCACAGTGTTTGGGTAATACATATATATATATTCTCCAACTTTTAAAAGGGATGTGAGGTATAATAAAGTACATCAACCTGCAAAATGCCAGGCTGGCTGGCAAGAACACCTGGGCTGGCTGCCATGCAAACAAAAAACAAAAGTGTTTTCCTTCTGTCTCACAAGGGGCTGAGCTGGCTTGCAAAGTGACCGAAAGGAGGGGGACATGCACAAAAAAGGACAACAAACAGGGATAAAGATTTGCATTAAAGTTCATGTATGGTAATGTATATGCATATATGTATGTTCGACGCAGGTGGCGCTGTGGGTTAAACCACTGAGCCTAGGGCTTGCTGATCAGAAGGTTGGCGGTTCAAATCCCTGCGACGGGGTGAGCTCCCGTTGCTTGGTCCCAGCTCCTGCCAACCTAGCAGTTCGAAAGCACGTCAAAATGCAAGTAGATAAATAGGAACCGCTACAGCGGGAAGGTAAATGGCGTTTCCATGTGCTGCTCTGGTTTGCCAGAAGCGGCTTTGTCATGCTGGCCACATGACCTGGAAGCTGTACGCTGGCTCCCTCGGCCAATAATGCGAGATGAGCGCCGCAACCCCAAAGTCGGTCACGACTGGACCTAATGGTCAGGGGTCCCTTTACCTTTACCTATGTTTGGTGCACATACTTAGTCTCCCCCGTCTGTCCTCACAACAACCCTGTGAGGTAGGTTAGGCTGAGCGTGAAGGACTGGGCCCAAGGTCACCAAGTGAGCTTCACAGCCAAGTGGGGATATGAACTGTGGTCTCTCAGGTCCCAGTTCAACACTACAGTCATTTATGGCATTTATATTCCACAACCTTCTAGGGGTAGAGGCCCTGTTTGTTGCAGCAAAAGCAACCACAAAAGGTTATCACAGCACATTGAGGGCTAAAGACAAACACAATCCAACAATGCCTACTCAGTAAACCAACTCTTTTTTTTTAAAAAAAAACCCTCATAAATCCTTGTCAGTATTTTAATGCAAATTATCTTAACGAACACATATTTGTATGCAGTTTTGACAAAGTGCAAGTTAGACAGGTTTGCCCTAAAATGCAAACTGGATCATATCTGCCCCCGATTCCTTGCTGGGACTAGTGTGTGTCTGCTGAGCCCCAGATTTTGAGAACCGACATTGTGCAACATCATTCCCTGTGATTGACAGGCAGAATGAAGCTTTTTGATTGGCCAGGCCAAGTATAAATACTGGGATCCTGATCTTACACACTTCAGATTCTGGGGGAGGTTTCAACTTGGGGATTTTGGAACAGGTCCTGGCTCGGATAACTTGAGGAAGTGGAAATTGACCCAAACAGAGAGAAAGGCGGGGGGGGGGGTGCGATTTCAAAACCGGGAAAGCTCAACCTGGAAAACTGGAGCTCTGCTGGCAGGCTTTTGCCCGAAAATCAAACTGTGATACTGGGGAGCCCATTGCAGGTCAGCCTAAACATGGCCAAAAATGCAGATGGAAGAGCGAAGAGGGTTGAGGGCCTACAGGCCCTGTGACCTGCTTGGGGCATAGCCAGGCAACTGGGTTGCCATGGCAGCTTCCCTTGAAAAGGGGAAGTGAGACAGGGACTTCCTGTTGCCAAAGCTTTGAGCAAGAGGCGCAATCAGAGGCTTGGCTATTTTTGACTCAAGAGCCACCCTAGCCTCACGTGTCTGAGGGGTGGGGGTGGGAGGCACTGCTGTGTTGCACATTTTCTTGGGAAACAGAGAGGCTGGCACAGAGCGGTTGTCTTTGGCAGGGATGCCACATCCGAGGCTTTGCAACAGGATCAGAACCGATTGCATAGAAGGCACCGGTGCACTCTTAAATTTGCTGAGCCTTTATTCCACCATCTGTGCGTCCAACAGCAGTTTAAGGCTGCTGGGTCACTGCCTCCTTGACTCTATAAATTCTCCCCTGGTGCACCTTACCCTATAAAAATAAGAATACTCAGAATAGCATATTTTGCACAACCCACTAGGAGAGTGATGCTTGGGGAGTGGCCCAGCTGCGCCCCTACCTGGAGAGGGGCAGCCTAACTTCTGTTGTCTGAGTTCTGGTAACCTCTAGGTTAGATTAGATTGCCGCAACACATTGTATGGGGCTTGGAAACCCCTAGTTTAAGGCCTGCTTTTAGCACACCAGCAACACGGAACTAGAGGTCTGAAGGTTGTCCCTTTGAGCGTGCGCTGCTGAGAAGGCATTTCAAGACACACACTCACTTCCCTCGGCCGCAGGGCCTCGCTGTCCTGTGTGACTTGAGAAGGGGAGGATCAGTAAAGGCAGACATTTCATGAGTACGGTACCTCCGATAGGCTTCCTAGGAACCCACTATTTAGAAACCAGCAGGCGAAACTGTCACAAGGAGGGAAGCAGGTTGGGCAATTTCCTGGTTAGTCTGGTGAGGCCGAGCAGATGAGCTGGATTGCAAAGTCTCTGCTTCTGAGAACGAGAGAGAGGCAGGAAACGGGTCCCGGGAGCTGAAGGGTGGTCCTTGTCAGATTGGGGGGTGGAGCATGGTGGGGCAGGGCTGGGGCTTGTGATGTCTGGCAGGGGCACAGGATGGGGCACAACTGTGCTGAGCACTTCTAAGGGTGAAGCTTGAAGGACACCCATCAAATCAGAATTCAGCCTGCACTCTTGACCTTGGGTCCTGAGGTTTCAAGGCTTCCTTTGGTGGAAAGTAGTGCCCCCTGAGGGGGGATACCTGGGAGAGGACACTCAGGGGCGTAGTGGGGGGGCTGGGGGGCCCGGGCACATTTTTAGAGGGGGTGCAACCATACACACCCCCCCAGCATCCCTCATTAGAGCCTGGCTCCAGCACGCAACAAGCTCTCTCACGCCCAGCCAAGGGCGTAGGAAGGGGGAGCGGGCCGCCCCAGATTCCACTCTGGGAGGGATGACAAGATGGCCCCTGCCTCCCCCCAGCTGTAGAGCGGCCGAGGGCGCGCACAGTCTGTACGGGCTGCCTCTCTCGCAGCATTCTGTACAGACTGCGTACGTGCGGGATGCCGCACATGCGCAGTCCGTATGGGCTGCGCTGCCCCGGGTGCCGGAGAGGGTTCCTGTGCCCAGCAGCAGCAGCTCTGCTCTCAAGTCAGGTCTGACCCGGGGACAGAGGAGAGGCGGTGGCAGCAGCAATGCCAGGGCGGCGCCACTCTGCTGCACTGGGCTGTCACATGAGGGAACAGCCAGCTCCCTTGCGTCCAGCCACAGCTCTGCTCCTTTGTCAGGCCTGACCAGGGAGGAGGACAGTCGCAGTACAGCGTTGCCTCCCATCTCCTTGGCTGGCACCATTCTTGAGCCCAACCCAGGTGGCGGAAGCATACGCTCTACCACTGTTGGGCACTAGAGGTGGGGGGAGGGCAGGGGGCGCCGGAGGTGTAAATGACTTTCAGGCTTTGAAAAGCCAGTATCACTGCATCAAGTTAATCCGTTTTGTTGAATTAAATAAAATGAATAGTTTTAATTGGATTTTGAATAATTTTACAATGAATTGTTACTGTTTTGCATTTTTGTGTGTTGCTATCTCCTTTAGTGGGTTGTGCAAACCACTATTTTGAATAATGCTTTTTATAGGGGTGGGAGGCACTGTGGATGAGTTTATGGAACCAAGGTGGCAGTGGCCCGGAAAGGTTTGAGAACCACTGGTGGAGGAAGAGGAGTGTGGGGGCGGGGAAAGCACCGCCCCCGGCAGCGCGACCCCGGTAGGGTGGCATTCCGGCTGCCCCCTGCCCGTGCTGGGTGCCACTCCCCTGCAGGTGACATGCCCCGCCCCTGTGGGTGGCATGCCACGTCCCTGGGGCGCACACCAGCCACGCCCAGGCCTACTCTTCGCCTCTCCCCAGTGTCGGAGCATGAAGCTCCGCCACTGTTGGGAACCACTGCCTTAGATAAAGGGGAACTTTACGCCAAGGTGGTCAACCTTTTCCCAGCCTCATTCACTCTTGGGCAACCCTCTGGGGGCCACACATCAATGCTGGGTGTGGTCAAAAGTGGAAGCATGTGCCCATCTCTCTCATGTACATGGTCCCTCCTCTCATCTGCTAAGTGCAGGTCAGCTGATGAAAGGGGGCTTATCTCACCACCACCACCACTCATCAGATGGACAGTCTGATGTCCATTTGGGTTGTGAGGACAAAGCGGGGAGGGGAGAACCATCTACAACACCTTGAGTGCCTTGGAGGAAGAGGTGGCCTATAAATGTAATAAATAAATAAATAAATTGCCTGGTGTTTTCTACACTGATGGACAGTGTCTCTCCAGGGCTTTTGATGGGGAATATTCCCAGTCCTACCTAAAGATGGTGGGGATTGAACCTGGCACCTGTTGATGCAATCCATGTGCTCTACCACTAAGCCATGGCCCTTGCAAAGTCTTAAGATTACAGTCTCAGGACAAGAAGGGTTTGAAATTTAAATACGCTTCTTTGCTGCTTGTTTGGTTCCAAAGGAGATACGGGGCTCATTTGCAGAGAAGATGCCAAGTTTGGTGTCCTCTATCTGCCCAGGCCAAGCAGACAGACAAAGGGGACCTTGTTCTCTGTTGCATGCCTACAGAACCTCTGCCCTGAGAGGAGTGAGCCTGTCTGCCCCTCTCAGCAGAGACAAGCTTTGGGTCTCCAGAGCAGCAGCAGGAGGGAGTTCAGCAATACAAATATGTTATTCTGTACTGTTTGGGCGGCAGCCAGAAGGCAGGAGCGATTGCAGCATCAAGCGAGAGGAAGTTGGCTAGATAATCTAAAAAAACACAGAGAGAGAGCTCAACCTACCACTCCCTTCCACACTGCAACTGCTTGAAAATCGCAGTTGCCTGGGGGCTCTTTGGGATGGATTTGTGGAAGACAGGAAGGCGGCAAGTATTTATAAAACGTTTCTGCAAATCAAAACTGTGACATACAAGTTTGGTGCAACGGCCCATGCAGCAAACAAGTGGAGCAGCCCTGTTTGTACAGCTGGGGGGGGGGCGGGGAGCCTGAGGTGTAGATGATTATTATTTTTAAATATAGTGTCCTCCATCAAAGTACATAATGCTTCGTAGCAGCCATTGCCAAACTACTGCCCTCTGGGTGTTTTTGGACTCCAGCTGACTGGATGTCACGAGCTCTTTGGAGACTTCTTGGTAGGGCTGGTCAGACAGGGGGGAGGATTGGGATGGGAATGTGGAGCTGGACCCTCAGGGAGGGGGCCCAGGGGCCTGGGAGGCGTTGATTCAGGATGCTGGAGAGGGGCAAGTAGGATGTCTGAAGAAAGGCAAAAAGCCTCCTAACACCAGCTCACCATTCCTGGCCAGTTTTAGCCATGCAGGGGGGCAGCCTATATGTCAATAAAGATGTTGAATTGCATGGGGGCAGGGGAAATACCTGCCTCACTCCAAATATCAGGATCAGTTGGACCTTGAGCAAAACCCACCAACTGGATTCTCCAAAAGCAAGGAGGTAGTCTAGAGCAGGCATCCCCAAACTGCGGCCCTCCAGATGTTTTGGCATACAACTCCCATGATCCCTAGCTAACAGGACCAGTGGTCGGGGAAGATGGGAATTGTAGTCCAAAACATTTGGAGGGCCGAAGTTTGGGGGTGCCTGGTCTAGAGTTTCCTGCCCCCCCCCCTCATCCAGGAGTTCTAATACTAAGGCCCATACTGTCACACAGACCTACAACCGCTCCCCTCAGCGAATCTATGCAGGAGGGGGTTTATCACTGCCTCTCAGCTCATCAAATGATCAATATGAAATGGGGAGGGAGCTTCACCCATCTCAGTGCTAATTTTTCTTCATTGCTGCTACTGCTGCCAAAATGGGTGGGATGGTGAGAGATCAGAAAAAACTGCTTGGGGGTGGAGTGGGGACTGGGTTAGCTCCTCCCAACATACAATTAGCCACCCCTGGCCTTAAGGGGGGAAACTCCTATTATGGTAGCAGAAAAGTATACTTTTAGGCAAACTGAAAAATTTGGGTATCCAAGTGAGAGGCACCCCCCCTTTCTCTCCCCTCCCCACACACCAAGCCCACTCTGATTTTTTTTATAATCTGCTTTAAATGGGGCCAAGCAGCTGGAAGCTTCTTCAGCGTTAACCCCACTGAGCCATGGGGATGGATTCCCTTGCAGCACTTAAGCACCTCTCCATGCCACAGATTTCAAGGTAAAAGGAGATGTGCTTGTCCTTGTCCAGCACCCCACCCTGCTCTGACAACTGCCACAAGGGAAGAGCTGAGATTTCAGGATTGCTGCAAATATTGCTAAAGCAGGGCTGGCAATGCACAGAGTGGCAGCCTTGCTGGTGCCAAAGGGTGGACAATACGAAGGAGCATACGGTACATGTGGTGGGAAAGGACATCTTTGACTGAAGTGTAGTTGTTGGTGTGTAGGACAAGAACCCGGAAGACCAGGATTCAAATCTCCACTGGGCCATGTACCTTGGACTAGTCAATGTCTCTCAACTTAGTCTACCTCACAGGGTTGTCATGCAGGTGTAATGAGGAGGAGGAGAACCATGTGCTTGCCACCTTGAACTTCTTGTGGGGGGAGATGAATGCAATAAGCAAATAAATTAAGAGCATGCATACTTTTGAGTTTCACAGACCTTTTCTGGGGAAACAGCAGTTTCAAATGCCTTTCTACCAGTGATTCCTTTCTGCCACTGGTTCAACATCACCAGTCACACAGGTTTGCAGTCTAGGACCCCCAGCACTGCCCTTGCAGAGGAAAGCTGCATGTGGTTACTTTAAGCAGAAAAAACGGTGCCTTCTTCAGTGCCCTGGCTTGGTGCGGACCAAGTCCTAAATCAACCTTTGTTAATTTAGTGCACCCATCAGCCCCATCCAGCCCAAAACATCTGGAAGGCACCACGCTGGCAAAGGCTACCCAAAATTGTTTCATAATGTCTCCTCAATTGGTACTTTTTGCCTGGGCACTGGCGGCTTTCAGTTTTTGCAGACAATTGAGCAGCTGTGGGTTGAATGAGAACAACCAGATTCTCAGTTCATGTCCATCCCAACTTCCGCTCCTCTTAGCTGGTCTAGCCAGGAGGAAAGGAGCTAGGAAAAGAGGCAGGGACTGCCTAATCTGTTCCCCATATCCCCATCCCCAGAACCCTGCTCAGTTTGATGGGGAAAGGGGGGATAGGCTGGTTGGCTGGCATTGTGCCCGGTCTACAAATCTAGATTTAATGGGTGCAAAGCTGTAGAGCCTCGGATAAAGCCTGCTGAAGATGTGACCCACTTTTTTCTTTCTTTTTAAGAACACTGAGGCTCTCTGAGCTGATGGAGAAGAATCAATTGGGGGGATTGGGAGTGGGAAGTAGGTGCCAGGGCTCAAGTTAAGCCCCCACCCATCTCAACAGCTGGAAAATATCTAGGCTGAAAGCACAAGCGCCATCAGCCTGATCTCAGTGCAGCAACAGCCTACATCTTGGTTTTCAACCTTTCCCCCCGCTCTGGATCATTTTGAAATAGTCAGGAGTCTTGGCAAGCCCATCAGCATTGGCATAATTGCCAAAATGAGTACTGTATTATGAAAATCATGGGTCCTAGGTCAAGGCCTTCGAAGGGAAAAGCTGTAGCTCAGCGGTACAGCTTCTACTGTATGCAGGAGGTCTCAGCTTCAAACCCTACTGACATTTTCAGGTAGGGCTGGGCGGTGCTGCAGAGAATGGGTTTGGGTCCTGGTGAAAAATGGAAGGCCCCCACCCCCCCAGCATGGGCAGACGAGCTAAACATATTTACATGGGATATAAAATAAATGCATGGTCTCATTTTAATAATAGTAATAATCATACCTGTTGAGAATATTAAGATCCTAATGGCGAATATCAATAACATAAGCACCCACACAATCATTACTGAACTATCTGTACACTTAAACGTTAAACAACAACGGTGGTTGTGTTCGCACAGTGTTTGCTTTTGAAAACACACAAATGAGACTGTGCATCATAAAATGAGCCTGCACCATTATAATGTCAAAGAGCAGGAGCGAATGTTCGCAGAGAGTTGGAAATACTCAGAAGCGCTCAGTTCATGACACAAGTTCCCAAGGTATTATTCAGAATTGTGCATGCATTGAACATAGTACATAGGTTTTGTTAAGAATTTCATGAAACATATGCAAGAGAGTCTGGCCCCGGGACCCCTTCTGGACTGCTGGGCCTGGTAATTTGTACCCGCTCTCCTGTCTCTCATATGGAGAGCTACTGTCAGTCAGTGTAGACAATATTGAGCTAGATGGACCAACGTCCTGAGTACCAATGAGTAGGCAGCTCCTATATTGCTGGCTTGTTGAATAGAGAACTATCTGCGCACCAGAGCACTCTCCCCTCCTGCAGTTTCCTACAACTAATATTCAAGAACACTGACTACCCCTCCAGATCTAAATCATGGGTGGGGGCAAAGGGAAGAGTGAGTAGCTGGGAATGGCTGCTACAGGAGCAACCGAGAACGCGGGCACTTGAGATGTCCACAGAGATACATGAATTGTGGGCAGTAATTTCTGAGCTGCCTGAATAACAGTCCTAAAAGCTTAAGAGATTCTAAATGTGGGGCACTCTGACCATAAGCATCCAGTGTTTATGGTGCTATATTAATCTTGGTATCAGGCAGCCCCGCAACCTGGGACAGAAGAGGCAGAGGCCGGTGTTTTGGATATGAGGAGGGGGCCGATCTGGCTGTCATTTGGCCCCTTCCTTCTCTCTGCCTCTTGCTCTTCTTCCCTCCGCCACTCTAACAGAGCCTGGGAGCTCCCTGGGGCAGGGACCATGGCTCCTTGGCTGCTTTCTAAAATGCTTATCAAGTCATAAAAAGTAGTGAGAAGCTTTGCCTTTTTTAAAAAAGGACAAAAAGAAACAGTCAGTAACTCACAAAGGTTCGACATAAATCAAAGTCTTTGGGGGGGGTATGGGGGAGAAGGGAAGCCCCCAGAGGATAAATGCTCTAGCTTTGGTTGGGGGGGAAGGGTTAAAGGTCACATGCCCCACATTCACCCATGCATGGCTGAGCAAGAGAAATTCAATTCCAGGGAAGAGTTTTGGTGGTGGTGGAAGGGACAGTGGAATTGTACCAGGTGCTGACAGCCTGAAAGCCTTTAACAAAGCATCCTATGAGGAAAAATCTGGCATTTCAGCCTAGAGCTGCCAGTCCTGGGCTCCTGCAATGTGAAGGGGCGGTAGAGGCCATCTAGGCCGACCCTCTGGCCCAAAGGCAGGATCACCAACCCCCTCCTGTGTTTACATCCCCAGGCAATCTGACACAGACCTACCCAAGCTAACCCTGGAAATGAGCAGAATTAGAAGCATTTCAGGCCGTTTCAGATCACCGTTGGGATAGCTGTGGCTACCTGAATTTGTTGTGCCCACCTCCACCTTCAAACCAGACAACTGCATGCTGCTGTTGCAGGAATACTTTTTTGCACACCTGGCCACACAGAAATGCAGATTTGCTGTGCTCTGCAAAGCAGCTTGATCTTGTGTGTGTCAACGATGCAAGGGGGGGAGCAAAGGGCACCCAATTTCAAATGCCTCCCAAGAGCCCGGCTGTTGCACTGTTTGCCACACAGCCCCACCTAAATGAAGTCACACACACAGCCCCACCTAAATGAAGTCTCACACACACACACACACACACACAGAGAGAGAGAGAGAGAGAGAGAGAGAGAGAGAGAGAGAGAGAGAGAGAGAGAGAGAGAGAGAGAGAATGTTTTTTGCCTTTGCGGTTTGCCTTGGATACACTGAATGTGGATTCCATGTAGGAATCAATAGCTGTCTGTAGGTGGTCTTTTATTATCCAGGGAACATTATCAGTGTACATTTACAGAGTCAACAAAAGCAAGACTGAAAGCTCCATTTCAATGGTGGAAGATCCAGCAGAGAGGGAAGGGGCAAATGTGTCTCCCCTAATCCTTTCTAAAACAAAACAAAACACTTGAGCATCTAACCATTCGGCAGCAAATATGTATACTGTATAAAGAAAACACACACACACAAGTATGCTTCTGCATGAGCACACACAAACAAATGAGCACAGCTCTACTGTTTACTCCCTGTCCTGTGCTCCTACTATGCTCTGCAGGAAGCCAAAGCAGCAGCATCGTACAGAGGACTAGCCTCTTTCTAAAGCATCAGTGCCAACCTTGCAACAGCGATCCTTGCAAATACTCGTGTTTCTCCTAAAATAAGACACGTCTTATATTTATTTTTCCTCTAAAAAAATACATCACGGCTTATTTTCGGGGGATGTCTTATTTTTTTATTAAGCATGGTACAGCATTGTTAAGTATGGTACGGGGCTTTCTTGCGCCGCCCGCTGAGCCTGCTGCTGGGTCCCAGGGCTTCACGCGGCACGGCTGAGGCTGCTGCCGGCTCCTGCCGGCTCCTGCAGCTTTGCGCGCCGCCCGCTGCTGGGTCCTGGGGCTTCACGCAGTGCAGCGCGGCTGAGGCTGCTGCCGGGTCCTGCGGCTTCGCGCGCAGCCCGCTGCTGGGTCCTGGGGCTTGGCGCGGCTGAGGCTGCTGCTGCTGCCGGCTCCTGCGGCTTCATGCGCCGCCCGCTGCTGGGTCCCTGGGCTTCACGCGGTGCGGTGTGGCTGGGGCTGCTGCCGGCTCCTGCCGAGTCCTGTGGCTTCGCGCACCGCACTGCGTGAAGCCCAGGGACCCAGCAGCGGGCGGCGCGCGAAGCCGCAGGACTCGGCAGGAGCCAGCAGCAGCCCCAGCTGCGCCGCGCCGCGTGAAGCCCATGGACCCGGCAGCGGGTGGCGCGCGAAGCCACAGGACCCGGCAGGAGCCAGCAGCAGCAGCCTCAGCCGCGCGAAGCCGCAGGACCCGGCAGCGGGCTCAGCGGGCGGCGTGCGAAGCCGCAGGACCCGCTGCTGGGTCCCTGGGCTTCACACAGTGCGCCGCGGCGCGGCTGGGGCTGCTGCCGGGTCCTGCGGCTTCGCCTGGGGCCCGTTCAGTCGGAGCTCTGTGCGTCGCTGTGCTGGGGCTCCCGCTGGGCTGGGGCGCGGCGCGGCGCGCACTGCTGCGTTTGCCGGCTCCCGTTGGGTCGGGTAGGTACCGGTACCCCCAAACACGTCTTATTTTGGGGGGATGTCTTACATTTTTTTGCCTTTAAAAGATCGTGCCATGGCTTATTTTAGAGGCACGTCTTATTTTAGGAGAAACACGGTAGCTGGTCTCCAATGGACCTTAGCTGAGCCCAGTGTCCACTCTGCTTCCCTCTCGCCATAACCTCCTCTGTCTACAAGTGGGGGGTGCGGAGGAGCAGGGAGGAGAAAGGGTTGGGCTCCAGAATACAATAGCGGCTCAATGTTTCTGGCTTCAGTCTGAGCTACTAGTTGGGAATTGAGCCAGGTAGATAAAAAAGAGCAGAGCTGGAAGGAATGGTGTGCGGAAAGTTGATAGAGAAAAGTTTTCTCTCTCTCTGTCCTAACATGAGAACTCGTGGACACTCAAGGGAGCTGAATGTTGGAAAATTCAGAACAGGTAAAAGAAAGACCTTCTTCATGCAGTGCACAGTTAAAACTATGGAACAGGAGGCAGTGATGGCCGCCAACTTGGGTGGCTTTAAAAGAAGACTGGACAAATTCATGAAGGGATGGCTACTAGGCACAATGGCCATGCTCTGCCTCCACGGTCAGAGGCAGAAACGCACCTGAATACCAGTTGCTGGAAATTGCAGGAGGGGAGCGTTCTCTTGTGTTCCAGTCCTGCTTTGGGGTTCCCCATTGGGCCATCTGGTTGGCCACTGTGAGAATAGGATGCTGACCGAGATGGGCCACTGGCTTCATCCAGCAGGCTCTTTTTAGGTTGCCCTGCAGAGTTCCCTTGTGCTCGAATCCTGCACATGGGCTTCTCACAGGCATCTGGTTGGCCACTGGGAGAACAGGATTTAGGATTAGCGGAAGTGAAACCCACACCTACACAGGGCTGTTTGCCTGCCAGTCAGTCAGTCACATCTGGCCTCAGCCTGGCCTCAGTTTCTCCCTTCCTTTTTCATCTTCTTCACTTTCAACACTGACAATGTAAGCTCCTGGGGGCAGGGTCTCATCTTTTTTAAAAAATAAATAAGAGTTAGAAAGGCAGCATCCCCAGCAATGCAGGGCATAGGAACATTAAGAAAAGCCCTTCCAAATCAGACCATTAGCCCACCTAGTCTAGAATCCGGTTCTTGCAGTGGCTGATTAGACTGCCTCCAAGCCCAGGAGCCCACTCCCCTCCTGCAGTTTCCAGCAGCAACAGCATCTGCATAAATACCTTAAGTACCGTATATTCCGGTGTATAAGACGACTGGGCATATAAGATGCCCCCCCCCCACTTTTTCAGTTAAATATAGAGTTTGGGATATACTCGCCGTATAAGAAATATGACCCGGCGCATAAGACGACCCCTGACTTTTGAGAAGATTTTCCTGGGTTAAAAAGTAGTCTTATACGCAGGTGCCTTATATCAGGTGCCTTCCTTCTTCCTCATACAAAGGAAAAAAAGCAGCCAGGAGGGTTTTAAGACACCGCAAAGAGATCATTGGCTCAGGTCAAGCAAAGAAATGAAAGTGAAATTGAGGTTACAGGTTCCTCTGGAAACAATTTTTCTCCTCTCGATCAAGCAACCCACAGAGTCCCAGGCCTCCTGGAACCTGACATGTGGAGCACTGATCTGAAGCGTATTTATACATACAGAACTTGAAATCTTCTTTCTCAGAGTTTATTTAATCCCAAGGAAATATCGCTGCTCTGTTCACAGCTCTTTCAGGATTTGCCCTTTGGTCTGAACATATATATTGGGGTAGGGTGGGGTAGGACACCCTGGCCATGAATCTAGGTATAAAATCTCCTAACCTCAAAGGCAAGGATGAAGCGGAAGGTTTGATGTTCCTGTAAAAGCAGCTGAGTGGGAGAGAAATGAGTTTAACTTGCTCTCCACAAGCCACTGTGACAGCCTCATGTAGACTAATAGACACATAGGAAGCTGTCTTTATACTGAGGAGGAGCATTGGTCCATCTGGCTCAGTATTGCCTACACTGGCTGGCAGCAGCTCTCCAGGGTTTCAGGCAGGATTCTCTACCAAACCTACCTAGAGATGCTGCCTCTAGGGATTGAACCTGGGACCTTTTGCATGAAAAGGCAATGCTCCACCACTGAACCTATGGGGAACGGGGGAGCTCTGTGCACTACATGAAGAAGGACTTCTTGTTCAACCTGAAAACATCCCAGTGGACTGGGCCCATGTGGCGGCGGTGCAACGCTGTTTAGATTTTCCACCTCAAGTTATCAAAACATTTCTGACCGCCCACTCTTAAAGGCTCTCTGAACACTGCTGGACTACAACTCCCATCATCCTTCCCAATCACTGGCCACGCTGGCCAGGGATGATGGGAGATGGAGTCCAACAGCACCTGAGGTGTCCCAAGCTCCCCATCCCTGTAGCAAAATGTTGTAGTGCTTGTGTTAACCTTTGGGGGATCTTTGCCCCTTTGAGGCGTGCAGAGTTCTTAGTATAAGAACCTAAGAGGAACCTGCTGGATCAGGCCACTAGCTCATCTAGTCCAGCATCTTGTTCTCACAGTGGCCAACCAAACGCCCCAAAGGGGAGCCCGCAAACAAGACCTGAGCACCATAAGAATGTAAGGAGAGCCTGCTGCATCAGGTCAATGGCCCATCTTGTCCAGGACAATATGCCTGTGGGAAACCCGCAAGCAGGACTCAAGCACAGGAGAACTCAGGTCCCCCTGTCATTTTCATGCCTTAAAGGGAAAAAAAGTAAAGGTAAAGGTACCCCTGACCATTAGGTCCAGTCGTGACCGACTCTGGGGTTGCGCGCTCATCTCGCATTATTGGCCAAGGGAGCCGGCGTATAGCTTCCAGGTCATGTGGCCAGCATGACAAAGCCGCTTCTGGCAAACCAGAGCAGCACATGGAAACGCCGTTTACCTTCCCGCTGTAGCGGTTCCTATTTATCTACTTGCATTTTGACGTGCTTTCGAACTGCTAGGTTGGCAGGAGCTGGGACCAAGCAACGGGAGCTCACCCCGTCACAGGGATTCGAACCACCGACCTTCTGATCAGCAAGCCCTAGGCTCAGTGGTTTAACCACAGTGCCACCTGGGCTTAAAGGGAAAAACTCTTACCCAAATCTCTAAATGCAGATTGGCTGCCTCTGCCAATCACTAGAGACAGAGTTCTAGGCTTGATGGGTCTTTGGCCATTCTCATCTCTAAATTGCTTAGACCCTTTCTCTGTTCCACCCAGGCAACAGATGTCACCAGCATGGGGGGCAGGGAAGATAAATATTTGAAAAAATAACTTGTAGAAAAAGTAAAAGTTGGCAAAGCATTCAAAACATACATACATACATACATGCAAGCAAGCAAGCAAGCAAGCAAGCATTATCTGAAACTATGTTTGCTAAGCTGGTGTCCTCCAGATACCCTGGACTACAACTTCCATCATGTTGGCTGGTCCTGATGGGTGTTGTAGTATAAAATGGCTGTGCTGGCTAAGGATGATGGGAGTTGAAGTTTAGTTTTTCCATTTATATCCTACCTTTCCTCCAAATAGCTCAAGGTGCTATACATAGTTCTCCTCCACCCCATTTTATCCTCAGAACTACTCTGTGAGGCAGGTTAAGCTAGGAGGCAGTGAATGGCCCAAGGTCTCCTGGTGAGTTTCATGGCCATGTGGGGTTTTGAACTCCGGTCTCTCCCAGCTCCTAGTCCAACACATATCAAGAAGGCACCAGTTGGGCTCACAGAAACACAGAAAGATGCCTTATCCTGAGTCAGGCCATAGGTCTGTCGAGCTCAGCATTGTCTTCTCTGACAGGCAGCAGCTCTCCAGGGTATCCGCCAGGGCTCTCTCTTAGCAGTCTGCCCTAAACAAAGAGATCCACTTCTTCCACAACATCCCAAGAGAACAAAGGACAGACAGATCAATTCAGCTGCTGGCAATCTCAACACAGGAATGAGATGGCGCAAGGCGGCTCCCCTTCCCCTGTCCCCCACCCCCACTCCCCGCTTCACCCCACATGAATGCACATGGCCACCCTCTTCCTCTGATCTCCACAAACAATAACAATGGGGGAAAGAGGCCAGAATTTGCAGTGCCTATAATGAATTTGTGGATTATTATTGACTAAAGGACATGGCAGCTGTTTGGGGAGGGGTCCTCAGGAGATGGCCGCATTCCAAAGGCCTGGCTCATTCATTCTTGGAGAAGCTCAAAATAATTGGGGAGGGGGAGAGAGGACTGACAACATGGGACTTGTTTTGAGTTAATGCCAGGATCACTCATCCTGCTAAGTACTCTATAGAGAAAGCCCCCACACCCAGCAATTTCAGGGCTCCCTGCTACAGGATTCACCATTAGGGTTTTTTCTCCCCTGATGAGAAAGGTGTTTCTAATTTTGGCAACCAATCCTTAACAGTAGTGGCAATCTTACACCTTCTCCAATATAACATCCAGATAAAATTCTCTCTGCCACTAATTTTAAAAATTGTGTGAAAGACATGTGTCTGCAGCAAACTGTGTGTGTATTTGTGGAGCGAAAGACATGGCATGAAGGATGGAGAGATATTTGAATGTGGCCATGAACCAAGGCTTTTAATCCTGTATTAGCACATAAAATGAGAGTACTGACCATGTGCAAGGCATAATTTGCAGACTTGCTCAGCCTGGGGCCTGCTTTCAATGGCAGGGATCAGCAAAAGCAGAGAAAGTCACTCTGCATATGCTCAAGGCTATTTTAATTTTTATTATCCCAACAGAGACAGGAGGGGACCCTGAGCATGTGCAGAATGTGGTGTTTCCCATTGTGCAATGACTGAACATGCTCCTGAGCATATGCAGAATGCCTCCCTAGATGTGCAACCACATCCAGGTCAAGAAATGCAACATCCATACAGGACTGAGCACCAGCCTCTTCCTCTAGAATTTAAGCACCAGTGGGGGGAAAAAACACCACTTGGGATTACATGTGGGAGTTCATGAAGCCAGTCACCTCAGTTGCCTTTCCATTACAAAATAGCTTACCTCCAGGGAGAAATCTTAAGGACAAAACAGGGGGGGGGGAGTTTCTTTGTGGGTTGCCTTAGGTAGGCTTTTGGCTCTTTTCAAACTGCAAGGCCGCATTCACACATGCAGGTTTGTTTGCATGTGTGAACGAGCTTGCTGTAGAACAAACACCAGGCAGCAGGCAGAATTCCTTCTGCCTCACAACCCCAAATGCCTTGCTCTTTCCCATGGAAGTGGTTTCACAGACACTCAGCCGGGTGTCATCATGTCATCAAATGCTGAGTAATGGAGAGAGGCACATGAACAGGGTGATTTTAACTCCTCGGTTAACATAAAACCCTAGTCTTTGGGGGCATGGGGAGTGATTTATTCTTCCACCCCGCCTGCAAAACCTCAAGTTTCCGCTGGAACATCTGCCTTATTATCGCCCGCCTCATTTGGCACCCAAGAGGGGACTTGGGGCTTTGTTGGCAGTGCTGCCCAATACAGCTGCCAACTGCAGAGGGCCTGGCTGGCGCCTCGCCAGCCTGACGGAAACCTCTGCCTCTCCCCACCCGCTCCCCGTTCTCGCAGCACCAGCTGGGGCCCCCGGGAGCCTCCCACCAGACGAGGACGGAAACCAGGCTGCTGGGCTTGCTTTCGAGAACTATTGCATCATGCAAGGCTGCCTCGTTTCACAAGATGCTGGAGGAGGAGGAGAGGGAGGGAATAGGCCACTGCTCTTTATATTTGTAAAATGAGAGGGGCTGGGGTGGAAGTCATGGCCTTCCACCATGGAAGGTGATTTTGAATGACTATGTTGAACTGGTAATTTACCACTGCCCTACATGAATAGGGGCAGGCTGTGGCTGGAGCCCAGCACATGCTCAGGGGCACTCTGCTTGTCACTGTAGCTTCATTACAGTCCTTAGCTCTCCCTTGGCTCTGAAAGGAGCATGCCTGCCCCTGCTCCTTCTCATGCCAAACAATAGGGGCACAACAGAGAGGACCAAAAAAAAAAGTTTACCCCACTCTTCTCCTCCCCCACCCAGCAAAAAAGCCCTAGTGGAACAAAAAAAACACGTTAGCAGGTGTACCAATGAGTCATCTATTCCAACCTCCTCTGCCCCAAGAAAGGATATATTTTACCTAAAACAGGCATCCCCAAACTGCGGCCCTCCAGATGTTTTGGCCTACAACTCCCATGATCCCTAGCTAACAGGACCAGTGGTCAGGGATGATGGGAATTGTAGTCCAAAACATCTGGAGGGCCAAAGTTTGGGGATGCCTGACCTAAAACATCCTCAGCTCCAAGGAGGGAGATTCTCACATTTCTTAAGACGCTCGGCGTTAATTTGAAAGCTTTAGATAGGGCTCGATCTATATCTGCCATGGCATTTGTTCCTTCCATCCTCTGTGGAACTCCCTGACACTTGATATATGCTAACATGTAAGCAGATGCGCAGCAAGACCTCGAGCACTATGTTGCTACAAAGGTTTACTCAGAAGGAATGTCCCACTGACTTCAAGAGGACCTACTCCCTATGTGGCTTGGGGTTGTTGTGCAATAGTGCAAGTTTTTGAGGTCTGAGTTCTATTCCTGCTATGGGTTCAAGGGGCCTTGCTCAAGCCAGATTTCCTCTCAACCTTGATTCCCCCATCTGTAAAATGGAAATATGTCGCAGGGTGTTTGTGAGAACAAATGCAGTGCATTTGCAAGTTAAAAGTGCTATTAGCTATACATATACCGGTATATAAATTTAAAATCCCTTGGGGTACCTTTCAACTCTACAACTGTAAGATTCTATCCCCCACCCCTGTTGGCAAATACACTGCTTAGTTTTAACCAACCCGCTAACACCAGCCTCAAGTATTTAGGCGTGCTCCATATTTACTAAACACATTAATCTGTGGCTGTTTATCCTCAAGTCATGTTAACATTCACTTAAAAGGGGGGGGGGAAACTCTGAGAAGGAAAATAGAAGTTTTAAGAAGGAGCAGCTATTTTAAGCTCGGCGGTTCATATTTTGTTTTGAAATAGCTACAAAAATCTGTGCCTGTTATAGACATTCTTCCATCACGCACAACGGCCAATAAATAAATCTCCCCATAAGGGCAGCTGGAGAATAAAAGGTCCCCACCCCCCACCCTCTCTCTGCCTAATGCTGGGGAACTGAAGGGGTTAATGGTGGGAGGAAGCAGATAAACAGAGACTGTTCCCTTTTCTTGGCTGTTTCATTTCACAAGGTTACTCCAAGGCTTTACTTTTGAACATTTTTTTAAAAGAATCCACTGTTAGGTCACTCTTTTCTAGAGAAGCAGAGAGTCGTCCCCCCCCCCCCCGCTCTCCCAAAGTCAGCTTTGAATTAGCTCTTGATTATATTTTGTTTTGACATGGGGGGGGGGAGAGATACATAAGTAGATCAATTTCAGTCAAAGAAAAAGGCAACCTAACAGGGTGCCCACACCACCAGCACCCCAAAGCAAAAGGGATCTCAAGCCACAATGTGTTAAAAGTCTGCCCAGAAACAGGCGTACAGTTAGCCAAAGTTTCTGAATTGTGGTACCAGTTTTGCAACCTGAGCAGAAGCATAAGGTCCAATATAAAAAAACTCGAAAGAGTTCTGCACTAAACAGAGACACCTTGGAGAATGGCACGTGCTGTGGCCCTTTTGTGGAACCCATCTTGGGCTGGAGGACATCCGTCACCACGTGGCTTGGCTTCGGTGTAGAGAGCCCTCCTTTCCCAACTGGCCCTCTTGGATTAAAAGCCCCCCCCCCACTCCAATATCCCATTGTCTTGCCACACACAAAGGAACAGTAGCAAAAGCCAGGCAAAGGCTGAGCAGCCAGGGAGGCACAGAAGCAGAGGTGAGAGTCAGCTAGAAAACATGGTCCAACTTTTGCTCCCTGGATGCAGGAATCAGAACAGGGGAAACCACAGAATGAAGGTTTAAGCAATGTAAGAAAAATAATGGTGGGGAAGGGGGGGGATTCTCAATGAAAATGACCCAAGGGCAAGGGAGAGATAGATGCAAATACCCACTCAGAAGTCTGGGAATGAAATTTCTAAATATCTGGAACACACAGCAGAGCTGTTCTGTGCCCCTTTCATGTGGCATCGACAGAGAAACTTGATTGCTCACCCGCTGAAGAATAATAGGGCATCTGGCAAGGCGAGATCTGGGAGGGGAAAATGGGGTATGGGAGGGAGGGTGCATTTTGTTTTAAAAGAGTAAAATAAAATTGAGGGTTTCCTTTGGGGCCACAAGTCAAAACATGCAGGGTCATGAAAGCAGATCGAGAAATATTTGGCATTTGGCTGAGATCCTTGGCGAGAATATTTATTTGCAAGTCAGTGAAAGGCAAATGTGTTCAAGGGTTGAGCTTGTGGGGGTCGCTAATTTCACTGAGTCTCAACAGCCTGGAAACTTTTACAAATCAAACCAAATCAGATTAAGAGTCGGACATGTGTGTGTTTTGTTTCTCTCAAACAAACAAACAAACAAACAAACAAACGATTTCAAGGGAATGTTTAAAACATAGAATAACTTCTGAATCTCAGACAGGAGCTTCCCCTCCCAAAAAAGAAACCAACAACATCAACATACAAAGACACTTCTAAGGGGAAAAAGAGGTTACAAAGAGCAGGCTGCTAATGTCCCAAGACCGTGCCCCCCACCCCAATATTTCTAAAGCCTTCTCCATTGAAAAGATCATATGCCTGTCCCACAAATGTGTCCCCACCCCATCATGCCACAATAGTCCAGCTGCTCTCAAAGGCACCCCAGAACCTTTGCTCCTCTTTCCAGAAGGTCACCCCAACACATCCACTAGACACACGGACACTAGACAAGGCAATGTGAAATGTCCCTCCATCACCCCCAAACTTCAAGAGCTGAACAGGGACAAACCTTCAAGGCGACCTCCTTTGCACGATCACTTCTCGATCTGGCCAACGACTCTATCCGAGACATAATCCAAGACTGAGGCCAAACGACCCCCAAATCAATCCCCGACTGGGTCTCCCGCTAGGTGAATTGCTGGGGGGCGTTTTGGGCATGAAAAGCAACGGGGTTTGGGGTGGGGAATCAGAACCAAAAAAGGACCAGCACAAGGGATGAATGGATGGATGAGGCTCTCTCCGGAGAACAAAAAGGAGAGAGGCAGGCAGACGGACCAACGCTTCAGGCTTGCTCAGCTCGGAACATCCAACTCGCAGAGCAGGAAGTTAACTGGCTAAGCTCGCTCAAAACTGTACTCTGTCTGGGCTGTTCAAACTGCATCGCTCCTCCTCTCTCTTGAAAGAGGAGATGGAGGGGGAGGAGGGGACACCCGCTGGTGGCTTGGAACAAACGAGAGATGTGAGCACCACAGCCAGCAGCTCTGATCCTGAAGAACAGCAGCCTGCAGCGGCAGGAGGGTCCTTAGAGGTCTGTGGCACAGAGCCAGGGGGTCCCCGTGTCCGGGGACCGTGCAATGCGCTCAGGTTTTCAAACCCTGTTGCCCAGGATGCTCACCACCTCTGGAGCCACACGTGGATCACCCAAGTGGCACAGACCCTGCAAGGGTTCTGACTCCTTGCCCTCCGGAGACGGGGGAGAGAGATGGACCTCCTCCTGAGAATCTCAGGCATGGGGGTGATCGGGACGCAATGCCTCATGTCAGTCAGCCGTGCGAAAGGGTTGAAAGTAGCAACTGGAGAGGCCTCCCCTATTTCCAGTGCGGTGCTACAAGGTTTTTCCACACACCTGTCACAGGCACATAATAGCCACAATAGGGTAGCAATTTGGCAATCAAGCAATCAAGAATGCAAGAAGAGCCTGGTTGTCAGATAAGGCTAAAGGATCATCTAGTCCAGCATCCTGTTGTCGCAGTGGGCAGCCAGATATCCCTGTGGGAAGCCCACAAACAGGATCCAAGCACAACAGCTGATGATTCCTGGCAAGCAGCCTACAGAAATGCATCCTGCCACCGACAGTGGAGGGAACATATAGCCATCATGGCTAGTAGCCTTGTGCATTTTGAATTTATCTCTGCACCTTTTAAGCTGGCCGAGTTGGTGGTCATTGCTTCATCCTATGATATCAGAACACAATCCTATACCCATCTACTCAGCCTTCTGTCCCTGCTCCTGCCAGCGATCAAAACTCACCAGGCACTAGGAGGTGCATTTTGCACCTGGCTATTGGTCACTTGCGACCTGTGCGCCAGGTGGCACCTGACATCTCCACCATCTGGCTGGCTGGCACATAGCAGGGTTTTTTTTTGCTGCCATGCTCGCACCATAGCACTTTAGCAAAAGAGCAGTCTTCTTCTTCTGCGAGCCAGCTGATTCACATAGCAGCGCAGCAGCAGAAATTTTTTTCGCTGAAGTGTGTGGTTTGATTTCATTTTGAAACTGGCATAGCTGAGACCTAACCCTAACATGGAACTGAACCTAAATGTTTAGCAGTATTTCTTCCCTCTTGTCCTGTTCAGTTCTGATCCAGACATTAACTTGAAATGATTTAATAACTGGCTCAGTTACTTTGAACTTATTCAGATATATATTGTGCAGATTGTTATCATCAACTATTATTCTTGCAAAGTAACTCCTCTGGGAGTGAATATAATGTTGAATATTTATGTAGAGACCTTTTTATTATATTTAAAACGTGGTGATGGATCCAAAGGACAATGCTTCTTCCTCCATGTCACTCCCCTGAACAGGATTTGCTGAAGCCTGAGAACTTGCAGTTGGAAGGGGAAATTGTAGAAGACTACACAATTGCTTAGGTGCATGCCTGGGGATCATTGGATCTTGACTGTTTTCACACACTAATGCCACATCCTGTGTAGAAATCTATCAGTTATATTTTATCTGCACAATCAGAATGAATTCCAGGAACCAAAAGGCTTTTTCTGTGCAGCCTGAGCAGGAGCAGTGAACGTTATTGTTAATTGTTGTAGCTTGTCTTCACTTACCCCACCTCACTGCCCTGCTTACAGTTGTTAAGAATATTTTTATATTATGAATGGTCCAAGTCACCATTAAGAAAAATAGGTAGGAATGGGCCAATATATATATGTGGACTGTCCCTGGATCAAGCGACTTTTCTTCTTTAAGTTCTCAAAGTTCTTAATCTAGCTCAAGGCAGAGGCTGACTTTGCCACTTCAGGGGGTGTGTAGGTGTGTGCCCAGCCGAGCACCCCAGGTATGAAAAAGGAAACATTCCTTCATTTAGGTTTGGGGTGGTCTTTTCCCCTTCTGTGGCCCTAGCCATATTCCACCTTGGAGCACAACTGAGAGTGACCTTCAAAGAGGGGGGGGGGGAGAGAAGCTGGGCCACTCCATATTAGGGGAAGGGCTGCAGCTCGGTACTATAGCATCTACCTTGAATGCCAAAGGTCCCAAGATCGGTCCCCTGAATCTCCAGATACAGCTGTGAGAAACCCCTTCTTCAAATGCCAGTTGTCTACCAGCCAGTTGTAGACAATACGGAGCTAGATGGGCCAATGGTCTGGCTCATTATAATGCGGCTCCCCATGAGAAAGAGACCAGTCTCTGACCCAAAGAGCTTGCAGTGTAAAAGTGGACCACAGGGAAGGCACCAAGATGGATGCAAGGCCGTTAACTGACCCATTTGTGCAAAAGATCGATTGCCACAGTTAAAGGTAATAAACCCAGGTGTCCATGTTAATTTGTATTCAGAGCTGCTTGCTGGTTCACAAATTATCTCCCCACCCGTCCTCCCCACCCCTTCTTAACCACCCCCCTCTGAACTGCTCAACACTTTCTTTCAGGAGCAAAATGCCTGGGTGTTTTGGGGGGCTTCATCTGAGCTAGGCCTCAATCCCAGCAGGAAAACAGTCCTAGAACATGTGAAGTGACACAAGAGTGCCTCCAATACGAGCAGAGTGTGCCATTCTCCCCACCCCTCCCGGCCATCTGAGATTAGGGGTCAAACTGCAGGCAGACAACAACATTATAAACTTTTAGAATTTCATCTCTCTCCCTCCCCTTCTTCCCAATCTTTTTTCTGAGTCTCCTCCACTCTCAAGCCCCCACTTGGCCTCACTGTGTTGGGGAGGGGTTAGGACAGCAACTTACTCAATAATGGTTGGGGCACAAAGCCTCTTGGCTAGCTTTGCAGCTGCTGGAGTAAAGGACCGGCTCTTCTCTGCCTGCCACACCAACTGGACACCCCGCGTTGACTGACCCGGTTGGAGGAAAACAAAATGACTCTCTGGCTGAGGCTGCAGAGCCCACCCCTGCCTCAAGGCATTTGACTGGGACTCACGAGGGGGGAATTTCCTTTTCCTTGACCTTCCGGGCTATTCATTAACTGGGGTCAACTGGGTCCCAGCTGCAGCTTCAGCAAAGCTTCCAAACCCTGCCTTTTGTTAGGTCACCCTGTCTCTCTCTCACACCCACACAGGATTGTTTCAAATTACTTTCCTCCAAGGAGCTCAAGGGGCAACCATGGCTCTCCCTCTCCTCATTTTAGCCTCAGAAACCCTGTAGGGCATGGTAGGCTGAGAGAGAGAGAGAGAGAGAGAGAGAGAGAGAGAGAGAGAGAGAGAGAGACTGATCCAAGGTGGGATAGAAAAAGGTGGGATAGAAATGCAATAAATTAACAACAACAAATCCTAGTGATAAAATTGACCCATAGGTGTGGGATAGGGTGTTAAGTTCATTGGAACACAAAAAGGCATATACAGTACTGTACTTTTGGTGGACTCAGTATTAATGGGGTGGGGGGAGAACACAGTTCACCACCTTGAGCTCCTTGAAACAAAGGTGAGATATAAAGGCAATAACAAGCAAACAGCACTCCCTCTTTAGAAGTGAAGGTGTGAGCAAGAGTTTTACCACTTCCTGGATTTTACAAACTGTCAAAAAACTGCCACCGGTCAGCTTTTGCATGTGATTGGCTGGCAAGCCACTATGGAGAGATCAGGGCCTGGCCTACAAACCAGCAGGGTCTGCAGGCGTCACAACCCACCCCCCACCCAAGACTTTGCTGGCCCAGAACACATCTGTCAACCTGGTCATGGGCCATCATAAATGCTTGGCTGGTCACATGATGTTCCACCCTTGCCATATGTCTCAGGGCAGCAGTTCTGATACAGACAGACTCCAGATCCACACCACACGTTCAAAGCACATGCTTCCCCCAAAAGAATCTTGGAAGCTGTATTTTGTGTGTTTGGAATTGTAGCTCTGTGGGTGGGGAAACTACCATTCCCAGGATTCTCTGGGTGAAGGCATGTGATTTAAGTGTGCATTGGGTGTGGTGGTGTGAGGCAGTGCTACATCGGTTCATCCGTGCCCTGTTTTTCTAGCGAGCAAGAGTCCCTGGAGCCCAGCACTTAGGTGGCTCCCCCCCCATCAAAAAAAATGTCCATTGCCCATCTTTTTCTTCTGGTGATATAAAACCGAAATCCCCCAGGCCAAGTTTAAATGTTGCTTCTCAAGTTGCATACTTGGAGAAAACAGGTACCCTGCATTACTGAGCTGTTTAAATAAAAATAAAAATCCTGGCCAGAGATCAACTTGAGGATGGTTTGGTGCTTTCTAAAAAAAGGTCCAAGCTCTGTGTCATTCTTTCCAACTAAAGTTGGCAAGAAGGTCCACTCGAGGAAGAATAAAAACCCGACTCCCACCCCACCCCACCCCACCCCCTTTCCGTTCCCACCCTCAGGGATTTGGTGTTCCCTCTCACCAAATAAGAAAAGCATAGCCTTCAGCATCCAGAATTTTAAGAGGGAGAAGCTAACACCAGCCTTATGGAGATAACTATATTTATCCCGGAGAACATTACGGTGGAGGAGAACACCCACAGTCATTCTGTTAGGTCTCAAGAGACCAGAGATGGAATCTTTGGCTGACATCAAGCCTCTTGAAAGACAATGCAGAGCAATCTGGAGGTGGTCAGTTGAGGGATTGGCTTTGTAGTCAGTCTTGGAACATATAGCGCAACAACACGAGCACTTTGGAGCAGCTGCAAAGTGCTTTTATAGCTCACCACCAATTATGCACAATCAGACTCAAAGTACCTAGGATGAGGAGCATTGCTCTGCTGCAGAGCCTAATTTTGCCCGCAAAACTGATTTCTATGCCTGGGCTCAGCTCTGCATTATTATGAGCATGTGCAGAGTGCCTGTCCCTCCCTGGTTCCTTGATATGGGATTAAGGGAGCAGGGCTTCCAGATCAGAGGATCAATGTTGAGCCCTCAAACTGAACATTTTGGAAATGAATAACCCACCCAGTTTGCAAAGGAGCAAAGCTCAAGAAGCCACAATGTGTGGTGCTTCTAGAAAGGCCACAAGCAGGACATGAAGGTAGCAGCCCAGGATGCTCAGAGCTGTCCTGCTTCAAAAGATGGAGGCTCTGTGTTGCTGTCATGACTGGTTGCAGTTGCTAGAGCCAACTTCCTCCATGGACGGGTCAAGCTTCCCTTTTAAAGGTCTTCTAAAGACAGACAGCAGCTTTTGCCACATCTTGCAGCCGTGTATTCCTAGGATGAGGTATGCACTGTGTGAAGTATTTCCTTTAATCTGTGCTGTATTTACTGCCCCTTAGTTCCTTTGGTGGACCCTGAGTTCTAGTATTATAGGAGAGGGATTCCTGTCCCCCTCAATCTACTTCCCTTACACTACATATAATGAGTTGGAAAACTTTTTCAGCTCAAGGAGAGCCACGTTCCCTCATGGGCAAACTTCCAGAGGCTGCATGCCAGTGGAGGGCAGGGCTAGAGGCAGAAACAGTCCAGCCCATGAATGTGATTCTGTATAGGAGACAACATTCCAGCCACCCAAAAGCCAGAGGTTTCAACACACCTGCACATCTATGTGTCCCCAGTCTCCACCTGGGCAAGGATGGGTTCCTCCAGATGGCCTATTATGTACTGAGCACATTCATCCTGATTTCCTTGCACAAAGCTTATCTGGAGGTTAGACTATTACAGTCTTTATTGAGCATTTATTCTGATTTGTTTGTGCATTTATCTTAATTCACTTGTGGGCGGGGCGGTGGCAGTAAACATTTCCCCATTCATCCCACACTTTCCAGAGCATTTCCCTGTCACTTTCCAAACTGCAAAAGCTTGATTCTTTTTTTTTTTTAAGTGGGCTTGCTGTGCTAGGGGGAAAAGAGAGATCCATCGTGATTGCACAAACCTAAACTTATGGGATGCACTTGACACCTTCTGCCACAGAAGGCATCATCACAGCCAGGCAAAAGCACCTGAGGGCATGGAACAGGGACAGTGAGAGTCCTGAGGGCCAAAGACAGATGCCTGGAGGGCCACATGTCGCCAATAGGCAGGAAAGTTCTTCATGCTTGATGTGTAACTTTAGAAATCTACCCAGTGATCGTCTGCGCACCACCTCTCTTCACAAGAGAAGCTTGAACTCATTTTTACGTTTTGGGCATCTAAAAAATGATGTCCGAACTGACATTGAAATACACATGCACACTAGTATTAAAATTCTCATCCTCTTCCATCCTTTTCTGGTATGGAGGAAAACCTGGACGTTGACGGTCTTGCTGTTAACCAGAAGGTTAGTGGTTCAAGCTCACCCAGGAACAACTGTGAGCCGGATTCCTGCATTGCAAAGGGTTGGACTAGAGGGCCCAAGTTATACAATTCTATGGAAACCATCAGTGCGCCTCTATAGAGCTTCATCCATTTGCAGGGGTGAGCACATTCTTCAGGCCACTCACATTCAAAAGCAACATGTTTAGAAACTGTTATTCTCATTTAAAATGCACTACTTCTGGGTTTCCACGTGTTAACTGCATTTGCACATATCCCAAATGACAAAAAGTATAAAGCCCTAGAAGTGTTTGTTTGAGGGCACAGCACAACTGCTGCTGCTTCCCGCCCCATCTCCTGATTATTTAGCTCTTCTCCTCTTTATTCCCCTCCCAGCCTGCCTGTCAAATTAAAAGTAGAAGCTGCTGCTTTTCAGCCATTCCTTTTTTTTTTAATTATCTTTCGCTTCCTGGCTTAAGTGGAACCAGCAGTGGTGCAAGCAATTAATCCCAAAGAGCATTAACAGTGGGGCCTGGCTGCCTTGATTGAAACTCCTCGCCCAGCGCTTACACATCCTCAGACCTTGCCCCACCACAATGGCTCCATGGGCCACCTCTCCAGGATTCATTAATATGAGTAATTAAAGAAAGAGCCTTCCCTTGGGGAGGGGGTGGGGTGGAGCAGGAAAAGGAAATTGCAGGGGGGGGGAAAGGGTTAAGCAGAACAGGGAATCCCCTAACACTGATCTCTGAACCCTACTTTCAATACCAGGGAATAGTCTATAAAATTAATTATAGAGGAAAAAGCACCTCTATTTGAATCCATTGTTTTGGGTCCTAGCCTCCGGAGCATAAGAAAACAGGCTTCCTCCATCTTCCATGTGACAGCCCTAAATCCCAATTGATTATTCTCCGCTATGAATTATTCTTCTCTATGGCTAACGAAACCAGCATGAAATTATGCAAAAATAAATGCTATGGAAAGGTGCTTGATTTGCACAATGTACCAAAGACACAGGGTTCAAATATCCTTAAGCATGTACTTTGGGCACAACTGAATTCTGATGGACCTTCTCACTGAGAAGCAGACACAGCCATTTCTCTGTATGACAAAGGCCCTCAAAATCAGCTCTGTGTCCATTAAGTGCTTGAAATGTAGGAAATAAAACATGAAGGAGCAGTAAGTGGGTCCTAAGGCAAAAGGGGAGCCATCAGCTGGTGCACAGCCAATCTTCAGAAGGAGCATGGAAATGCCACCAAACTAAAAGAGGGGTGGGTGGCTATGGTATATTTCTGACCAGAAGATAATGAAAAACTACAAAGAGACAAGGAGGGAATCTTTCCCTTAGGCCTAAAAAGC
The DNA here is from genome assembly GCF_963506605.1 of Zootoca vivipara. Classification (NCBI taxonomy): domain Eukaryota; kingdom Metazoa; phylum Chordata; class Lepidosauria; order Squamata; family Lacertidae; genus Zootoca; species Zootoca vivipara. The sequence goes on along the minus strand of NC_083292.1, from coordinate 26,439,665 downwards.
ATCTGAGAAACATAAAATGAATTAGAGGCAAAAGAATTCGACACACAATAAATTCACTCAGCTCAACAGGACGTGCAAAAGGCAGGAAACTACAAGGAAGGACAATGGAAAATGGGTTAGACAAAAGGTGCAGTGTCCTCCCTTTGGAATGTGGGTCCTGCTTTTCACAGGGGAGGCGAGAACAAACAAAATGCTTTTCTCCCCCAGCTAGGTGTGCAAGGAAAGGTGGCAGCTGTGGCAGAGATATAATAATTTCCAAAACTTGTTTTATGTTCAGCCATGGTGACAGCAAGAGGGCACAATTGTAAAGGGGCAACTCAACCCAATGGGAAAAGTGCCAAAGGGCAATTCTATAGTGACCAATGTGACATTTGGAAGCTTCTTTACATAATCTCTTGTGCTTTAGGTAATATTATCTGAATTCCAATTAAGATTAAAATATTTGTGTGTTAACTGGACTGGCTTGATCTTCCCTACAAAAATATTCCAGAAGTATGCTGCAGGTAGTTTAAATGTTCTTTTTTTATTGTGTTTTAAAAGATGTGACCAATGTAACAGTTTAACAACAGGGGTATAAATGCAATCAATACATAAATAAGGCAAATGTTTTATCTAAAAGTATGGATAAAAAAATAATTTCATCATACTAATTTTTCAAGGGCAAGTGTCAAATTTATGGTAATGTTTATTTGAAAGTGTGGGGAAAAGGTTTTTCTGCAAATTACCTGTGGCCAACATAACCACTCTGAGTTTTTTATTTAATAATAATAATAATAATAATAATAATAATAATAATAATGTGGTGTATAAATTATATGAAATAAAATAAAATTAGGAAATAACATGGCCAACATTACCTGTGTTAATTAATGGATAAAAAGGTAAAGGACCCCTTACAGTTAAGTCCAGTCGCAAACGACTCTGGAGTTGCAGGGCTCATCTCGCTTTACTGGCCCAAGGGAGCCAACGTTCGTCCGCAGACAGTTTTTCCAGGTCATGTGGCCAGCATGACAAAGCAGCTTCTAGCGAACCAGAGCAGCGCACGGAAACGCTGCTTACCTTCCCGGTGTAGCAGTACCTATTTATCTACTTGCACTTTGACGTGCTTTTGAACTGCTACCGGTAGGTTGGCAGGCGCTGGGACTGAACAACGGGAGCTCACCCCGTCGCGCTGATTTGAACCGCCGACCTTTCAATCGGCAAGCCCAAGGCTCAGTGGTTTACACCACAGCACCAAACATGTCCGAATTAATGGATAGACACCCACAAATAATTGCTTCCAAAGCAAGACTCTGTGCATATGGCATTTTACCAGGTATTTACTAGTTACAGTTGAGCATCAGGTCCATGTGGGAAGTTGTAATGTCCAGGGGAATTTAAAGTTAGCTGTGGCAAAACCCTCATGATTTGTTTCTTTTCAACCCAATGTTTTCAGGGAAGACAAACGTTACAGAAGTCCCCTTATTAAGAAGAGGATATTGCATCACCTGGCCAACCAATTTTCTTTTCAATTTCCACATCTCAAACTCAACAACAAAATTGCCATCCGACACCTCAGCGGCTGTTTCTGCTCCCACTCTTTCTTTCAGGATAGCCACAAGGACATTGCGTATGTGGGGTTTTATTTTAAATTATGTTGAAAATTCATCTACATGTTTCACAGGGTTGTGAAGTTCCCTGAGATAAGGCAAGAAGAGGCCTTCAGCTCCCGAGGTGATTTTTTAATATCTCTAGCTCAGGAGTGGAGAAAACACCCGGTGCCGTACAGGTCACCCAGTGAGCTACATGGCCAAGTGAGGATTCGAACTCTGGTCTCTCCATAGTCCTAGTCCGACAGTCTAACTCCTACTGGCTCTCTTCCTCTGGGGCAGCCATCCCCTTCCTGGTTCCTTCACCTGCTGCCTTCCACTGGCCCCAGAACTGTTCTGCCTCAGGCCCTGCCAATGCCAAAAGCCCCAATTGGCAAACTCCCCGTCTCAGTATCTCAGGCCAGCCAAAGTGCAGCTGTTGACTCTTTGCACATTCTGCAGCTGTTGAAGGCACAGGAGCTGTGCCAGAAGCAAAGTGTGGCAATGCCAAGGCTGAAAAGATTGCCTCATGAGACAAGCCTACCCTCTCAGACTGGAGAACAGAGCCTGTTATGTTGACCAGGACCAGGACCAGAGAAGGCACCTCCAAATGACCAGTTGGTTGAGCCCCTTCATCCTGATTTGCCTTCATGGAGGTTATATCATACAACTGTAATGCTGGAAGGGACCCCAAGGGCCATCTAGTGAGCATTCATCCCAGTATGGTTGCAGGGTGCTGAATCATTCCTTCCTCCCACACTTTTCAATCCATTTCTCAGTCTCTTTCCAAACTGTAATAATCCATATGTATTAATTTTAGAGGAGGGCTTGTTGCACCTTGTGTGCAAGAAGGCACCAACCCACTTTAACTGTGTAAACCTAAATTTAAGCTAGGCAAAATAGTGACTGGTCTGGAGGCACCCAACGTTGGGTCTGGCTGCTGTAAAGCACCTAGGGATTTGTACAAAAGGTGGCATAATAAAAAATATTTCAAATCAATAAGCAAAGTAAAAGCCCACTAAGCTGAATGGTGCTTTTCTCCAGTAAGTTAAGTGTACATGACAAACAGTTTCAAAAGTGGCACCCAAGGGGAAAGTCTGTTGGATGCAGTTTCTCCCATCGCTGTAGAAGTGTGATAGGAAAAGCTGCACATGGCTGCATTCTTACTTCTGTGCTGTTTTCTGTGCACACCAAAGTGCATTGCAAGGGGTTGCTCTAGATGACCCTTAGGGTCTCTTCCAACTCTACAATTCTATGATTCTAAGAAATATCCATAATCAACATTAAGTTTAAATGGGGTAACTGCTCTTATGCGTAACAGCATCGGTACAATGCTCCCCAACCACAGATGCACAGAAACATGCCCACTTTACATTGGGCCTTAAAACTTTTGAGAGCTCTCTGAAGGTTTGCATCTTATAACTCCATGCAGTTTGCAGAAGGGGGAAGAGACTGAGGGAAAGATCATTTGTCTTCCGCCTTCTGTGGGAACTAGCTCCCTGCTTGCTGCGGCCTCCACGCCCACCCAGCTGTTGCTTCAACGGCTGAAATTACAATCTGGCTGGAAAAACCAGGGGAAAGGAGGGAAGGAACTAATCCCCTTGATTCCTCCTAACAGGTGTTCCATAGCAGCAGCATTAGTGATGGAAGGGGATTCCCCCCCCCCTGTTCTTCCGCTGGCCCCCTAGAGGCCAACTTGCTTGAGTAACCAACGGCTAGTTGGCGCTAATAGCTTAGAATGCAGGTCAGTGCCAGGTTAAATCCTCTTCAAATAATGTTGCATCTGCAGTTACCGAGCAAAAAGCACCTGGGATTTGGCTCAGGCCTGTTTGGAGCATGGACAGACCAACACCCGCAACCAGAGCTCAGCCCCAGTTCCTGTTTTGGACATAGTCCTGTAGTTAACTACAGTGGTACCTCTACTTACGAATGACTCGACTTACGAATGTTTCTGCTTACAAATGGAGCTCCGTCCGCCATCTTGGATGCTGTTTAGATAGGATTTTTTCTACTTACGAATTTTTAGATAGGGTTGCTTCGACTTACGATTTTTTTCTCCCAATGCATTCCTATGGGATTCGACTTACACATTTTTTTGACTTGCGAATGTGCATTCGGAACGCATTAAATTCGTAAGTAGAGGTACCACTGTACTTGTGTGGTTGCCATCAGCGATCTGGAATTTCACACAGGCAGGGGCGGAAGAAATCGCTCAGGCACCTGGAGCGGCACCCAGGGGCGTGCACCTGGGGGCATGGCATCACCACGCAGGGCGCATGTGCGCATCACCACGCACGACGCATGTGCACTATGCAAATGCGCAGTACGCAGCGGTGCCGCTGGCAAACTGCTCCAGCGCCGCACGGGGACGGCGCCGGGACCCTCCACCCATGGCTGCAGCCAAAAACGGAGGACCCTCCACTTGCGGCTGCAGCCACGAGCAGAGGACCCCAGCACCATCCTTGTCCAGTGCTGGAGCGGCTTGCCGCCGGCAAACTGCTATGCAGTGCACATGTGTAGCGCTGTCGCACATGCGCACTACGCAGCAGCGCTGCCGACAAACCGCTCCAGCGCAGCGTGGGGACGGCACCGGGACCCTCCAGTCGTGGCTGCAGCCGCAAGCAGAGGATCCCGGCACCATCCGCACAGCACTGAAGCAGCGCCGCTCGGCTTGGGAGTTGTGGGAGGGTACGCCGGGTGGCACCTGGGGCGGACTGCCCCCATCACACCCTTTGCTATGCCAGTGCACACAGGCGAGTCCTTCACTAGCCCATTTGATTTCCATGCTGGCCAGGGAAGGAGGGAGAGGCTTCGTTTCCTATTGGATCAGGCCAAACGTCCAATTGGCCAGCATCCTGTTCCCAACAGTGTCTGGTCAGATGCTTCTAGGCAACCCACAAGCAGGGCAAAACAGAGAGGGCAGCTTTCCAGTTTGTCCTCAGCAGCTGACACTCAGAGGTGGACTGCCTTTGGTCATGGAGGTTCCACTGAGCTAGTTGCTGAGGACAGACTTATGGCCTCCCATCAGTGGCTATTCCCCCATCCCTCCCCCATCCAGACATCTCCCACAGCTGGTCTGTCACATTAGTGCCGTCCCGCCCTGCTGCTATTTATAACAACCTACAGTAAGCCAGCCCACTTTGCAAGAGGAAACTTATCCCAATCGAACCACCCCAAACTTCCCCTTCAGCCCCACTGGGGACTTTTTTTGCCGGCGTGAGACTTCCTCCCTGCTTCTGTGGCTGAGAAAGCAAAGCCGGGGACTCCCCACCCCCTCATCAGTAACCTTATCAGGCCCCAGCCTCACTCGGGGGCTCTTCCTGGGATGGGCAGGCCCACTGGAACAACAAATAGACGGTGGGGTTTTTTCCGGCATGCAGGATGGAAGCTACAAGAGGGTCTGGTGAGGGGGGGCACTGCAGGGTGGAAGCCCCGAGACTCCAAAGAAATGCAAGTTATTGCCAAAGCAGCAGAAACCCCAAAGGCTCAAGGCATAGAGTCCTTTGCCAGTTCTTTCTGCAGAAGTCTCAAGGCAAAGGGCTGATGTAGGCATGACGTCTAATGTGGAAGTACCACTCAGACAAAGCAGCAGCTGCTGAAACATGAAAGTGGTCCTCGTAACCCCCTAATGGCCGCCACTAATTCACAGGAGGGATGTGCATCAGATTTGGGTGAATCCCAAAGCAAAAGCTGGGTGCCTAAAAGGGACTTTTGGCTTGTCAGAGGGGAAGCCAGGTCAGTACAAGGAGGCATGAGTTAAAGTGCTTTAAGTTTATGGCACCTCAGCAATCCAGGCATAAGTTTACAGATTTCTATCACGTCAACTGTTACTTGCCTTTTCTCTAATCAAACAAGTCCCAAATGCTGCAACCTTTCCTTGTAGGGGAGTTGCTCCATCCCCTTGGTTGTTTTGGTTGCCTTTTTCTGAACATTTTCCAGCTCTACAATAACCTTTTTGAAACGAGGCAACCAGAACTATGCACATCCCCGCTTTGCTGGCTGAACCTGAGGTTGGGATCCCAACATGCCCCTGATGTTTTGGCCACGGGTGGGCGTTCCTGGCTCCACACGTCACCACACATTTCATGGGTGTTCCACCCAGTGAGTCCCCACAAACAACATGCCATGCAGCAGCGCTCCATCCAAACAGCAAGGCCTTGGGAACAAAGGTGGTTCCCTCGAGGAAAGCCACCTGCGGCTCAGGTGGCAAACAAGAAACAACCATGTGTGCGTGAGTCACAGGCTGAAGACTGCAAGGCCCCAAAGGTAAAATGGAAACACACAGATGGTGTAGAAAACGCTTTTGCCACTGGCTTGCTGAGCTGAGCCTTAAACCAAGCTGCCTCTCCACCCTCCCAAAAATCAGGCCGTTCTCTGTAGAGTGACCCTGGGAGCCTTGGGTCTTTCCTAATGAAAAATGCTCTCCCTGACCTGGGGAAGATCCCTGCTTCCCCTCAACTGGGACAGACAGGACCGTGTGAATGCAAACCCACAGGGTTGCAGCCCAAACACATGGTCTGCCCCAGCAGGACTGAATTTATTGACTCGTTTTACTTCATGAAATTTATACAACCATTGATTGCAAACAAACATACAAACCTCAAAGTGGTTTACAAAAATATAAAACACAGAAATCAGGGAAAGGTTATGGCAATAGTTTAGAACATACAAAAGGTGAAAATACTGTACTAAAAGGGGATAAAATTTGCATCAACTTCCTAATCCTCTCTTCAGAGAACCACTAACTCTTTTGAGGGGAATGGATGAGGGGGAAAGTGAGACCCCTGCGCTGAGAGCATGCTTACTGCACTGGAAGCAATCCCTCCTTTTTTTGCTTTACCCCACATGACCAGTCCCAGCTCTGCCTGCTTATGAGGACGGGAGGCAGAGCAGCCCCAGGAAGCAGTAGGCGTCAGTAAGGCAAAGGTATTTCTGAAGGACTGAGTCAGAACTACGCCAGAACGTCTGCCTCACAGTGGGGAGGTCTTGTGATGTGAGGGTGGAAAACGCACCAAAGCTCAACCTACCCATGGCACCTAGCACCTTCCCTGACACTTAAAATAGAAGAACGGAGAGAAAAAGTGTCACCAGCATGAATAAAATAATAATGGTGAGGGGGGGGGGGGACGACACACACAGTAAAAGGCTCCGTGGTTTGATGATGGCGGCTGGACGTGGAAGGGCAGAGGAACTGGAAGCCGGAATCCCCTCTTAGCAATGAAGCGTAATGAGAGCCAGAGCGTCAGGCTAGGACCTAGGAGTCCAGCGTTTGAAAACCCGTGATTTAACGCTGAATTGGGTTCCCCGCAGATTACCATTTAGTGCTAAAGAGTGGATTTCCCAGGGGAAAGTTTCAGGGCAAAGGCAAAACCACTCAGCCCCATGCCTAGAAAGCATGGGACAAGCAGAAAACCACTCCGGCCTGTGCTTTCTAGGCAGGGGACAAGCGGAAGTGTGGACAAGCCCTCAATCACGAAGCTCCCTGGGTGACCTTAGACTACTCACAGCTTCTCAACCTAACCTACCTCACGGGGTTGTTGTGGGGATTATATGAGAAATAGGACCTACCTCACAGTGGAAACACTATCATGCATTTGGGGTGGGGTGAAAATGATTGGAACCCTCCCCACCTGCTCCAAGGTCCTCTCCCCATGGCTCTGGCTCCCCTCTTCCATCCCTTGGCAACCCAAGATATAGGTACGGTGATTTTTGTCTTCACCAGAAGGCCTTGAAAACCCCTGTGCACCAGGCATGTTAGCTGAAACTTGGAGCTTGCCCCAAAGTGTTAGGCGAGCTGGATGCTAAGTTTATATTTTATTTTACATTATTACGCTCTGCTTATCTCTCGCTCCTCCTTCCTTAATCATTGCTTTTCTAAAATAAACTCTTTATCATCCAGAATACTGGAGGTTGGCTGGCTTTTTTAGGCCACGACCGCCTTATCTCCCACACACCAGGCACTGACACTACAAGCTACAAGCTTTCTGCAGAGACTCAGGCTGACTCTTGCATCCAGCAGAGACTAGAGGAAGTCGGGTGGCAAGTTTCCCAATTCCCAGGATAAAAGCAAGGAGGATCCCCACTGCCCTATAGCTTGGAGGCTTATAAGCAGTATTGCCCAAAGGTTAGAGAGGTAGGGGGGTGTTATACAGGGTGGATATACAGGGCCGGCCCTACGGCCAGGCTGGGTGGTGCAGGGCACCACGGCGCCGGCCCGCCGCGAGGGCGCCGCAAGCTGCGCCCGCCCGCTGGCCAGCCGGTTCACCGCGCAGCTGCGCCCATGGCAACCGCGCTGTGCCTGCCCGTCCGCCGCACAGCAGCGCCTGTGGCAGCCGCGCTGCGCCCTGCGCCCGCCCACCACGCTGGGAAATGGGGGGCGCCGGAGGGATCCGTCGCTCCACGGCGCCAGGGGCCCTGTGGATATACCCAGAGGACGCCATAGCACAGGCATCCCCAAACTGCGGCCCTCCAGATGTTTTGGCCTACAACTCCTATGATCCCTAGTTAACAGGACCAGTGGTCAGGGATCATGGGAATTGTAGTCCAAAACATATGGAGGGCCGAGGTTTGGGGATGCCTGCCATAGCAGGTGGTCCTTCAGGTACCCTGCTACTCCCATAAGAACTTAAGAGCAGTCTGCTGGATCAGGCCGATGTCTCATCTAGCCCAGCATTCTGTTCTCACAGTGGTCAACCAAATTGCCTATCCCTTCCCATGGTTTCCAGAAACTGGTATTCAGAAGCAATTCTGCCTCTGACTGTGGAGGCAGAGCACAGCCATCATGGCAAGTAGCCATTGATAGTCCTCTCCCCTCCAGGTCACGTAGAGCTTTATAGGTCAAAACCAGCACTTCGGATTGGGCCCGGGGGTGGGGTGGGGGAATCAGAAGCCAGTAAGGTGGCGTGGAAGATTTCTTGGGCTGAATCGCTTCAAGACTGCAGGTGCGGGGAATGATGTGACCATAAAGAGCCAAGTCAGAGCAAAGAAGCCAGCCTAGTCTCCCTTGGCATACTGTTTCTCCATGTGCAGGGAAAGGGAAGCCTTCAAACACACAGCCACTCTGAAGGGCTACAGTCAAGTAACTGCTTGTTTCCCCAGTGACACCATTTAAATCAGCAGGATGTATTACAAACCAGACACAGATCTCTCTCTCTCCCTCCCTACACACAAAACTTGGGATTCCTCATGTGGCCATAAGTTCCAGAAGATGCATGCGGACGTATTTCCTTTTGCCTGGCTCGAACCTACTGCAAATCAGCTTAACTGGGTGACTGTCATCATACGATAGAAACAGCTATAACTGTCTCCACACTGTCCATCACCCTGCAAACCTCTGCAAATGATTTCACAGGCTGGCTGGGGCGGATCTACTGTGAAACTAATGAAGCTTAAGCTTCAGGGCCCCTAATCCTGGAGGGGCCCCAGAAGTGACTTTAGTCTACAATGCTTTAAAATGTTGGGCCTAATAGACCCAATTTGAATTGCACGACTGATTATTATTTTTGTTGTTGTATATATTTCAACAATCCCAAAGTTTGAGATTCAGCAGCACAGATGCTCTAAGGGTGGAGTGATCTGTTGTGGAACAACCCCATTGAAGAAGATAAGTCATTAACCAGACCTTGTTACAAAGGGCCCCCCTTGACAGTTCAAGCTTCAGGGCCCCCAAAATGTAGGTCCACCACTGAGGTCAGTGCAGGGGAAAACTGGAGGAAGAGAGAGGCAGTGTGGTGTAGTGGTTAGAATGCTGGACTAGGACCTAGGATATCCCCACTTGCCCATCAGGAAACTGAGTGAGTCAAGCTTGCTGGTCTGACCTACCTCACAGGGTTATTGTGAGAATAAAATGAGGAGGGGGAGAACCATGTATGCTACCTTGAGCTTCTTGGGGGGAAAGGTGGGATATAAAATAAATAAATAAATAAATAAATAAATAAACACTTAGATTCAGTTGTAAACCTAGCTAAACACCATTTCAGAAGTCTTCTCCTTCCGAAAGCGTCACCTTCTCTATTCTTGTCATCACAGCTCCTGCTTGCAGGAACAGCCTGACGTTCTAAAATGGGAACGCTGTGGAATAATTTGCCTTTAATAAATCGCAAGTATTAACTTTGTTCCAAGCAGGTCAGACAGTTTAACTTGCTAATAATCTACAGTATATATCTTTAAGGGGGGAAAAGAAAAAATGGGCCACATTGTTGAGACCAGTCATATGAGCCCTCAAGAAACATGGCGGAGAGAGGGAGGAAGTTTGAGAACAGCCACAAAAGGGAAATTGCCTCTCAGCTCCTCTGCCTGGGATTATTAATTCTGCAATGGTGCCCCAGGACATAGTGTTAACCTGGGGGAGAAAATCTAAATGGCACCCCTTCTTTCCAGTAACAAACAAGGGGTGTGATCTACTGGGAGGTCCTTCTGCAAAAGACTTATGGAAATGAATGTGGGAGAACATTCCCCTGGACTGTGCACACCTGAGATAATATGCTTGTTTCCTGCTATGCTGCTCTTAAGGCTGCCCAGCAACTTGTGACCTCACTAAACTCCATGCTCAGAACAAGGACTGCCCCTGTATGGCCACATTCGCACCCTACATTTAAAGCACTATGATACTGCATTAAAGGATTCTGGGAGCTGTTGTTTGTTAAGGGTGGTGAGAGTTGTTAGGAGACCCTTCCTATTCCCCTCTCTCAAGAGCTAGAAATTCTCAGAGTTCCCTGTGAAGAGAGATTGATTTATTAAACCACTCTGAAAATTATAGCTCTGGGAGAGCAATAGGCAAGCCTGGGGCTGATGGGAAATGTAGTCCAAAATGACTGGAGGGCATCAGGGTTGGCAAAGGCTGGGCTACATGCTCAGTTGTGCACCAATCCATCCTTTGACTTCAAAAACAACCAGCATCTGAAACCAGTTAGTGGCTTAGCTGGGTTCTCTTAATAGTGGCTCCATTCAAAGACAAGTGAAACCTGTCGATAGAGTGTTGTTTACCAAAGGCAAATCCTGGAACTTATGCACTGGACAAAAAGTAGAGTAATAGAAGAACTACCAACACCACCATATTAAGAGCCAAGACAAAGCTTCATTAGGCTTAATCGTGTCTTCTAAAAGTGACTGGAGCTAAATATGCTGGATAGAAAAATGCAAAAACAAGTTGCTCAGAGTCAACTGATAGGCCATTTGCATGCAATGGAATTGCATGGAGGTCAGATGTGCCAATGAGAGGCAAAGTCAAGTGCTGGATTTGATCCCAGGATGCTGCAGGAAAACGCTTCTCCTTGGCAGGAGCTGAAGGTATTACTTTTTCAAAGCCCTGGGCAACTTAGGTCCAAGGTACCTCGAGGTCTGCCTGAATCCTTATAATCCCATCTCGATCACTGAGATCATCTGCAGGAGCGTCGCTGGTTATTCCCAGAGTTGACTAGACTGATTTGACAGTAAAAAGGAACTAAGTCTTTAGTGCCATTTGTCCCCAGGTGAGTTCCTGTTCATTCCGCCTCCATGTGGAATGGAGATTTAGCAGGCACCTTCTGTGTCAACGTCTAAACACCCGCTGAAAACTTTTCTATTCCATCAGGTTTATGCAGGAAATTAAGAACACATATTTCCATAATAGCTGATTTTCCATTTTAACTTTTTTAAATATAGTTTTCATTGCGCTGTTTTTAAGGTGTAATTGTTGTAAGCCACTCAGATTTTTTTTTCTTTCTCTTAAGAATAGAGGTATATACACATTTTTGTAAATAAAATGAATCTCAAGTGGGTGACGGATGCAACGTGTCTGAGCTGCTCAACACAGGGATCAGCCAGCTTTCTTGCAGACAAGGCTGGCTCTACTGTTAGGCTAAAGTGAGGCAGCCGCTTCAGCTGGTGTATTTTGAGCGAGAGGCCCAGGCAGAGTTGTGTGCTGCTGCAGGCCTGCCTTGCACTCGCTAAGCTAGTCTGCTGACCTCAAGTGCAGGGCAGGAGGACACTGACACATCACCAGCGTTCATCAAACACAATTCAACTGCCAATCTGGCACATGGAATAAGGGGAGGTGCCATCCTGTCCTTCACCACAGGAAGCAATATGACTTGGGCCGGCCCTCCTTGGAGAGCCTCATAGGAGTCTCCCAGATTTAAACGTCATGAACACGGCCTCAGCTCAGGTTTCTCCCTTTCTGTTTTAGCAATAAAGTGCTGAGCCCAAAGGACAGGAACCACCTGTGCAAACAGGCCACTTTTGAACTCCAAATCTGTTTATTCGGATCGCTTCAAGACAGGCAAAAGGGCCTGATGCAATCACCGCACAAAGCATGCCGTGTCCTCCCAGACTGGCGGGGAACAGCTGGGCCCATTTTTTTCTCCGCTTCTAACCCAAATCAGCTGGAGATCCCTTTCAAGTTGGGGCTGGGAAAGAAATCCGTTCCTAACGACAAGTCCCAGATTTCCTGAAAGGAACTGTGAGCTGGAGAGGAAAGGAGCAATGAATCAGCCCCTCCTTCTTCCCCAGGCAACAACGACCACAGAATGCACACAGGCTCCGACACCCTGGATAGTTAAGCAAAAGGGAGCTCACACACTGAAGCAGGTATCAAAGGCCAGATTGAGCGAGGAGCTAATTGGGGCAAAATTCGAGCCCAGGCAGACCAAACCCAAAGCAGTTTTGTTACCCGAGGCAATTAATCCACCTGTTCCTCAATGCACTGACTACATTACTGAGCATTCTGTGATATCACAGCAGGCAGCTCAGAGTTCAAGTACACACAACCGTATGGCAAGTCTGTTTCAACGCAGGTCTACCCTAGTCTCATGAACAGTGGCATGGTGCCCCCCCCCCAAACCCAGCTTTCGAGCAAAGGGGGTATTTGTGAGAAGCGAGTGCTATTTCCCCTGAGTCTCTCTCCCCTTCCTCACCCCTTGTACTGGCCAACATTTTTCTCTTCAGTCAACTGAGCTTAGATGGGGCTACCATGCATAGGGTGAGAAGCTACAGGAAGATGGGATGAGGAAAGTTCAGCTCACTTCACAAGTGTGGCCATTACTGCTTCAAAAAGAGCACACTCTGCCTACTTTATTTACTACTTAAGTCAGGCATCCCCAAACTGCGGCCCTCCAGATGTTTTGGCCTACAACTCCCATGATCCCTAGCTAACAGGACCAGTGGTCAGGGATGATGGGAATTGTAGTCCAAAACATCTGGAGGGCCGAAGTTTGGGGATGCCTGACTTAAGTTATTCTTTCTCCACTTAAATCTCAGCTTTCAACCTTATGAGCCCCCCAGGTGGCTTGCCAGAATCATTTTAAACTACTGGAGTAAAATGAGGTAGGCATAAAGAAAATTTCTTATTGGGGCTGAGAAAGATAATAGCATAGTAAATGCCAGACAAGTAGATCAAGAGTTCCCCAAGCAGGGTGCCACCAGAAAAAAGGGCCCTGTAATACCACTTAGACACATTTGGGGCAGGTAAGGATTTTAAAAAATGATGCAGCGCCAGGTTTAGCACCAGGGCTGAGGTGTACAGGCTACAAGCAGCAGCCAGTTTTAACCCTTATATAATCTTCTGTCGGTGAGCTCTCCCCTCCCCTCCACACACACACACACACACACACACACCAGAAAACAGCTGGCCCAAAATGTATAAAGGAGTGGATGAGAAGTGCTGGAGGTGTCAAAAGGAGATAGGTAGTTATATTCATATATGGTGGAGGTGCAGTGAAATCAAACCATACTGGGATATGATATATAAGGAAATGAAAAAAAAACCAACTTAGATATTCCTTTAAAAAGAACCCCGAACTATTCCTCCTGGGCATGCTCCACGATGAAATTCGCCCAAAAGACAGAAACATTGTAATGTACGCAGCGACAGCAGCTAGAAATGTGTCTTTTCTTCTTTCTGTTTATGTTATTGGTGATGTTTTGACTTGTAATGCTGATTTGTAATGTTGAAACATAAAAATAAAAGCTATGCAAAAGAAAGAAAGAAAGAAAGAAAGAAAGAAAGAAAGAAAGAAAGAAAGAAAGAAAGAAAGAAAGAAAGAAAGAAAGAAAGAAAGAAAGAAAACAGCTGGCCCTTGGGAGTTTTGTCGATACTGATGGCAGCAGTTCTCCGTGGTCTCAGAGAGGGGTCTCTCCTGGAGATGCTGCAGAGTATTGTCCCTGGTACCCTTTGCCTGAAAAGCAGATGCTCTGCCACAGCCACAGCCTGTCCCTATTGAATTGAGTAGGACTGATCCAAGCTAGTAATTTGAAGTTAAGTTCTTAACTGTGTGTGTGTGTGCATGATTTCTTATTTTCTCTCCTCCCTATTCAGAAGCCCAGTCAAGAATGCAATTGCTAGGAAATGTCTTTAAGGAGGAGGGAAAGAAAGCTTTGAAGCAGCCTAGAGGGGCACAGAGGGCAAGCATTTACACATCAAAGCCATCACTGGGCAGGGCCTGACCATGTTAAACAGCTGGCTGGCAATCCTCCCACCCCACCCCCCACTTTCTTACAGAAGTGGGAGAAGGGGCACAAGATTGAGATTAAATCTGGAGTCCTGGGCTAAACTACTTCTCTATGAAGAAGGAAAATAATCTTGGCCCAAAGCTGTAGATTCCTAGGCAGGCTTTCCTCTTGTGAGTTTGGAGAAATAAAGGAAATGCTCTGAACTTCAAGGAGGAAGGACATTGTCAACAAAACAAAATAAAAAATTCCTTCCAGTAGCCCTTAGAGACCAACTAGGTTTGTCTTTGGTATGAGCTTTCGTGTGCATGCACACTTCTTCAGATACAGTACACTGAAACAGAAGTCACCAGTCCCTTATATATAGTGAGATGGTGGGGAGCGGTATCACTCAGAAGGGTGGTGGGAATGGGTGATTGGCTGATAGGTGAGGATGACTGCAATTGGTCTTACAACAGACTGCAATTGGTCTGTTGACGATGACTGCAATTGGTCTTACAGGAAAAAGGAAGTGGGTGATGGCTAAGCAGACCGTTTGTTTAATTTCCAACAAGCAAAGGGTCTGCTGGTTTCTCTTTAAGATTTCCAGACTCAAAAGAGAGCAGGGCAATTAAAGGCACAGAAGTCCTGTCCTCTATTGAGTCTGGCAACCCTACGAATAAAGGTTGTAGCATTTGGGATTTTGTAGTTTAGAGAAAAGGCAAGCAAGAGGCAACGTGATGAAGGTTTATAAAAAATATGTGCAGCATGGAGAGAATGGACACAGTTTTTCTCCCTCTCTCCTAACATTAGAACTCGTGGACATCCAGTGAAGCGCAGAGTTAAACTATGGAACTCACTCCCATGGGAGGCAATGATGGCCACCAACCTAAAATGGCTTTAAAAGAGGCTTAGACAAATTCATGAAGGCTATAACAGAAGGTATGTCCTACCTCCACTGTTGGAGGCAGCAATGGCTCTGAATACCACAGGCAGGGAGGGGGCTCTGGGGCTTGGGTTCCTCCTTGCTGGTTTCCCCCATGAACCTGTTTTGCCACTGTGAGAACAGGATGCTGCAATATAGATGAGCCAATGGCCTGACCCATCTTACGGTTGCAATCTTTGAATCAGATCTGAAAGGCTGTCACGCAGAAGCAGACTAGTTCTCTGTGGCTCCGCGGGGTGGGATTAGAAACAGTGGGTCAAGAGCGGCTTGGATAATTGCACGGAAGGAGATTTTGGCCACATTGTAGGAGAAGCTTCCTAAGGGTAGCAGCTGTTCCATACTGGCACAGACTGCTGGGAGTGGGGGGGGGGGAGTTGCTCTCCTTCGCTGTAGGTACTTAAGCAGAGTCTGGGCAGCCATCTGTCAGGGATGTTGTGGTTGTATCCTGCACTGTGAATCCTGCATTCAGCCAGGATGGGCATGCTAGGCAACCTCCAAGGCCTTCTTAGTAGCTCTCAGAATATCTCTTGTGCAGCAGCCTTTCCTTCTAGAGGGGCTTGTGCCAGAGAAACATCTCACTGGGCTGGGCCTCCTCAGTCAGATCAGAATCCATTACAGTTATATCAGCCATAGTGGCTTAGTAGAGCCTCCATATTCAACAGGAGCCTACCACTAAATACCAGCATCAAGCGACAGGTCCAAGCTGCAGCCTTCCTGCCCTCCCCCTGGGCTGGGAAACAGGGAGATGGACTTGAGGGACATTTGTTCCCCTTGCCCCCGGCATTCTTAGAATCTGATTCGGACACCCACAATCTGCCTCCTATTTGTGCTGTGGTAGAGCCACCTCTTAGCCCTAAGCGTGTGAGGAAAGCCCCGCTTTCTCTGGCTCTGCTCCCAAGGAAACAGTGGCGGGAAGCTCCTTCCAAACCAAAGAGGCCATGGCTGAAAAAGCCCAGGGTGGTGTCCTTAATCGCTGTGTAAACAAACCCCTCTGCCTGGCATGAGGCAGGAAAAGGCCAGAACTTCCTCTGACCTCACCACTCCAGAGGCTGTTGCACAAGATGCAGGGAGTTTTTGAGGAACTGAAAGAAGCTGAGGAGAAGGCAGTTTTAGGGGCTCAGGGTTTTGGAAGGGCCAGCGCCTCTTGTTCCGAAGGATAAGCCAAATCAAAATTTAGTGTGGATATGCAAACAGGTGGGGTCTCCTAAAGAGGAGAAGGTGCCTGCTCTGGTCTTTCTGCTGCTGCACTCAGCCATGGTTTGATGTGTTGTCCAGAACCAGACTTGGGCCCCATCTGCCCTATCTGTTTAAAGCAGTACCATGGCCACTGCTTCCTCCATAGTATCCCCCCAAGAATCCTGGGAAGTGCAGTTTGTTAAGGGTGCTGAGAGTGGCTAGGAGACACCCACACACCGATCCAAATTCCCCCCACAAAGCTCCATTTCCCAGAGTTCCCTGGGAAGAGGGACTGACTGTTAAACGCCTCTGGGAATTGTAGCTCCGTAGCGGTGGGGGGTAGAGGTCTCCTAACAACCCTCAGCATCCTTAACAAACCACACTTCCCACAATTCTTTGGGGGAAGCCGTGACTGTTTAAAGTGGCATGGTCCTGCTTTAAATGGATAGTGCAGCTGGGGCCTCACACGTGTCGAAAGCCATAGATAGCACATGACATTTTGCCGCCTGAGGCAAAAGCAAAACGGCACCTTCCCCTGTCCCACCTGCTTAAACCACTCATGAGTGAGACACTGGTAGCGGGTGGTCTGTCTGATAGAGATACCCTGCTCTTGATAGGGTTACAAGCCCTCTGAAGGAGCAGGCATATAGCTCAGGGGTACTTCTGAATCCTTTGCTGTCGCTTGAAACTCTAGTGGCCGCAGTTGATGAAGTGCCTTCCATCAGCTTTGACTGCTGGCCCAGCTGTGCTCCTTTCTGGAAAGGGATAGCCTAATGTCTGTTACCTATGCTCTGGTAATGCCTAGGTTGGACTACTGCAATGTGCTATATGTGGGGCTGCCTTTAGGTTTGGAAACTGCAGCCGGCGCAAAATTTTGATGGCAAAAACAGCCAGAAGCATGGGCCGAGATCAAGTAAAACAACAGAAATATTTAACTGACCAATCACATCTGTTCTGCCCCCCCCCCCACAAAAAAGCCCTGCCCCCACAAAAAATCTTGGCTACACTCATGTAAGGAAAAAGGTTAAGCAGCCATCTCCATTCACCTCCCCATCCCTCCAACTAGGGAAAGGTGAGGGGCGGGAGTCATACCTTAGTGGCACAACATTGGCATTGCATGCAAAAATGTCCTGGGTTCAACCCCTAGCGTCTCAAGGGAACAGGTGCTGGAAAAGACTATTTTTCTGCCCAACACCCCCTCTGGAGAGGCCCTGCAGGTCTGAGTAAATAACACCAGGCTGAGTGGGTGAATGGTCTGATGTGGTGCAAGGCAGCTTCTCTAAAACATGAAGTCTCAAGTGCTGCTTCCAGTTTAGTTTTAAAAGCGGGGAGTAGGAGAGAAGTTATTATGTACTGCTGAACATATAAGGTGCCTTTTGGCCCTCGGTGATGTAGACTTAGAAGATAGTTGTGGTGGATGAGTAGGGAACCAAATAAAAACTGCAAAACACTTTGCACGTTTTCTTTTTTAAAATTACTATAGAACTGGCCAAAATGGTAGACTTTGCTCATCTTCAAAGTGGGGAAACAGCACCACCTCTTGAACAGTTTTGCCACTCTTTCACCCGCCCCGAGTCTGGTTAAGTATAAATGCTCAGAGATCTTAGTCAGTTTGAAGTCACTATGAGAAAGACTTGTTCCTACTTGTGTAGCCTGTGCCTCCGGAGAGTAGCAAAATAGTTGGAACAGAGGATCTTTTTGCAAGGAGCCCTCAAGCTGCATGAAAAGCTATAGATTTAGCAGCTGTGCTCCTGCAATGCTTTTTATTGCAATTATAAAATGATGAAAAGGCTCTCCCAAATATAATCAAATTGACAGAAAGTGTTAATTGAGATTGTCCAAACAGTGATAGGTGACGTAATTAGGCTGATCTACACACACACCAAAGCTAGGAATCACTCAGGGGCCCAAAGGCATGCTCTGGGAGCAGTGGGGAGAGAAGGACACATCAGAGAACAGCAGGGTTTGCAGAATGGTGCAGGCTGCAGCAGTGAACATTGCACAATTAATTCCTGTCAAAGCAAACCCAAATACAACTATATTTTTTAAAGGCCACATACAATTTTTAAATAAAATAGGACAGGCCCCCATCAGTGTTGGCAACCCACTGATTGATGAAGGCACACCTGTTTAGGAAAGCAATACCCCGGACATGAATTTCTGGTTTTATTATTCTGTTTTAATTGCAATGCTTTATAATTTTTTTGTTTTATTGTGCATTGTAATTAAGGATGTTACTGTGCATTTTAATTAAAGATTGATTCTATAATTGTAAACTGCTTAGAAGCCTTTTTTTTTGCATTTATATTCCACCTTTATCTCCAAGGAGCTCAAGGAGGCATGCCCATAGTTCTCCATCTCCCCATTTTATCCTTGCAGCAACCCTGTGAGGTAGGTTAGCTGAGTGACTGGCCTGGGGGTCACCTGTTGAGCTTCCTGGTTCAGTGGGGGCTTAAATCTTCGTCTTGACCAGGTCCTACTCCAACACTCTAACCACTACACCACCACACTGGCTCTCAAATTTTGACATACAAGTGGCATATAAATTAATTATTATTAACTATAATTATTAAGTCAGGTGGCGCTGTGGTTAAACCACTGAGCCTAGGACTTGCTGATCAGAAGGTCGGCGGTTCGAATCCCTGCGACGGGGTGAGCTCCCGTTGCTTGGTCCCAGCTCCTGCCAACCTAGCAGTTCGAAAGCACGTCAAAATGCAAGTAGATAAATAGGTACCACTACAGCGGGAAGGTAAACGGCGTTTCCATGTGCCGCTCTGGTTCGCCAGAAGCGGCTTTGTCATGCTGGCCACATGACCCGGAAGCTATACACCGGCTCCCTCGGCCAATAATGCGAGATGAGCGCCGCAACCCCACGACTGGACCTAATGGTCAGGGGTCCCTTTACCTTTATAATTATTAAGTCATGGTTATAAATGTAATTATGATGCTTAATAATAACAACAATCACTGCGAACCAGGGCTCACATTGTGTCAGAGCCTAAACTTTGGGAGCGTGAGACACAGCAGGTACATAGTGCTGTTCTCCCAGTTCAAAGGTAATCAAAGCCCAACACACAGACTACTGGGGACTGTGGCCTGCTTAAGGGTGGTGCGTTTCATGAAGTCTCTACTTAACAGCAGGCAGAACAAACCTCAGCCCTTCTGCTGGCCAAGGAGGAAGGAGTCAGCAGGTTTTCCCACACCTTCGTTTCTGCTGCACCAGCTCCAGGATCAGGCCCCTCAAGGAACCTGAAGCCTGCAGCGGTAGTTTCTGCCTTTTTACACTAGTGAGTGGCCTGCCAGTGCTAAGCCCCCAGCAGGGGCTCTGCCATATCCTAATTTCCTCCAAAGGCAGGGACCAGGGGTTAGGATTGCACTGGTACGGTAATTCCAAATAGGAGGCGGGGGTGGGGATCAGTAGGATCTGCTTTAAGTGCTAGCACGGAAACAAAGCGGAAAAGTCCAATGTAAAAATACCCAGAATAAAGGAGAAAGACACTAGCACTCCCCACCCCCCCCAGTAAGAATCTATAAGCACCAACAAATTTAAATTAATACATGAAAGCAAATTGAGAGGCCACATTGGAAGTTTAGTAGACCCAAAGTGAGATGAAAATGGGGGGGGGGGACATACACACACACACACACACACACACTATTGGGCAAGTAATGCACAATTTCACCTGGATGTTCAAATACGTGTTATCAAATTGTTATGGAGTATCAAAAGCACACTTTCAGAGCCCAAATCATTTCTTTTTTTTTAAGAGCTAAGCAATATAAAAAACAGCCAACATGTGATGGGGAGACTTGTAGGGCATGTATCAGCTTAGGGAGGAGTGAGGACTTTTCCATTCTGAAAACAATGCTGGAGAGTGAAAACCACCACCCCTCAACATTGTGGCTCACACACATATCCCAGGCTACTATTGCTTTAAAAAAAGTAGGTTTTTTTTGGGGGGGCATATCTAGTTTGGCCCTAAGGCACTGTGTTTTAAGAAGCAAATTACCAATGCCTGAAGTTAACAGGAGGGTTTAAGGAACTGCAAAGATGAAGATGCTTATCGGTTAACAAGACAAAGAGAAAATGAGATCTCAATGGAAATGGAAAACAACCCAAAATCTTACATTGGACAGCTGGTCCCATTAACTCTGGAATATACGCATAATCTGAAATTTTGACAAGGACTAGTAGCTCCATACACTTTTTATCAGGGTGGATAAAAATCAATGATTTTTTTAAAAAAAATCAAAAAAATCGGATTTTTTTGATTTAAATCGGATTTTTTTGATTTAAATCGGATTTTTTTGATTTAAATCGATTTTTTTGCTTTAAATTGGATTTTTTTAAATAAAATGCTTTTTGAGGAAAGAATATTACCATCCAAAGGTTATTCCATCATGAAATAAAGATTAGTTTTTTTAATTATGTAGTATAAGGTTGTATATGTTTAATTTATGGGGTAAATAAATTCCATTAATCCATTCACCTCTTCCAGAGGTTTTTGTAAGATTATTGGGCAGTTTCTCTGCCTACAAGATATTATCACAGGTGCTTGGTTTACTTTTGCAGTTCTCAAAACTGAATTTGACTCAACAGAGATCACATGCCTCTTCTTCACAGCAAAAATGTTATAACATGAACAGAGTTGAGAAAAAGACCTTAATCCTATTGTTCTACAAACCTATGAATACAGAAGCAACCCCTTCAGTGCTAAGTTTCAAGAAGTTCAGTGAATAGAATAGAAACAATATTTTTCTGATTGTTTGGACAGTATTTAAGTTTTTCATGTGTAGGCTGGGCTGACAGTCTAAGTTTCTTAAAATATATATATATTGTTTTTGTTTAGCCAAATTAGTTAACAAACATGGATGTTTGTTTAAGCAAATAACATTTGCTGAAATGTTATTGTTTCAGTTGAATAAATCTATTTAAATTGTTATTATTAAGGTAATGATTATTTTTCTCCTTCCTAAGTACAACAGTAAAGTTGTCCAAATATGAATGATTAACCTATTAAACTGGGGATAAAAAACCAATATGAAAAGTTGTTATTCTAAAAATCTTCATCTACTTGCATAATAAAGTTATACCAGCAAGAATTAGTCTTTATGATTTAAATCAACTATGATTTAAATCAAGCCTTACTGACTAGGGATTTAAATCGTGATTTAAATCGTGATTTAAATCAGTTTGATTTAAATCAAATCCACCCTGCTTTTTATATGGTTTGACATTCTGGTGTTACGTATACAATGGAACCATCATTTTCAAGGCAACCCTTTCGCAAGCCTGGCAAATCTGGAACTATACTTGATAATTAGATAATGATGATATTGTTTACTTGGACTTTGTTATTTTAACACACTTGCAACTGTACAGTACTCATTTTACATGCTTATTTTATAGTTTGCTTTTCCTCTTTTGATTTTCATCTGTTATAACAGTTTTCTTTGTTTTATATACACTATAAAATGAAATAAGAAATATTCACCGAAAGAAAAAAGAGATACTGAGAGAACTGTGAGCACTTTGTTCAGGGGTTTATTTGGGGGGGGGGGCAGGGAAACCCACATTGGGAAACTGATGAAAACAATTAATTTTCATTACTGTAGGCATTAAGCTGTTAAACCGGAGAGATTTGGAGGTTGTGTACAAATCGATGCTTATACAGGATCAGTTTTACATGGATGAAAGACACAGCAATTAAATCAAACTGAAAACTTCCAAGGCCCTACCTTTGACTTCCCAGTCATCTTCTTTAAGAAGCTGAGGGTCCGCCCCAGGGTGGTCCCCTCCCTCTGCGGGTGCACCTGGTCTTCGGCCTCCACCGTGGTGGCGTCCAGCCACCCGCAGCTCCCAGCGCCGAAGCTGAAAGCATGGAAAAAGTGAGAAAGGAGGAAGGTAGCAAAACAAGCACACACTCACTCGCTCACTGGTACCCAAGCCAAACAATCCCCCTTTTTGTTGTTATTGTTTCTAGGCCAGGAAGTAGGGAGGGGCCAGCTCCCTTGGCGGCCCCCAGTGACCTCAGAGGGTGGCTGCTCCTATTCCCGGCTGGGGAGAGGCAGCACAGAAGCATCACTGTTTGCTTAAGCTCCACTAGCAGCGAGCAGAAAAGAGGCAGGGCTGCACATCATCACCTGGGCCATGAGCAGAGATTTCAGTGCCCCAGAACCTCTCACAGGCAGAGAGGCTCCCCTCTGTTCCCATCTTGGGGTCTCTCCTGAAAAGGACTTCCATTAGTACAGGAACCAACTGCCAAGGCTCTTTCACTGCTACCCTCATATTTGAGCTCATCACTCCGATCATAAAAAAAAACCCAGTTTAAAGCCTTGGTGCTTCCCTTTAAAGCCCTTAAGTGGCTTGGCATCCAAATTCCTGAAAGCACACCCTTGTGCCCATTCCAGCTTGCTGGCACCCTCAGATTTTATGCTGAGACCCTGATCCAAGTGCCTTCCTTACTGAAAGCGCAGGATGCAAATCCCAAAGAAGAGGTCTGGAATAGCATCCCTCAAGAGGCAATCCTGGTGCCGACTTAATGATGTTTTCAGCACTGGGTTAACACCTTTTTATTTACATCTTAATTCCCATAATCCCTCACTTTGCTTTGTAATTCTTACCTGCTGTCTTTTATTGCAGATGCTCAGATGAGTTTCGTATTGTATTGTATTGTATCGGGTTAGTTATCTATACTATCTGTTTTGATTAAACTGATTAAAGAGCCAGAATGGTTTTGTGGTTAGAGTGTTGAACTACTAGGACCTGGGAGAGACCAGGGTTCAAATCCCTGCTCAATCGTGGCTGATTATATGAGAAGGGGGAGAACAATGTACATCACCTTGAACTCCTTGGAGAAAAGATGGGATATAAATGCAGTACTACTACTACTACTACAGCCTGCCTCAAAAGTCAAAGTGGGGGTAACATAAAAGGTAAAGGGGCCCCTGACCATCAGGTCCAGTCGTGTCCAACTCTGGGGTTGCGGTGCTCATCTTGCTCTATAGGCCGAGGGAGCCGGCGTTGGTCCGCAGACAGCTTCCGGGTCATGTGGCCAGCATGACAAAGCTGCTTCTGGCAAACCAGAGCAGCACACGGAAACACCGTTTACCTTCCCGCCGGAGCGGTCCCTATTTATCTACTTGCACTTTGATGTGCTTTCGAACTGCTAGGTGGGCAGGAGCTGGGACCGAGCAATGGGAGCTCACCCTGTTGCAGGGATTCGAACCGCCGACCTTCTGATCAGCAAGCCCTAGACTCTGTGGTTTAACCCACAGCGCCACCTGGGTCCCCCTATAACATATATAGTAATAATATTATTATGTGTCTATTATGAAGAGAAGGAGGAACAATATCTCCACCCCCTTTATATATTCTGGGGGAAAGTATTACTGAACTTTTTAAATTTAGCACATTTGTACCCCACCCTTCAGCCAAAAGGGCTCCGACACCAGCTCAAATGCAATCCCTATCCACAGGCTTACAGTCTAAAAAATGTGGCATGTAAGGAAAAGGGACGGGGAGGGAAGAGGAAAACCAAAACTCAGGCACCAGTTTCTGAACAGCTGTTCCTATAGTGCCCAGCTGGCACAGTTCAGGGGCAGGAGGCGCCTGGTGGAGCTGCCACAGCAGAACTGATAGAGCGAACTCTGCTTCCCAGCTCTCTCACTGCTGGAAAGGCAAGACACAGCTCCTAAAGAAGCCAGCCTATGGAACAGCAGAAGTCCTACCAGATGTGACCTGGTAATGAAGATGGGAATACGAATTGGCAGGGGCAGTGATGGGGAAGAATGGACACATTCTCAAATGCTGGGGTGGGAGGTGGGGGGAGACTGTAATCTGAACTTAAAGAGAGGATGGTGATGATAATGTGTGATTGAATGCTGGGATTTTTATTGGACAACCCCCTGACCTCTCCTCCATCTCTTGTCTTGGCCTTCCTCAGCATAAGTTAAGCCCTCTGTGCCAGAAGGTATTTTCAATGTGTATGTTTTGTTTGATTTAAGAATTTATAAACTGCTTTATATAGACTAAGCAGTCAACGTGAATATATAAAACCAACCAACCAATAAAACAAAATCACGAAGCTTTAATAAAAACTCTTCCTGTGAATTGGCTGCAAACTAAGAACAGCAATTCAGCCGGGGGAAGGCCTGAGTTAGGTGCTTCTTCTTTTTTAACTGTTTTGTTTAACCCAATGTTGACATGCTCCATATCCAAATCTTAAATTTTATAGGGCAAGCAAGTTTGCTTATTGGGGCGAGTATTTGGTGAAAAGTCCACTTTGGATCTTGTCATTCTCTAAGCAGCATAACAAACAACACATGGTCAAGAGTTGTCTGGGGTACAATTTGCTCATGTTCAGTGCCTGTCTCTTCTTTAAGTTGTCCCCCTTTTACAATTCTGCCTATGCCTCAGGAGGTGCGTCAGAAAGCTCTCCCCCCTCGGGAGGGGCAGATTAGTCAATTTCAATTACTTTCTGCTTCTCGTTTTCCCAATCTTAAATGCAGTTCTCCACATTTCCAGTTTGTATTAAAAAGTCCTCAGGAAAACCCATCATAATTTTACTATGGTTTCTCTTAATATACACATTTTTATAGGCGACTTTGCCAAATAGACACATTTAGCAAAGCAATTTTCCTAATGCATTAAAAACAGGAGGGGGGAAGTTATTTTTTTGCTCCCAAGACCATATCCTTATCAGGATTGGCTTTGCAGGCCAAATTTGACAGGCCACTGACCTGTCAATCATGTGATACTGTTATGATGTCACACGACTGCTGGGCAGGTGAAGCTGCCAGCATCCTCCTGTCAAAATTCTTCATGCAGCTTTGAAGGTCTTCCCACGCTTTCCCCTTAAACCCAGTACTGGGGGTTTAAAAGAAGAACACAGGGAGACTTGCAAAGGCAACCACTATAGAGTGTGACAAACTTAGTTGGTCTCTAAGGTGCTACTTTGTTTTCACTATAGAGCAGTCTGTCTTAAAGCTGTAACTTGTCTTTTGAAGTCGCCTCCATCCTGTTCTTCTAAGGGGGACGTTGCTTCAAAAGGGTGAATTTGCCAAGCACTTTAATACAGAATCGACTGCCTGTGCTCCTTTCTTTCTCTCTTCCACTTAACTCTAGGGAGAAAGGTGTTTTTGCAAGCAAAGGCAAGGAGGGGTGGGTGCGTCTCCCATGCTCTGGTTTGCTTGCAAAATGCTCCCTTTAAGATCAGAGCAAGATGCAGACTTAGAAGGGAAGAGGGAGAAGACTGGCAGTAACTTCGTCCTTTTAAATCCCTAATCTTACAGTGATCTCTAATCTCCATTCACCAGCAGATGAGCGGAGATTAAACCCTACTGTCTAGGCTTTGGGATCCAATGCAAGCTTAAATCCTGCCCTCTTGCCCATCAGCTGATGTCACCAGTGATGTCAGCTGATGGGAGTGGCTTGGGAAAAACAGCCTGATGGGCCAAAATGGACCCTCTGGAGGAAGAAGTGTGCATGCACACAAAAGCTCATACCAAAATAAAAACTTAGTTGGTCTTTAAGGTGCTACTGAAGGAATTTTTTTTATTTTGCTTCGACTCAGACCAACACGGCTACCTACCTGTAACAAGATAGGTCCATTTGCCATAAATTCTCTACCACTGATTTAAAAGGTTTTTTTAAAAAAACATTTATTATCTTTTAAAACTCAATGTGGTATTCACTATGTACAATGGAAAAACAATTTGCATTAAGACAAAAATATACCCTAAGAGCAATAAAACAGTGTTATTTATCTATTTATCTGGGACCCAGGTGGCGCTGTGGGTTAAACCACTGAGCCTAGGGCTTGCTGATCAGAAGGTCGGCGGTTCGAATCCCTGTGACGGGGTGAGCTCCCATTGCTTGGTCCCAGCTCCTGCCAACCTAGCAGTTTGAAAGCATGTCAAAATGCAAGTAGATAAATAGGAACCGCTACAGCGGGCAGGTAAACGGCGTTTCCATGTGCTGCTCTGGTTTGCCAGAAGTGGCTTTGTCATGCTGGCCACATGACCTGGAAGCTATACGCCGGCTCCCTCGGCCAATAATGCGAGATGAGCGCGCATCCCCAGAGTCGGATACGACTGGACCTAATGGTCAGGGGTCCCTTTACCTTTACCTTTATTTATCTATTTAATGCCCTTCTATCCCATATTTTTATTTTTTATTGAATTTATATACCGCCCTATACCCGGAGGTCTCAGGGCAGCTCACAGAACATATTTTTCTCCAAGGAGCTCAAGATGGCATACTGTATATGGTTCTTCCCCTCTTTTAATATTCACAGCAACCCCGCAAGGTAGGTAATACGGCTGAGAGGAGTGACAGTCCCATGGCCACATAGTGAGCTTCATAGCCAAGTGAGGATTTGAACCCCCATCTCTCAGGTCCTAGTCCAACACTCCAACCACTATGCCATACTGGCTCTTAACTGGCTCAGCAACTAGATTTTGTAGTGGGAGTGGCAATTCCCCCCCCTGTCACCCAAGGTCACGCCCAGTGAGCTTCATGGCTGAGGGGATTTGAACCCTGCTTTCTTCCAGGTCCTAGCCTGGCACTCTAACCACTGCACCACACTGTTTTATTTTATAAAACAGATTGGGGGGATTCTTACACATAGATCAGGGTCTGGGCATGCATTTTTGTACATGATTTTCACTAACGTGCACATTTATATGTAGGCTTTACCCCAGTATATGCACTTTTGTACACATGACTTGGCTGGAGAACCACTGTACATTGCAAAATTCAGAGAAGTGTAGGTTTCAAAGGAGGGCTGCATCACTAGCTCTCCAGGTCTACCCTAAAGTACTTGGCCTACACACATCCCTGGTTGCTTTCTTTGTTGTATCCTCCCCACCCCAAGCCTACTGCCTGCAGACCTCTAAAAATAAAACTGCTGCCAGTGATCCCTAGAGGGTAGGGGAGAAGGAGGTTTTCCTGGAGCATCAAGGGACCCTCGGTGGGGAAGATTTAGCATTAGTGATAAATAAACAGCTACGATTCTCCCCTTCAAAGTTAGACCTGTTATGGAAAAGTTGGATTACACATTTGAGCAGAGCAGTCGTGCAAGTGCGGCCATATCAGCCAAACAATGCTGCCATTCCCCTTGAGATCAAGGCCTCCCAGGTCAGGAGCTGAGCTACGAGCCCAAATCCCACCACCCCTCAGTCATATCTGAAGGGCAAGAAGTGTGACTCACCCATTGGACAGGCTCACAGTGTCACCATAAAGGGAGATCCCTGGCAAGGGAAGGAAGAAGAGACATATTTTATCTACTGTACTTGAATGACACTTTCCTACTTCAGAAAGTCCTCATCTGTTACCTGCTTTAAAATCACAACAGTGAAATATCAACAATAAAAACCCTGAAAACAAAACTGACAGCTACAAGGAGTGTGATTCCAGATGGGGGGGCAGATCTTAATACTGCAAATGAGTTGTTGAGATATCATAGAAACATAGAATTGTAAAGTTCAAGCCCCAGAAACGCAAGAATATGCAGCTGTCCCATATGGGGATCAAACCTGCAACCTTGGCATTATCATCGCACAGGGCTTGTTTGCAATAATAATAATAATAATAATAATAATAATAATAATAATTTATTTGTACCCCACCCATCTGGCTGGGCCTCCCCAGCCACTCTGGGCGGCTTCCAACAAAAATTAAAATAAGTTTCCCCCCCTCTTCTTATACAAATATTGAGGCACATGGTCACCCAGAGCTACCAGTATACGCAAATGTCTGCCCCATTTAAGACTATACTGTAGAACCTTTATTCTTAATAATAATGGAACTCACAGGTGGATAATACTTTTATTTTTACATGTCTTTATTATCTGTAAAAGGGATCTTTGCATGAGTTAATATTTTATTATCCATTTGGGGCTGTGTTGTATTTTGATACTTTTGACCTTCTGGTCAGTTTTTATACTTTTGACCTTCTGGTCAGTCACACTTTACAGTTTACATTTCTGATTCTTTGTTTCTTAATACTTTAAAAACAAGTTTTTTGAATATTGGATTTTCATACAAAAGATAAATCCAGGTTTTTAGGGAGGGGGGATTTGGACTGGCATTTTTATGCCAATAATGGTGCCTGGGGACTGCAAAAAAATACAAAAAACTTGCACGTATGAGCAGCCCCCATCACACCATAAACCTCCATCTGGAAGCCCTACAACTAAAGCAGCAGCATAAGCAGAGCGAAACTGCAGAATGCATTCAGTTTCACGGACCAGATTTTTGTCCCCTTTATTATTGGAAACCTCGGCTGACTCCTTGGAAACACAGTTAACACATTTACTGCAAGATTCTGATCCGAGTAGGTCCCTTTTTGTTGCCAGGTTTCTGATTACAGTCTTAGCTTATAAGAGGAAAAATAGATTACTTTATGATTATTGATCTCGCTTATATAATACTGATTTATAGTGATAATCTGATATTTTAAGTGCTGTATTGCTCTTATTTTAATGGAATTTAGAAATTTATGATTTTAGATATGTATTTTAATTTTATTAATTTTATTTTGTCATATTTGCTTTGTTGTACAATGTATATTGGTATTGAATATGGGCCTATGGCCGTAATAAACTATCTATCTATCTCCATCTGGAAGCCCTACAACTAAAGCAGCAGCATAAGCAGAGCGAAACTGCAGAAGTTAATTACTGGTTAAAACCCCAGCAGTACAGAACAGGGAACAACAACAGGGGCATCTGCCTGGACAGGGAATTGCAGAGGTGGAGTGGAATTGCAGAGAGCAACCCCCTCTCCAGTCACAACCCCACCTGACTTTCAAAGGCAGTTGGCAGTTGGCAGCTGGATGAAGACCTCATCTCAGAAGAGAGTCTTAACTGGAGGGAAGGCTTCACCTGAGAGAGCAGGTGGTCCTTCAGACACCACCTGCTCTTGGTCTGTTTTGGTGTTTGAACATGCAAGAACCCCACAGAGGTAGCAACGATGAGCGGCTAGACTGAGGCTCAGTGGTAGAACATCCACTCTGCATGCCTAGGGCTGAACCCAGGCTCCAGAAAATCCTACTTGTTAAAAACACAGTGGAACAACTGTGCAATTTCCCCAGGTGTAATGACCCATTGTGCAACTTATTCAACAGCCTGGCTAGCCAGTTACGGCCTGTATAGATTGCTCTAGCCAGTTCCCTCTCTATGATCCATCTCTCCTCTCTAGGAATCATCACTTAACCCAATGCTTCCCAAATGTTTCCAGGCCACCACACCCGTGGTTCCATAACCTCACCTCCAGTGCTCCTTGCCCTATAAAAACATTGTTCAGAATAGCAGTTTGCACAACCCACTATGGAAGATAATAACATAAAAGAATTCAAAACACTAACCATTAATTGCGCATTCATTCAAAATCTAGTTAAAACTATTTAGTTTAATCAATTCAACGAAACTGATGAATTTGATCCAACGATACCAGCTTTTCAAAATCTGGTAGTCATTTACACCACCAGCACCCCACTCAGGAAATCCCACCGCCCGCCCCCCCCCCCAGGTGGCACTACCACCCACGTTGGGAATCACTTAAAGAGAATCACTTCCCTTTTCACATAGCGTAGCCTTTATATTGTTTTCTCCCCTGCACCCCCCTTTAAACTGCAGTAGGGATGGCCAATCATGATCAGGAGTGCTATGAGGGCAAAAGCCAGCATTTAACCCTTTCCACCCTCCCCCAAGCCTAGTGAAAATCACCCCCTCTTTCCCCTCACAAACGTATGGGGAAAGTGGGCCAGCCCACTTGGCTACAGAATGTTATTTGGATTCCAGAGGTCTGGAACCAGAGTTTCAATTCCACTTCCAGGAGAGCAGTGATTGGGTGCTGCTTCCTGTTCCATGCCTAGAAATGCCCCACCCCCACGAGTCTCCACACTCACCATCTGCTTCTGCCGGGTAGCTGTCAATGCCACTCATGGAAACAGATTTGGAAAGAAGAGAGCTGCCATTGGAGTTCTGGGATGCATGATATGCTTGCATCCTCCTGGAATGTTCCTGAAAATGAGAGCGGGCTATTAAGGTCGCAAACACCACCACCAACCCTGGGCAAAGGATTCGTCACTTCAGCAGCAAGAGGGCATAGAAACCTGGGACACATACGCTCTACCAACCTAAAGCCCAACTTACTACTCCGCTAGCTTTCAGTAAAGACAGTCTCGCTCATTCAGTAAACTGAAAGCTACCCACTTCTTCATTATTACAGTACTTCAGAAGTCGCACATGGCCAGTCCTTAATGAAACTTGGCTGAAACTAAGTTTGGATACAGGCTGAAGTGAGGGGAAGATAAAACCACATTCTTAATATGATGCTCTACCGCTTTTGGCAACCATTATGACAACAACAAAGGAGAATATGCAAGAGCTTATTTTCAGTCACTAAACCTGCTTGAAATGCCATGGGATCCCCTAAAGCATCTGAAACTGGATATTCATTCTTTCATTGACACGGATACCTGTGAGCTAAATGGGTCCAGAGGGCCTCTCTCTCCACACAGGTTCATCAGGAGAGGCTCCAACCTCCTCCGCCAGCTCCTAGGGCCCCAGCCAACAGCCAGAGCAGGAGCAGTTGGAAATTCTGTTCCAACTGCCAGCTGCCCAGGGACTGCAACAGCCAAAGCGGAGGGTCACTCTGGCCTCTAACCCTAGGCTGGAGGAGTAAGGGCCACTGAGCCATTGCACTGCCTCCATCCCTGCAAGGGAAAATCAACCCGGCCCTGAAGGGGAGATGCAGGTGACTGTCAACATCTTGCTGCCTCATTCTAGCATGATCAAATCAATCCCTCCTGTAACTTCCTTCTGTTTGTTTCTTATCCTTTCTCATTTGTAAGCCAGGTGTCTATGTACAGCGTCTTCCACCAACATTTTGCATTCTGAATTTTAACAAAATGACCTTTTCGGGGGTCTGGAAAGTGGGATTAAAACAATCTAAACATACATCCGTACCTGAGAGAATTCCTGGTCATCCTCCTCTTCATCCTGAGAGAGCAGGGACTCCGTCTCATCGTTGCTACGGATGATGGGAGCTCGGCGGGGGTCCCTTTGGCTCGGAGGATGTCCGTCCAGTTGCTCGGTGGAGGAGTCAACTTCCTCGTGGGCTAGTCCTTTCATACTCATGCTGGAAAGGAAGCCAATCAGACAGTCAAGAGATTCAATGTGATCCCATGTTGAGCTACCCACACCCAGTTATAAAGGACCTTCCCACTGCAGACTCAAACCTGAGCATTTTTCAAAAGTGAAGAGATATAGGAGGGCGCAACTGTTAAAATAGTGGTTGCACCAAGTTCATACTCAAGCCTGGTATCAGTTTCCCAACTTGCCATGCACTCATGTGCAAGCCAGCTAGCCAAACCAGTGTAGCATAAAAGTTAATGTGCTGGGCCAAGATCTTGGAGGCCACGGTTCTCGCAGCAATTGCTGCGAGAACCGTGGTCTCCAAGGTCTTGGCCCAGTACATTAACCTCTATGCCACAATGGTTTGGCTAGCTGGCCTGCACATGAGCGCATGGCCATACTCACTATACTCACCAGAGCTTGCTGGACTTGACATCCATCAGAAACTCAGCAAATCCCTTCTGTGCGTAATGTGATTCTTGTCTCTCTCCCACCATCACCTTCCCAAAGCTCTTGAGAAGCTGCTTCTGACTTGTAGAGGCACACTTCCTTCTCTAGAGCTCCCAACCGCTGAATACCATTTGCAGAAGTGGGGAGAGTTTCAGTCTTTCCAAGCAACTCTTTTTGCAGAGAAAGGGAAGGCCAGTGGGGGGGGGCAGCATTGGAAATCCCAAGTGGGTTTGTCCTCAAGTCAGAGGCAGAGGCGCTATACTCTAATATATGCTATTTAATTCTATTATTATTAATTACAACAATTTATTACATGCCCTTCACTCTAAGGTCCCAGGGTGGGCTACAACAATGAAACCACAATATTAAAAACAGTTTTAAGCAACTTACAAACACAGAAAGAAGGTGGGTCCTAAAATATACATTTCAAAGGTCAGGGTAAAGAGGTACATCTTCAGCATTCGCTGAAAGCTGTATAGTGAAAGTCCCAGGATCTGAATTGTTTAGGGTTTTGAATGCTAAGGTGAGCACCTTTAATTGGGCATGGAAGTGAACAAGCAGCTGTTTCAAAACACAGGTGTTAAAGGGAACCCCAGCCAATAATTTGACTGCTGCATTTTGTCAGACATAGTTAATTTTTTAAAAAACTGCCTTATACAGTGTCAGAAAAATTGGCCCACCTCGGTACTGCCTACATTGAATGGCAGTGGCTCTCTAGAGTTTGCAGGCAGGGGGCATTCCTAGCCCTACCTGGGGAAGCCAGGGATTGAACCAATGTCATCTAATCCCCCTGCAAACAAATCAGGATGCTCAATGAACAGGTTGTCTGGAATAGACCTTAGCAAGAAAACGCCTTGCTGCCAGCAGGTGGCAACCCAAGACTAGCTTGGATGGGACCGTCCACCCAAGCTGAGTTTGGGAAGATCCCCACGCCATGCCACAGAGTTCAGGTGCTTCCAGGTGCAAATTTACAGTCAAGTGTTGAAATAGCAGGGAAAATGGTAGCTGGAAAAATGGGTATATGTACCAATTCCATATAGGGTTGCCAGACTCAATAGAGGACAGGACTTCTTTGCCTTTAATTGCCCTGCTCTCTTTTGAGTCTGGAAACCTTAAAGAGAAACCAGCAGACCCTCTGATTAATTTCCAAAAGAGAGCAGGGCAATTAAAGGCACAGAAGTCCTGTCCTCTATTGAGTCTGGCAACCCTAATTCCATACACAGAGTGGGGCTGGAGGGAACAGACCTGAGACAGCACCCCTGTGTAGAAGCAGCCAACTCACACAGCACATAAATTATGGGGGATTTGCTGCCACAAGGTGCAGTGGTGGCTGCAAATTTAGACAACTTTAAAAGGAGGTCAGACAAATTCATATAGAATTCAGAAGGGTATCAATGGCTACCAGTCACAATGGCAATGTTTCTTTGACTTAGGTATTTATTGCATTTATATCCTACCTTTTCCCTCCAAGGAGCTCAAAGTGGGTCTCCCCCTCCTCCTTTAATCCCCACAACAACCTTGCAAGGTAGGTTAAGCCGAAAGGCAGTGACTGTCTCAAGGCCACCCTGTGAGCTTCATGGCCTGGTGGAAATTTGAATCCTGGACTCTCCTAGGTCCTAGTCCAGCGCTCTAACCACTGCATCACACTAGCTCGATGTTCTACCTCTTCTATCAAATGTGGGCAGGGTCAGAATCAAAAGTGGGCAGAGCAATAGATGTGTACAGTAGGGTGGCTACACTCTGTTCAAAGTTTCTGTACACACACACACACACACACACACACACACACACACACACACACACCCCTCTCTATGCAGGCAAGCAAGAGGCATTAACACAGTTCAAGGACACATTCCAGCCAGGTAAGAGCACTTGAGCAGCAGAGCCAGTGAGTCGCCATGCCCAAGGGCAGGACCCAGAGAGGCCTGGAGGGCTCTATTTGCATACACACCCACCCACCCTGAGCCTGAGATCTCACATGCCTGCTTTATGATGCTGGGTTCCAAGAACTTACAAATTTTACAGTAGTTCGGACCATTTCCTAGCTAGCTGAAGAAGTGAACAACTTTGAGCACATGCACAGAGCTAGGCCCTCGTTGCTGCTGGCTGTACAATTAAATTGGATTTGGTGTTCTTTTGCAACAAACCCATCCTCCAGCCCCGAAAAAACAACCTGGAGGTTTTCATAGTACGGAAAGTCACAGGAAAATGCACCGGACAGTGTGAAATAACAATTGCTGGATGCAACATCTTATACCCTCCCCACAAATGAGAACGAACACTCAATAAGCAGCCCATTGTTCCATAACCATCACCCCACAAACATATCTGGATGAATGCCAAGAAAGCAGCCTTTCTGTGGTCTGAGGAAAAAAACCCACAGGTAATACAAGATGACAATGGCTGGATAACGGTGTTGTGTGGACACCTCACAGCCATTCTACATTAAATAGTTTGTGTAGGAGCAGCCACAAGGTGCTCCCAGGTGACCTGTTTCTTAAGAATTCAATTTCTACCCCACCCCAATTTATTCCAGATCTACCCTTTCAGTTACAAAAACAAACAAACAACCACCCTGTGTTGCCCACAATCCATTTGCAATATCTGCTGCCTTCTGGAGCAACCAGTAGAAGCCTGGGATATGCTCAGCCCTGCTTAAAGACCGCCTTTTCCTGAGTGAGGTCAGCTTCTAGCCTAAACATGCACCTGACATCATTTTCCACTCAAGGTCAAGCCCTAGCACCACCCATGTGATAAATTCAGTCTCCCTCACCCTTGCCAGCCTAGCTGTTTTAAGCTCTTAAAAGAGTACAAAGGCTCCCTGAACGTGGAACTACCGTAGTTAGAACCTCAGAGCCCAAACTCTCCTACAGAAACAGTGTGACAGATTTGCAGCCCCAGAAGCCAAGGCTTTGTCCAGACACCATAGATCAGGAAGGGCTGTTTTCCAAGACAGGCTGCTGAGAGGGAGAGATAAAATGGGAACAAAAGCAGCAGAGACTGATGGGAAGACCAAAAAGGGACACAGGACTTCAGAAAAAGAATCATAGAATAGAATCATAGAATCATAGAGTTGGAAGAGACCACAAGGGCCATCCAGTCCAACCCCCTGCCAAGCAGGAAACACCACCAAGGCATTCTTGACATATGCCTGTCAAGCCTCTGCTTAAAGACCTCCAAAGAAGGAGACTCCACCACACTCCTTGGTAGCAAATTCCACTGCCAAACAGCAGCTGGGCATCAACAGTGAAGCTGGGCATCACTTGCAGAATCGGAAAGACTCTATACCCTCAAATGAGATTTTTGGGGGAGCCCTTCTCTCAGTCCCATCACCCTCAGAGGCATGCTTGGTGGGCTAACAGGAGACGGCCTTCTCAGCGGTTGCTCCTCAGCTTTCAAACTCCCTTCCTACAGAAGTTAGACTGGCTCTTTCTTTGTTTGCCTTTTACCAGCAGGTGAAGACTTTCCTGTTCCAACAGGTTCTTGGAAATGGACTGTTTTTAAGGAAAGGGCTGGTGCTGTGATGTTTTTTATTGCAATTATATGATAGCTCTTATATGTAAAGTCGGTTGTTGTTGTTTAATCGTTTAGTCGTGTCACTGCCTTGTCGTGGCGAAGGGGCTTAAATAACTTAGAGAAGTTATGTTTTGACCAAATGTGATCCACCTGGAGAAGGAACCGGCAAGCCACTCCAGTATCCCTGCCAAGAAAACTCCATGGACAAAGTTTTAAGTCTACCCATGTTTAATTGTTGTTTAATTATTGTCCATCCCCCCCCCCCCCGTCTCTATTTTACCTGAAAGCCGCCTTGAGTCCCTGTCAGAGGAAAAGGTGAGATATAAATATTATCATCATCTACCCCAGTGTTTCCCAACCAGTGTGCCTCCAGATGTTTTGGGACTACAACTCCCATCATTCCTGACCACTGGTCTTGCTAGCTAGGGATGATGGGAGTTGTAGTCCCAAAACATCTGGAGGCACACTGGTTGGGAAACACTGATCTACCCTTTCAAAAGGACTAGGATTGCTTCCACATTACCTGTTTACCCAGCTTTCTTCCTGATTCATTTGCAGGGTGGTTATACTCAGATGATTACGTGGGTTGCTCACTGAGCATCCATCCTGATTTGTTTGCAGGGAAGTTATATGACTGTCGCATCAAGTAATTGCTAACACACTTTCCTGTGCCTCTTCCCATCACATTTCTTACTGCAAAAAGTCTAATTTTGTACAGGAATGGCAGATTTATGGTGTGCGGGGCCCTATGTGCATTCCTTTCTGGGGCTGCCTTTCCCTGTCGTGGTACCTGGAGGCAAATTCCCATTAACCACAAACACAGAGATGAATGACCGATTACATTTATAATATTACTATGGTTTACCTTCGCTGATCAAAATCCGGGTCATCCTCTAGCACTTTCCCTGGCTCCCAGCTGTGTCTCCGGAAGGAGTCGTAGGCATGACCAGAACTCCCAAGGATGCCCAAGCTGCGCATGTTAACACCCAGGAATCGACCTTCCTCCTCCTCTTCTTCCTCTTCCATCTCCTCCCAGCCTCCTGCAGGAGGCTCCACAGCTGACAAGCAGCGGCGCTTCTGGACCCGTGAAGGGCAAGAGGTGCATTTACAGGGGCTTAGGACCAGCTCGGAAGCAGAACCGCTCATTCCCCGAAGAGCTCGTGGATCCAAACGGCAGAAAGGCTTTGCGGAATGAAAAGGGGGCTGGAGAAAGAGGGGGCTGATGTTAAAAAAAAAAAAGAGCATAGCCCAGCCTGCAAAAACGATCACACATTTTTATTACCCTTGTACATACTCTTGTATCAGTTTACCTGTGAAATCCACTCAGCCACTTCTATCTATGGAACTGGCACTGTTGCAGGTGCTACGTAATACCTGTTCTGCAATGGTGAGAAATTTGGCTTTTTTTTTTTTTTTTTTAGTGTGGTGGCACCCACACTTTGGAACTCCCTGCCAATTGACATCAGGCAGCCGTCTTCACTGTATTGTCATGGTGCTTTTTTAAAGTTTTAAAGAGTTGTTTTTAGCACCAAAAAAATTATCGCTTTAGTCTTCTGTAAACTGCTTTGAGGGATGTTGTTGTTTCATTTTTTACCATCAAGCAGTGTGTACGTGTTACTCATTTATTTCACTTGGGTCCTGAAATAAATGGAAAGATCCAACTCTGTAAAGATGCCCTGCCTGAAGACTCTCTCACAAGCCTTTTTTAAGGCAGATTCAACGCATTAAGGCAGATTCAACACATGCAGGTGGTGGGGCCAGGATCATGCCCGCTGACCCTACCCACATCAACAGGCTCATACCTATGTAGGCAGTGGCACCGTTCAGGAAACCCAACCATGGTGGAAAGGCAGGGACAACGGGCACAAACCCAAACTCACTCCCTTGTCTGGACAGGGGCATACACACCTATTTGCAAGCCAGCCTGAGGCTATTTAGTGTTGGCAAAGTGGGAATGCAATTTCTAGAGAAACCGAGAACCCCAACCATCAAATCTACACCAGGGTTGGGGGGATCTCAGGCCCAGGGGCCAAATGTGGACCTGCAGGCATCTCCAAAAATACATTTTGGGGTACAGGGTGCGAAAGTGCCTCAGCCCCTAGGAGTTAAGATAAGATAAGATATCTTTATTGTCATTGTCCCCTTGCGGGAACAACGAAATTACTCGGTTGCTACATCCACTCCGATAAAGCATTCCGCATAATCCAAAATTATAAAAACCTAATTAAAAACAGTAAATATAATACAAAATAACAAGTAAAATAAGATGACTTCAAAGTCCAGGCTTTCCATTTAAGGCCAAAATCGCTCTAGAGAAGAAACTGTTCCTGAGACGGCTCGTTCTTGCCTGCATAGTTCTATATCTCAGTCCCGATGGCAGGAGCTGAAAGAAATGGTGACCAGGGTGCGTTGGATCTCTTGATATATCTAGTGCTTTTCTATGGCACCTGGTGGTGTAAATTTGTTCTAAGGTGGTGAGTGAGCAGCCAATAATGCTCTCTGCTGTTTTAATAATTCTACACAGCCCTGCTCTGTCCTGGGAAGTACAGCTTCCGTACCACACACATAAACCGTACGTGAGCACGCTCTGTATGGCACAGTGATAGAAGGCAAGCAGCAGCTTTTGTGGAAGATGGTTTTTCCTTAAAATTCTCAAAAAATACAGTCTCTGCTGCGCCTTCTTCACAAGCACTAGTTGGCGCCTATGGAGCAGCTGTTTGTGAAAGGTGCCAAGAGTTGTTAAAGGCCCCTATTCCCCCTCACAGAGCTACAATTCCCAGTTACCTGGGAAGACAGGTACTGTATGTTTGTTAAGCCACTCTGGGAAATGTAGCTTTCTTAAGGGAATAAGGGATTCCTAACAACACTCAACAAAGCGCGTTCTCTTATAGAAGAGAGCGCAGGTTGCGGAAGGGTTAAAAGACATCTCCCAGGTTGGGGGTAGTGTAGGATGAGAGAGAGTGTGTGCGATTGGGCTCCTCTGGGTTGCTGGGGGGGGAGAGAATGTATCAACTTTGATTGACAGACAGGGTCCCTTAAAGCCTAGGCTTCCACCAATTCAGTTTCCCCTTTAGCAAAGTGCTTCAGATCTCCCTCCCGCCCACTACTTTTTCTTAAGGTTTTAGCCTGATATTGCTTTGCCTCTCATGGGGTCGCATGCTTTGCATGGGCCCAGTAGGAATTTTGCCATTTGGCTGACTGGCTGTTGCCATTTGGTTTTTGCCTACTGCTTAGCAAATGGTCACAACTTGCTAGGTTGGCGGTTAGGCATTGGTTAATAATTCTTGGTTGGTGGAGGGGTATGGTATGGAGATGCCCACCCCTCAATAAAATGTTGCTGCTCATAGAAGTATTCCGTTAAAGGAATCCTGGGGCTCCGGGGCTCTAGTCCATACACCCCCGCAAGGGCAGGGCTGGGGCCATTACAGAGCACGAGCCTTGGGGAACATTTCTGGTCGAGGGGAGAGTGCCTGCACACAGCTACCTCCTCTACCACAAGGTGTTTACTTGACTTCCTTATACTGATAGGGAAGTCGCAGCTGATCTGTCTCATGCGGGGGACAGATGGATTAACCAATGCCTAAGCCAACACTCACATTTAAATGTATTTAAATAAAGTTGTGGCCAAAATAATGCCAAAAACCCAAACTAAAATTCTGTGTGTGGTGTGAGTTATTTTGGGGGGATGTCTGGTGACCTCGACACGCAAACTGCAGCACCCAACATTTCTTTGGGGGAAGCCAGAGTGGCGCCATAGTGCTTTAAATGTCTGGTGTGGATGTGCCCACTGCCTAGGCCACATGCCTCCTACAGCTACAGGCCCCGGACCCCCATTATAAATGGATATTTTTCCAAAATACCTCTGCAACACTATCATTCCTAAAGCTTGCCTGGAATAATTATAATTCCTGAGGCAACAACCCAAAGGGACCTTGGTTTCTCACACACCACCAGCCTGGCATTGGCCATTCAGGCCTACCTCACAACTACCAGCCAGGCCTAGAGTTGCTACGCTTTCTTCCAAAATATTAAAGACCACTGGGAGGCTAGGGTCCAAATCCCCACTTGGCCATGAAGCTGACTGGTTGAGCTTGGGGGGCCACCAGCCACTGCCTCTTTGCCTCACCTACCCCACGGGGGGGGGTGTTGTTGTGGGGAGGGGGAGAATCATGTACGCCACCTCGAGTTCCCCCTTTGAAGGAGGGATATAAATGCAACTAAATAAATAAATAAATATGCCCTTATACATTCTTTTGTTTACTTTGGCAGGCAAATGGGAGAGCAAAAAGGAGGAAGGGGAGGCTCCCCGCCCCCTTTTAAGTGCGCTCCCTCCCTCCATTGCTGCCTTAGTTACTGATTAAACTTTGAAGAATTTCGGCAAAAGTGGGCTCTGTCTCCAGCGGCCGACGCCTGAGCGTCTGGATGGGCAGACAAGGGGAACAGCAGAGAGCCTCTGCATTGTTTGTGCAACGTTAATGGGGGGCGTTAAAAGGGGAGATGGGTAAGAGTGCAAATACCTCAGAGGCCGACATAGCAGGTGGGAAGAGCAACCCAGAAATGGGCCACGTTCACACCACACATGATACCTCTTTAAGCAGTCATGGTTTCCCCTGGGAGCTGTAGTTTGGGTAAGGGCACTGAGCTACAGTTCCCAGAGTGGCTTAACAACCCATCTGCCATCCTGGCAAACGCTGGGAACTATAGTTCTGAGGGGGAATAGGAAACAGCAATGGAGTGAGCTTGGATCCACTGTCAGAGCCTGTAACCTGTTCAGTTTGCATTTCTTAGTGCAGAAGGTATGGATCTGGTGTGTAGAGAGCTTTCCTATTCTAATTAATTCAAGAGGGTTCTGGAAGCTTCTCTGTGAGAAAGAAACAAGCAGAAGGTTCGTGATGTTTGGGTTATTCCTTCAGAGCAGCTGAGTACAGCTGGTTTAAACTGGTTCTCTTATCTCTTCTGCCAAGGTCATGCTGACTATAATACGGTGGTACCTCTGGTTGCAAACGGGATCCGTTCCGGAGCCCCGTTCGCAACATGAGCAGTACGCAACCCGTGTCAGCGCTTCTGCGCATGTGCATGACATCATTCAACACTTCTGCGGATGCATGAACTGCCAAAGCCGGAAGGAACCTTTCCCGTTACTTCCAGGTTTGGCGTGTTCGTAACCCGTGTTGTACGCAACCCGCAGCATTTGTATCCAGAGGTATGACTGTAGTAAGGACAGAAGGAGCCTGGGTTTCTCTTTCTATCTCTCTTCCTTCTGGTGTGGTGTTCTGCATAATATGCTTAGTGTTAAGGTTTTAGACTTATTATAAGTTATTGTAAGTTAGTTAAGTCCGCTGCAACTGGATTTCCAATGGACTGTGCCAATCCTGAATGTATTGGATTTGTGACTATTATGCTCATTTGCCTTCAGTAGCAGTAAAGCTCTGCTGGATGAAATATTCATTGCCTCTGGTCTATTTTTGGGAGTGCTGCAACGTGTTTAAGTTGTTACTCTGCTAACTGTACATTGGAGTAGAATTTCATGACATAACCCTCTCCCCGTAGCTCCAAGGGCCTAAAGTTCCCATGGGTAGACCATTTAATTGAAGTTGCAAAAATATTTATACCTGTAACCAACTCATCTCTAAATGACTGTGCTTTAAAAATGAAATGATATGCGAAGAAAAGCTGGAATTTCAGTTTTGCAAACTAAGCAACTTTGTATAATTTACATCATATTGCATACGGGCCGTAGCTCAGTGGTAGAACATCTGCCCTGCCTGCAGAAGGCCCCAACTTCAATCCACAGCATCTTCAGGTAGGGCTAGAAGAGACTTCTGCCTCAGACCTTGGACAGCTGCTACCAGTCAATGTAGACAATACTGAGTAAGAAGGCCAATGGTCTTGACTCAGTAAAAGGCAGCTTCCTGTGTTCTTAAAATCCTGCAAATTAATTTTCTGTTTTGCACAATGAATTCTGGAGGCTCGCCAAATCTCTAGCCTGAGCATGGTGCATTAATGGATCATGAGTGTATATCCAAAGCCCAATGCCACCATTTTAATGAACACCATTTCTGGTACTGCTGGCAGGGGCTGATGGGAGATGTAGTCCAAAACAGACTGGAACCTGGAGACAAAGGTCTGAGTTACATGTTAATTAAGGGTTTGGGGAGGTATTTAGACCAGGGAAGTGTCATAGAAAGAAGGGGTTAACTTCTTTCCCCACTGCTAATGCCCAAATCCAAATTGGGGACCCTCTGTGGCTGCTTTTAAGTTTTAAAAAGAACTCCTCA
The DNA here is from genome assembly GCF_963506605.1 of Zootoca vivipara. Lineage (NCBI taxonomy): Eukaryota > Metazoa > Chordata > Lepidosauria > Squamata > Lacertidae > Zootoca > Zootoca vivipara. The sequence continues at coordinate 26,398,185 of NC_083292.1, read as the reverse complement.
GGTAACCTGATTACTAATTGCCTGAATGCTTAGCTTGACCCAGTATTTAGGCAGAGGAAGCGTAAAAATAGAGTGAAACAATGTACTGCTTTCAACTGCGACCAAAATATTTTAGTAACTAAACTTTAGGATGCCAGACAAGGAATGTGGCTTCATGATTTTAGCCTTCATCTAAGCCACGGGTGTCAAACACAAGGCCCGGGGGCCTAATCCGGCCCGCCAGACCTCGTCATGTGGCCCGCGTAGCCGCCGCCGACATTAGCCACTGACAGTAGTTCTGGAGCCTGCGATTGGCCGAGGGTCAAAACCGGGGGCGGGGCTGCAGGCGGAGGCCGGGGCGCTGGAGCCGCGCTGACGGCCTTGGCCAGGGAATTTCAATTTCGAATGAGGCTGAGGGAGGCGGTGGCACAGCGGCCAGACGGGGAAGTGAGATGCAGGAGGAGGAGGAGGAAGCCCGCCGAGGAGGTAGGAAAGCCCTACAGGCGCCGCCGGCAAAGTTGGTGCCGGGACGGAGCAGCGCTGAATTTTTTTTGGCGGGCTTTGCTGTTGTCTCCGAGAGCGAGTGAGGCGGCACTGGGGAGCCGCCGCCCGCCGCTTCCCTTCCTCTCCTCGGCTGCATCTGGGAGGTGGGCGAGCGAGCGGGCGAAAGGGACGCGGAGTGAGCCTGAGGGGGAAGTAGGTGAAGCGCAACAGTCGCTCTCTTGATTCCCTCTTCCCCCATTTTCTCCTCATAGACACTCGGGAGGGTGCCTGGCTTTTGCTCTGCCCCCCACCCCCGAGCCGCCTTTTGGCTTCTCAGTTCCGGCGGAGCTGCTCCCCGGGGGGGGGGGCGGGAGGGAGGCAGCGGCGACGGCACGGGTTCCTGCTCTTCCCGCTCTGCCGCCTCCTCCTCTCAGCCCCTCATGATGTAGGGCTCCAGATGGAGTCGCCTCGCGGTTTGAGTAGGTGGGAGGGGAATTTTTTTTGGGGGGGGGGGTTTCAAGCCTCCTCTGCCTGCAGTCCTGGTAGGGAGAGGCGGCGGCGAAGACGACAACAGCGCGGGTGGGGGGAAGAGCAGCTCTGAGGCGAAGATGCACGTCCGCTGGGGCTGCCGCCGCCTTCCTCCTCGGGAAATCCGCTGCCCTCCCTCAGCGCGAGGGGAAGGGACTCTGGCGCTGAGGAGGGAGGATGCAAAAGCAAAGCAGGGAGTTGGCGCTGCACCGCATGTTCCTGCCACTCTCCAAAGCATGGGGTGGGTTGCAGCGTGTGGCATCCTGCCTAGCGGGGTTTGGGTGTGCGCAGGGCGGGAGAGGGAAGCCCTCTTTCCATCTGCAGGTTTTTAATCCCAGCAGTGGCTTTCTCCTTCCTGCCGAAGGTTTAGTTGAGCCCCCCCCCCCCCCGGAAGCCGTCGATCCCCACCTTTTGTTCAAATTTCCCTCGTTTACATCCCCTCCCACACACGCGCCACGACGCAGGAATGTGATCCGCGTGGGGGCGGGAATGAGCTTACATTATTACAAAAAACAGTAATAATTGAATGCAGTGACAATAATTTATGATAATAAAGAGTGGACACACAGTCCTGCAGACACAACCGGCCCTTTGAGGGTGACCAAACTGCTGATGCGGCCCCCGATGAATTTGAGTTTGACACCCCTGATCTAAGCATTTCTCCACTTGGGAAGATTTGGGATTGGGGGTGCGGTCAGGCAAGTTGTTAGAAATAAAACATCTTTTGTTAACCCAGCCATAGCACCAAATCTGTACAGCAAGGAGATGCCCGTCATAAACCCCTGCTCAAACAATCCTTTGGCTTTGATCTTGCACTTAAACAGCTTTCTAACCCAGCTGGGGTCAGATGTGAACATAGTTTTGGAGGAACTGTGTCTCCAACAAGGGCCTAGCAAGAGTGCACCTGTCGGGATGGCAAGGATGAAGGTAGTGCCCAAGGCAGAACCTGTTGGGTCACCCCAAAAGTTGCAAATTTCCCAACAAGGAAAACAAGCCCATGACATTGCATAGACCGTACATTGCTTTATACATTTATTTATAATGATTGGGATTCCTAGGGCTGCATTTTAGGGCAAAGACCTCACAAGGCAGGATATCCAACCCAAACAGTTTTAATTAATTCAAAACAATCACCAAATGATAACGCAAAAATGATTAAAGATAGTAGCATACTTGAGTATCCAACAGTTGCAGGAGGAAAGGTCAGGGGGCCAAAGCTCAGGCTTGCAAGAGAGGTTAAAAATGAAACTATACCTGCGTATGTCTAAACCAGCCTTCCCCAGCGTGGTGCCCTGCTAGCTGGGGGTGATGGGAGTTGTAGTCCAAAACAGCTGGAAGGAAACACGTTTGAAAGGGCTGGTCTAAACACTTGGGTGACTGCTTACCCCCTTGCGGTACTGACACCTCCCCTGCCTCCATGGAACGTTGCCCTTGCCTCTTCTCCCCCCCCCTTTTTTCACCACAGTCAAAAAATTTAAAAGTGTAGACTCCTTGGGCAGAGAGTTAGCCTTTCTGAATGAAGCACCACATACACACCATATATTTAAAGCGCTGTGATACCACTTTAAACCGTTACGGCTTCTCCTGGGAGTTGTAGTTTGGTAAGGGTGCTTAGTTGTTAGGAGACACCCCCCCCATTCCCTTCCCAGAGCTACAATTCCTAGAGTGGTTTAATAATCAATCCCTCTTTCCCAGGGAACTCTGGGAATTGTAGCTCTTTGGGAGGAGTAGGGGGGTCTCCACACAACTCTCAGCACCCTTAACATACTACAGCTCCCAGAGTTCTTTGGGGGATGCCATGACTATTAAAAGTGCTATGATACTGCTTAAAATGTAGGGCGTGAACACGCCTAGAGCAGGCATCCCCCAACTGCGGCCCTCCAGATGTTTTGGCCTACAACTCCCATGATCCCTAGCTAACAGGACCATTGGTTGGGGAAGATGGGAGTTGTAGTCCAAAACATCTGGAGGGCCAAAGTTTGGGGATGCCTGGCCTAGAGCTACAATTCCCAGCACACTTAACTACAGCTCCCATAAATTGCTAGTGGGGGAGCCATGACTTGTTTTAAAGAGGCATGAGACCGCTTTACAGGAAATGTAGTGTGGATGTGGCCATGGATGGATACAATAGTTGCATCTTCCAGGAGGCCTGAACCCCAACCCCCCACAGCTTCAGGAGGAAGCCTGCCCTAGTGGCCAAAGCTCACCTGCTATGCTGCTCTCCCAGCCAGTGCCTTCCGCAGAGTACGAGGATAAGTTGTGGGCAGGATTGCAGCTATCCCTGGGATGGCTCAGGGTAGAAAAGGAAACAGGATGATCTCAGCTTCTTTCCTGTTTCCACTTTGCCCCCCCCCCCCAGGCACAGTCAGCTGGTGGGAACTGTCCTTTTTTAACCCTTTATCTCCTGCACCATCAGCACTAAATACTCCAGAAGATCAGGGAGCCAACAGTTCAGAAATGGAGGAGGAGGACCATGGCAGCCAGGAGGGCAGACATCTTCTCGAGGAGAGAACCTCTCGGTGCTATTATTTCAGGTTCTCTTGGCTGTAAAGAAGCTAAAAGGAGGAAGGAAGATGGGCAGAAAGCGGCTCTTGGCTGCCCCACCGTTGGCCTCCTTCGGCCTGCTTCAGCCACTGCCCTCCTGATTCTCCACTTCCCCTCCAAGTACCTCTTCTCAAAATCCACGTCTTCGTTTCTCCATTTCCTCCGCAATCCTGGCCCTGGTTCTGATAATTAAGAAAGGAGAGGTGAGCTTGCCAATATTATTATTAATAATAATTTGTCGCACTTCTATCCCACCTCTTTCTCCGAGCAGCTCAGTGTGACGTCCACGATTCTCCCCATCCTCATTTAATCCCAACAACAACAACCCTGTCAGGTAGGTTAGGCTAAGAGGCAATGATTGGCCCAAGGACACCACCCAGTGAGCTTCATGGCTGAGTGAAGATTTGAACCCTCGTCTCCCAGGTCCTAGTCCAATAATCTAATCACTGGTGAGTGTGCGTGCGTGTGTTGAGAGGGTTCCAACTGGGAGCACACTGGGGGCTCCAAGTTAAGGCAAGCTTGGCATGTTGTTCCCAGGAGATCAAAACAGGGCTTCTTTAGTTAAACTGTGGAACTCCCTCCCACAGGAGACAGTGATGACCACCAACTTGGATAGCTTTAAGAAAGGACTGGACAAATTCACAAAGATGAATGGCTCCAATGGTTTAACAATAACTCTGTAAGGGGAATATGGGTCTCCAATGGGGACTCTTGGCTATATCACTCAGACTGTTCAAAGTGGCACCTTAAATGTATGGTGTGAAGGTTTATCTGTGAGGGCTCCATCATGCTGACTCCTGGCACCAGCCCCGTAGAGAAAAGCTGTTCTGGGAGAGAGGAGGGGCGCTTGATAAGAAAGCAAAAAACAAAACAAAAAAACACACCTAGTTAATCATTTTGCGTTCCAGAGTTGTGTGTTATCCTTTTTTTAAATAATGAAGTATGAGGTCAGAAGGCGGGGGTGATCTCAGCACCAAGGAGAGGGGAAAGGGAGTCAACTCTGACCACTTTTGGAGGAAGCGCTTCCATGGGAACCTCGGCAAGTGTACATAACAAAGCGGAGCCATGCCGCCAGGCTGGGCACCTGGAGAAGGGAATGGCAGGCAGAGGGGAAGGGAGAGCCAGTATATCCCTCTGGATCTCTCTCTGCAATAGAAAAAAAACTTTCCTTGGGGAAGGAAAAGCAAGCCATGAGGGCTCATCCACACCTTGCTTGTGCCATGCCTAAAATGCACAGGTCTGAGAGGTTTTCTGCTTGTCACGTGTTTTGTAAGCAGAGGTAAAGGGACCCCTGACCATTAGGTCCAGTCGTGACCGACTCTGGGGTTGCGCGCTCATCTCGCTCTATAGGCCGAGGGAGCCGGTGTATAGTTTCCAGGTCATGTGGCCAGCATGACAAAGCCGCTTCTGGCAAACCAGAGCAGCACATGGAAACACCGCTTACCTTCCCGCCGGAGAAGTCGCTATTTATCTACTTGCACTTTGATGTGCTTTCGAACTGCTAGGCTGGCAGGAGCTGGGACCGAGCAACGGGAGCTCACCCCGTTGCAGGGATTCGAACCGCCAACCTTCTGATCAGCAAGCCCTAGACTCTGTGGTTTAACCACAGTGCCACCTGGGTCCCTGTAAGCAGGGATACAAGAGGTTTTTTGCTTGCCCTGTACAGCACACCCACCATAGAGTGACTATTCCAGCACCCGTAACAAACTATGGTTCCTAGCATTCTTTGCAGGGAAATTGTGCGCTTTAAGCATGCTTTGAATTAATGGTGTGTACACAGGCATAGAACACTTTAAATGTGGAATCCCAAAGATCTGTGAAGAGGCTGAATCCCTCCTGCAAAATACAGACAGTCTAGAGGTGCCCACTGATGTTATGCGCTTTTTAAGCTTTGCATTGATTTATTGTTTTGTTCTTTGTATGGAAATCTAAAAGCGAACAACAATACTGGATTGGCTAACACTTCTTTATCAACTTAAACCATCTCAAAAAGTAGCTATTGTGTTATTAAATTAGTAAAACACACACAAACTTCTGGAGTCATTTTGATTGTACAGGGATCCATTTTCCCACATGCACTTAAATTTGGATGGGGTGGGTGGGGCTTTACATACCTTTTTTATTGTTTGGCTGTTAAGTATGACCTCAGACTTGTAGGACAATTTAAGTGGATTTACAATCACCTACAAAGCAAATTAAGTCAGAGCCAGGTGGCGCTGTGGGTTAAACCACAGAGTCTAGGGCTTGCTGATCAGAAGGTCAGCGGTTCGAATTCCTGCAACGGGTGAGCTCCCGTTGCTCGGTCCCAGCTCCTGCCCACCTAGCAGTTCAAAAGCGCGTCAAAGTGCAAGTAGATAAATAGGAACCGCTCCGGCGGGAAGGTAAACGGCGTTTCCGTGCGCTGCTCTGGTTTGCCAGAAGCAGTTTTGTCATGCTGGCCACATGACCAGGAAGCTGTCCGCGGACAAACGCCGGCTCCCTCGGCCTATAGAGCGAGATGAGCACCGCAACCCCAGAGTCGGACACTACTGGACCTGATGGTCAGGGGCCCCTTCACCTTTACAAAGCAAATTGAGTCAGAGATCTTACTAGGGGGCCTGTCCTGAATGAGTGTGAACTGTTTATATGGGCAGGTGTGCCTCTGAACACCAGCAAAGTGCATTTTCCTACAACTGTACAATTGCCAGTCCCCAAACATCTGGGGTTTCATGGGGGCTTATTTCCCAAGAAGTGTGCATCAGGTACGGACCCCATGTGAGAATACCTAGGCTTCTAAAATGTGAGAGCAAAACTTCTAAAATGTAGAGCCAGTGCAGTGTAGAGTATTGGATTAGGACCAGGGAGGCCTGGGTTCAAATCCCTGGCCACAAAGCTTGTGAGAAAGGGCAGGATGGCAACATATTAAAATAGATAAAGTAATGATTGTCCACCGACCTAACAAATTTGCAAGGGCCTGTTGAGCTCACGCTGGGGCAAGGAAAATCCAATCAGGAGTTTAACAACAACAACAACAACAACAACAACAACAACAGCCAAGAAGCGAACACAGTTTTAAGATTGTTCCAAGCTGAACTCATGATTCTTGGTCAGTCGCTTTACATTTCTATCATTCCTTTGTAGCAAAAGCCATACACGATAACGAGCTATTTTAATTCTCCATCCAACCAAACAAGGAGGAGACTTCCTTCCATGCCTTTCCTGCTACATCCAGGCTTTTCAAAGTCGCTTTGAGACATTTGGCTGCTTTCAGACCAGAGTTGCCCTCAAAATATCTCATCACTGAAGTGCTTGCAGTATTTTGGTTCCCCTATGTAAATTTAAGAGACACCCTTCAAGATTTGCATTTAAGAGTAAGAATTGCCAGTCCTGGGAGAGAGGGGAAAGTCACACTTATAGTGCATCTACCCAAGCTGCTAACCTGGACATGCCTCCTGATTGGACAGGGGCATTCCCCAGGGTGGTGACTCATACAGAGAACCGATAAGTAGTCATAGGGTCATCTGAAGCCACTTCACAGCAAGTCAAGCCATTGGGTCCATCTAGCTCACTATTCTGAGTGGCAACAGGATTCAGGCAGGAGTGTGTCCCGTCCCTACCTGGAGATGCTTCTAGGGATTGAACCTGGAACCTTCTGCACACAAAGCATGTTTCCTACCACTCATCCACAGACTTTCACCTGCTCACTGTCTTCTGTGACAGCAGAGGAGGCCGAATCAGGAGTCATTGAATGACCCACATATTCCTGGTGCACAGAGACACAGAATTATCCATCCAGCGAAGGCTGATTGGGAGATCAGCAACTCACACAGAGATGCAGCAGGCAGACTCCCCCCTGAAGGAGCTTCTCGTGACTTTGTTTAACTCATATAGCGACTCTTTCTGATCCCAGTGGCTGGGAACTGCTGGGTTAAGGACCTCCAGTAAAAAGAGAACCACGGCAAGAGTATCATCCTTGAGGGTCTTGGAAGGAAACCACAACAGCAGAACTGGTTTCAAACGATTGGCACTCACCCCAATAATGACAACTAGGCATGCCCCAAAGGCAGGAGTGGGGCATAAAATGATAAGCTAGCAAAGCCCAGCTCCACCACAGCATGGCACCCTGATTTCGAAAGTGGCCAGCCATGTGCCTCTCAGGGAGCCTGCAAGCTTCTGGAACTCAGCAACTGAAACTTGGAGAAATATTGCCTCTGATCCTGGAGAGTATGTTAATTGAGATATTTGCCACAGGGGGAAAGAAATACCCGTGTGTGTGTGTGTGTTTATAGTGTATCAGAGGGACTGTAAATCCCAAATCATTGGAGCCACACACTGCTTGGGCTTGAGGAAATCTAATGGGGTCCCCTCCAGATCTACAATTCTATTCTTCTAATGGGACAGGTTGATCACCAACGATCAGCCGCAATGGTCCCTGAGCTTTCATCAGCCTTCCAGACAAATTCAACGCAACAAGAAAAGAATTAAGAAACCAACAGCAGGTCTGACCAAACCAGCCCACCCATCTCCTGCAAGAGGTAGGGGTGGCCAAGAAATCTGTGTTGCAATACAAAAAAGGGGGGCTGGGGGGCAATAGAGAAATATGCCAGGCAAGAGGAGGAAAAGTACATAATAAAACTCTCACTTCTGCCGGAATGTAAATAACTCTTGAAGCCTAGGCTCAAGGAATGTCAAAAGAAAGAACAAAAATATTGAAAGAGGGTGGTGAGTGGAATTCAGAGATAAGGAAGGAGAAAGCCCTAGAATCAGAGAATTGTAGAGTTGGAAGGGACCCCGAGGGTCATCTAGTCCAACCCCCTGCAATGCAGGGATTATGGCTAAAGAATCTCTGACAGAAGGCCACCCAACACCTGGTTAAAACCTTCAATGAAGGAGAGTCCACCCCACCACATTTCAAAAGAGTCCAGTTCCACTGCTGAACAGCTCTTATAAATTGTTGTGACTCACCCTGGAAGGGTGGATAAATAAAATAAAGTTATCATCAGGGTTTTTTTTTTTAGTTTCCAGGCTCGTAGGCACTGCTTTTTCTCAGTTTATGGGGCTTGGTTCACTGCCATGAGTTAACTACACTCCTGACTTGTGGCAGCTTGATATGCTAGCCGCGTCTGTATTGTGCTTGGATGCAGGAAATCAATGTTCGAGAAATGACTTGACTTGGTCCTGGGTGGTCATAATTTCCCAACCTAGCCTACCTCACAGGGTTGTTGTGCGAGGCTAAAACACTGCTCTCGATAGAATCAAGCAACTGTTTCCTGTTTATACCCTGGATAACGTAGGCGTATTCTAGAATGCAGGGGAGGTGCCCCACAAGTCCAGGAGGCCAGATGCAACTATGCTAGTTATTTGTGGCACACACCACCGGCCAGAAAAGGGGGGGAATAAAATTAGCTCTCTTCCAGCTTGTTTCCTCCTTTGCAGGATTCTAACGCTACAGGTGACAAGGCAAGAATTTGCAAGGCTGGCTTAGAACGGAGAGATAAGCAGCCAGGCAGAAACTGTGCCCCTCCATTGCAACTGTTGTAAAAATTTGCAGAGCTACACGGTCCTAGAATTAAGTGGATCCTTGACCCAGGAAGAGTCCAGGTATCCTGGCAGGCAGACGAAGTTTGAGCGTCTCCTGCCTACCAAATAACAGAGGCCAAACCAGGACGTACGAAGCAAGGTACTTTATTAATTAAATAATAAAGCTATTGCAATAGCGATCCGTCCACACAAGCAAGTTGAAGTGAAGGGACCCCGAACAAAGGAAGCTTCACAAATTTATAGGTTTCATTTCCAATAGTACAGAATTGCATAAAAGGTGGGGAAATGGGTTCTGGGAGGGGGTAATCGCGAGAGGACAAAGGGGTTGATGGAATTCTTGATGTAAGATATCATGGTGATAGTCCAGGTAATGATTATGCATGTCTCCTTATTGTTTGACAGGAAGACTCTGCGGATGTGGGAAGATTGTTGATAACACCTGTTTATCAAATAAAATTGTTGTTCTCACTGAAAGTGTGTATTTGAGTCGTGCTCTTTTAGACTGGCTAGGTGGCAGTGTGGTATCAAGAAGAAGTGGAAACAGTCCGTAAAATATGTTGTGCCACAGAGGTGCCTATTAACTTGCAACAAAGTTTATACAAATATTCAACGTTTGCAATAGAGAGAAAAGACTACACTTAAAGTTAAAGAAGAAGAAGATATTATACAGTAACTAATAATACACAGAGAGGATACAATTCTAACAGCGGTAAAACGTTCACAGTTCAGAGCGATGTTTGACAGCTTATAACATTTTATCAAGGACAACGAACTAAAAGCTTAGAAGGGTGCATAAGTGGAAACCTTTGCAAATAGTAGAGTCAAACAATTAATTCTTCAGGATGGCAGGATTTTTTAAACAGGTACAATTTGATAGAAAGGTTCAAGGTATCAGTGCAAGGTTATATTATTGCGGTTTCGTAAATAGATACAGTTTCATACAGAGTAGAGAATAGGGAGATGCATCGGGTAACATGATAGAGGACACCATAACATTACTAAAGGAACAACGGAATAGTTTATTAGGGATAAATATATATATCTTAAAAAGGTCCATGGTTCAGCTGAATCTGGGTCATGAAAAGTACAAGGGAGGGCACCTCAGGCGGGGATTTGGGAGGGTGGAAATTCCGAGAATGGGTGATCGTTATCGTTTTTGGTTATCTGGCTGGAGGTGCGATTATGCAAGTTTCCATGTGGGTGTGAGACAGGATTTAGCAATGGGTTATGTAAAAGGGTGCGTGTGTTTTCCAAGAGGTCTGGAGGAACTGTCTGGGTCAGCAGGGGATTAATTTACCTTGATACGGCAGAATAGGCTTCTCTTGACTTTTGAACCATGAAGTCAAGAAAATGGCTTCTCTCTGGCTAAACTGTCCCCTCTCTGTACATTGGTAGTCTCGTAATGCATGGGGGCAAATTCCTCTTACCCTGCCCCTTATAACATTTCCCCTCTCTGCGGATTAATTTTTAAGTAATTAAAAATTATTTCCGCACACCGGGGTAATGTACTCCCCACTCCCAAGGTGGAACATCGGTACTATCTCGGGGAACTCAGGGGAAGGACATAACGGAGCTTGAAAGGAGGTTGGGGAGGGCTTTTGTCTGCGGGGAGTTAACATAGCCGGGAAACATTGGAGGCAACAGCAAAGGGAGGTAAGGAGGAGGATCAAAGATAGAGCTAGAAAAAGGGTGCCTTTCACGATTTCCCTGAGCCAGGAGGCATTGGGAAGCCACGACCAGATATCCCAGTCTGAGACCCCTTCATTCTGCACCTCGTGGAGATCTTTTGTTAGGGAATCGATGGCTCGGAGGTGTGCTGTTATATTCAGGGTCTGATCGGATACATACATACAGCACTCCGCCCCGATGAGCTTACAGGTCCCGCCCTGTGCTGACAGGAGGAGATCAAGAGCCAAGCGGTTCTGAATAGAGAGGGATCGGACCTGAGTGAGTTCTGTTAACACTGCTAGCGTGGCGGCCTCAGATTCATTGATGAACCGCAACAAAATATCCGTTAGTTTTAAGATGTCCATATGGTTCGAGAAAGCCCCATAGGCTGGGAACACTGCGCGGAGCCAGGTCTCTGCCTTTGCCTTAGGTTTTAACGGGGTAGTCGGGGACCTCCTGTTTCTCAAGCGGCCGGTAGGTAAGTCCTGGGTTACCCGGAACCCTGGGTGTATGTGGCCGAGGAAGCAGGATCCTCTCATGTGAATACTGACCCACGTATAACCTCGGGAGGAACAGAGCCAGAATAGCCCGCTGAGGGGTTTCCCAATTCGTCCGGTGCTAAAGGCTTCTATGAGACCGTCAATGGGTGATTCTTGAATGAACGGGAACAAGACGGCTGTCAGGGCAGACTTGAGATCAGGGTAAGAACGGGAATGCGTGTGATTCCTGACTAAGGTGAGGTCCTCTCCGGGGTTTATTAAGATCGTAACGGGGCATTTGCTAGAACCCACATGGCTTCCAGTTCCTGTAAATTCTCTACAAATGGGTCCTTGGGACTCACCACTCAGGTATATATACTGTGAAGTGGGCTTTAAGAAAGTAAGGTTCCGGTTCAGGAGGTAGGTACTCTTATACTGTTGGAGGGTGAGGGGGTTTGCAACGAAAGGCACTCCCTGCTCTATGTGGGATGGGATATGGGTGCAGATCCAGCAGTCAGTTAAATTCGTGGCATGGGCGGCCCGCTGAAGGAGCTGGACGTACGTATTACTTTGCCATGCAGAGATATCGGAAATGCGCGGGGGCAAGGGAAGTCCTGTAAGGTTGACGTTTCTAGGGGCAGTGCCGAGGGGCTGTAAAGGGTCCTGTCGGTGGAGTAAGTGTAGGTCAGTTGAGACTCCCCCGCATCTCTGGGGTCCTACATGGTCCCATTCCGTACTAGCCCCACCTCCAACTGAGTGTAACCATCCCTCGACATACCTATTTCCTTCCCAGGTTGATGCCGTCCCTATGTCCCATATACAACAAAATTTTCGAACGCAGATACCTTGAATGGTCGTAGCAGTGGATGGATTGGTACACATGAATCCATAAGTCCAAAAGTCATAATGCATAGAGTCCGTGTATTCCCCCCAAAGTCCTTGTCCTTGTTCTGCGGGGTCAAAAGTCTTAATAGTGGTGCCCCATTGGGTCTGATGAGAAGTTCCATTGTGGCAAGTTAACCGGTTCCAGGAATGGTCAAGGGTAAAGAAAGCACGTCCCAATATAGAGAAGGAGGCAGACCTTATAAGTAATTCCCAGGTTTGGGTGCCTCGCAGTTGGGGTCGAAAGGCATGTGGTAGCCACCTCTTAGTTCCGGGAAGGCAGAATTTGAAGTCTCCAAGGTTGTTCAAGGAAGTAGGGTCAGAGGAGTCGACGGTCCGATGATCCAGGAAGAAGAACTCAGAAGGATTTTCTCCACAATTGAGCTGCTGGGCTGCGACGTAGGTGATGAAGGCGAGACAGTATCCCAGGAGCAGGGTCCGGTCCATCTCACGGGTTGGCAGAGGCGAAAATCTGTATAAAAATAAAGAAAGAACTCGACAGACACGATACAGTTAGGGAAGGGAGGGGGTGGTGGTTTTTGGGTTTGAGAAAGATAAGGGAGGAGGGTGGGAAAACTGGGTTGGGTTTTGGGAAGGTGGTATGAGAAAGGGAAGGTAAAACAAAAACTGGGGTTTCAGGTCCCGCTCCCGGTGTCGTGGCATTTCTGTTTCCGGAACTGCATTCGTATGGGTGGATGATCTGGGTCGTCTGGTTCAGGTACTACAAGGATCTTTGACATCCACTTCTCCAGGTCTCCTTGGTCACCTTCCTTGGCTGTTATTGGGATCGAGGTGGGTTCCTCGGGAGGGTCTTGGGGGGATTCGATGGCTGGCGCGGGATTGTCGAGTGGGACGGTGTCTTCGGTGGAGTTGATGGAAGATGGGGAGGTCCTTGCAACGTCACCCAGGTCGTTGGGGTTTGGTGCGGACTTACAGAAGGTGTGATGAATCCAGGCAGAACGTTCAGAGACCTTGATTGCAGTTGGGGTCGTCAGGAGAATCTGGTAGGGTCCTTCCCACTGGGGTTGTAAGGTGGCTCGCCTGTAAGTTTTAACCCAAATCCACTGTCCAGGCGTGAAGGAGTGAGCATCGACATCAAGGGGAACATTCTGACAGGTCGCTGCATAATGGTGTAGTTTCTTTAGTTGTCGTTGTAATTGTGTAACATATACAGTCAGTTCGTTTTCCCCAGTCTCTAGCTCAGAGACGGGGAGTTGGGTGGTATGAGTCGGGGAGGGTCTGGCGAACAGGAGTTCATAGGGAGATAGTTTCAAGAGTCCTCTCGGCTGGCTACGAATATTATGTAGGACTAACGGAAGAGCATTTATCCATTTTAGCCCGGTAGCCTTACAGATTTTTCCCAATTGGGTTTTTATAAGTCCATTCATCCGCTCCGTCTGACCTGAAGAGGCCGGATGGTACGGGGTGTGGAGTTCCCATTTAATTCCAAATGCCTTGGTGACAGACTGAACTACCTCTGCAGCGAAATGTGTCCCACGGTCAGAGTCTAATCGACGTGGAACTCCGTATCTGGGAATTATTTCCTGCATGAGGATTTTGGCAACGGTTTGAGCATTTGCTCGTTTGCATGGAAAAGCTTCTGGCCAACCTGAAAGTCGGTCTGTTATGACAAGTAATTGTTTAAACCCCATACAGTTCGGGAGTTCTGCAAAATCTAGTTGTAGGCTTTCAAAGGGTATATATGCCCAAGGTCTAGACCCTGGTGGTTTGCGTGGTTCTTGTTTTGGGTTGAATCCGGCGCAGATGGTGCAATTTTTTGATACTGCCTTCGCAAATTGGTGTGCACCTGGGGCATACCAATGCCTAAGGATGCTGTCTGCTAGGCGGTTTGCTCCCCAGTGTGTGAAATTGTGTAAAACCCGGAGGTGGCGGGGTACCCAGGCTTTAGGCATTGCTAGACGTCCGTCCGGCAAAACCCACGCATTGTCCCTTTGGTGTGCCCCCAGTTGTTGCCATGAGCTTATTTCTTCTACACTAGCGGTGCGATACATTCGATTGAAGTCTACATCGGCTGGAACTAAGATGGCTTGAAATTCATTTTCATACATTTCCCCTCTCATGGCCGCTGCCTTCTGGGCAGCGGCGTCCGCAATACTATTCCCTAAGGAGACAAAGTCCGTGCCATTTGTGTGTGCTTTGCAGTGTATTACTGAGATGGCCTTCGGGAAATGTATGGAGTCCATTAGTCTTTTCACTAGCGGTGCGTGAGAGATTTGTGTTCCTGCAGCTGTTAGGAATCCCCTCTGTTTCCAGAGGGTACCCGTAGCGTGTACCAGTCCGAAACAATATTTGGAATCAGTATAGATATTTACGCGCTTGCCTTCACTCAATTCGCAAGCTCTGATAAGGGCAATAAGCTCAGCTGCCTGCGCACTGTAGCGCGGGTTTATAGGTGCAGCTTCTAGGATGGTGTCGTGTGTTACCACAGCGTACCCAGTTTGTCTTGTTCCAGCCACGACCTTGGAACTTCCATCTGTAAAGATTGAGATATCTGGGTTTTCCAAGGGAAGGTGGTCTAAATCTTCCCGTGGCCTTTCGGCCAAGCGGACTGCTAAGGTGCAATCGTGATGGGGGGTCCCGTCGTCGGGCAGAGGCAGTAGGGTGGCTGGATTTAGGGTATTGACTCTTTTAATGCGCACGTTGGATGGTGTGAGCAGGGCAGCTTCGTACTGATTTAGTCGTTCGTTACTAAAATGTTGACAGTTTCGTAAGTTTAACAAGGTGGCTACAGCATGTGGTACATTTAGGATTAGTTCTTGATTTTGAACGATTTCTAGGGCTCTGTCCACTAATTCCGCAGCGGCAGCAATTGCCCTGAGGCAACCTACAGTCCCCTTAGCTACCGGGTCTAATTGAATACTGTAGTAGGCGACAGGACGTTCCTGGCCTCTGAAGGTTTGTGTCAGAACTCCGGAGGCTACCCCTTTCTGTTCATGCACGAACAGCGAAAAGGGGAGACGGTAGTCTGGCAATCCTAAGGCTGGAGCGGACCTCAGTTCCCTTTTGATAGTTTCAAAATTTTGTAGGCTTTCTTTGGACCATTCAAGGGGTTCTGGTTCGTCCTTATTAGTCATCTTTACAAGGGGTTTGGTTAATTCTCCATACCCTGGGATCCATGACCTGCAAAATCCGCTCATTCCTAGAAACCCGCGGAGCTGTTTCTTGGTCTTTGGCAGGGGAACCTTAGCTATAGCATCTACTCTTTCAGTTGTCAAAGCTCTTGTTCCGTGGCCAATTATGTGGCCCAAGTATTTTACTTCAGTTTGGCAATATTGTAGTTTTTTTGGTGAGACCTTGTGGCCCTTGTCGGCAAGGGCGGTTAGTAGATGGACGGTGTCCATGTGGCAATTAGTTGCGGAGGTGGAGCAAATTATCAAGTCATCTACATATATTAAAAGGGAGGAGCCAGCAGGAAAGGAGAGGTCTTGTAGGTCCCTATGCAATGCACAAGCAAAAATTGTTGGGCTCTCTACATATCCCTGTGGGAGTCTAGTCCAAGTCAGCTGTCCTTTTTCCCACGTAAAGGCGAACAGAAATTGGCTTTTCTCATGCACTCTTATGGAAAAGAAGGCGGAGCATAAATCAATGACACTGAAATATGTACTATCTGGTGGGATTCCGGTCAAAATTGTATTAGGGTTGGCGGTGATGGCGTGGCGGGGTATCACAAAGTTGTTGATAATTCTGAGGTCTTGGACAAGCCTGTATTTAACTGGGGCACCCGGGGGTGATGGCTTGCGTACCGGCAGGAGTGGACTATTGCATGGGCTGACGCAGGGAACAAGGATGCCTTGATCCATAAAATCCTGTATCATTGGCCTCAATCCTTCTATTGCCTCCTGCGGCAAGGGGTACTGTTTGATGGAGGGGTATGGGACATCAGTGCGGTATTTAATAACAACGGGATCTGCCGATTTTAAGAGTCCCACAGAGGTATTAGTATTTCCCCATAGGTGAACTGGTACCTTGTCAATCAGAGGGGTTGGTATTTCTAAATCAGTCAGGTTTTCTTCCTTTAAAATGCCTTGAAAGGAGACTGCCGCCTCTTCTGGCATGTGGAGGTAGATACCCTCAGTGCTGCAAGTTATAGTTGCCTGTAATTTACATAGTAGGTCTCGCCCTAGTAGGTTGACAGGGCTCGGGGTCAGTAGAAATGAGTGCTCAGCAGTCAGGGGCCCTATCGTTACTTTCGCTGGCTCTGAAAGAGCGCATGTCCTGGGGATCCCATCAATGCCCATTATACGTTGTTTTTGCTGACTGGACCTCAGATGACTGTCGTTTAAAGTTGAGAAAGTTGCCCCTGTATCTAGTAAACACTGATACTCATGGCCATCTATGGTGATTGTGCATATGGGGTCATGGGCTGATAAGGCAATTGTCGGGCATACCAGGGCAAGGTTTGAAGGATCCCCGTTTAATTGTCATTGGTTAGTCTCTGAATTAAGAGTGGGTTGCATTTGCTCCTGGTTAAATTCCAGCGGTAGTTGGAATGGGCGCTGATTCTGGAAAGGGTTTGGCGCTATCGGGTTAGGGTTTTGTGCTGCATTGGATCCCATCCCTAGAGCTGGTTTTGGTGCCACGGTATTTAAGAATAATGGACAATTTCGCTTGAAATGCCCTATTTGATTGCAGAAAAAGCATTGAGAGGTGGTCTCTCGATGCTGGACATTGTTAGCCCTTTGGTAAGGAGAGGCTTGTCGATTTGCATGTGCGTTCATCCCTCTAGGTTGTGTGGGAGCCTTTGAATTTCTGAAGGGGTAACTAGGTTGGGGGTTATATGCGGTACTGGCTGCACTCAAAGCCAAGGCGAGGACTCTAGCATCGTCCTCCTTTTCCTTCCTTGCCTCCTTTTTCTTTTTCTCATCCCTTCCATCATAAATGGTTTTCGCAAGCCCGAGGATCTCACTCATGGGTTTCCCTTCATAGGCTACTTGGAGGGAGAGGAATTTTCTGATGTCTGGACAAGCTTGGTCTTTAAAGAAGCTTTTCACCACTACTTGGTTGTCTGGGGTATCAGGATCGATCCCCCCCCATGTTCGAAAGGCGGTTATTAGCCTGGTATAGAAGGCGGTGGGAGTTTCATCAGGTTCTTGGGTTACCTCCCTGATCTTAGTCCAATTTGTAGATTTTTTTCCCGCGAGCCTTATCCCATGTAAGATGGCTTTTCGAAACGCCTTCAGATACCAAATCCCAGGCGTGGTGTTATAGTCCCATTCTGGTTCGGTTCTAAGTTGGGCTGCAGTTAGAGGCTCGATCCCTGCAGGTTTATTGAGTTGGACATCAGGTAATTTTAGGGCTTCTGTTGCTTTCTCTAAAATCTCCTCCCGTTCGGGCTCATTAAAAAGACCATTCAGGAGCATGTGTACGTCTGCCCAGGAGGGATTATGAGTAGAAAAAATAATGGCAATTTTACGATAGCACATGTCAGGATTGTCTTTTAAGGTCGACATCTGCTGAGCCCAATTCAGTAGGTCTGAGGTTAAAAAGGGAACATGGGAATAGACGAAGTTCGTCCCATCTGAAACTGGGACTGACCTTAAGGGATATTGTCCCTGGGTTTTCTCGGTAGCCTCTGGTTCCTTTTCTATGGGGTCTCTTTCCTTTGTGGACGATCCCTTTAATTCCGATAAAACTGTCACTAGTTGCTCCACTAAATTGGTTTCTGGGTCACGACTACGAGTTCTGCTAGCAACAGGACTTAGCTGGGGGGGTACTTCAGCAGGAATTCGGGCTTCGAGGTTGCCCTGAGGTGCTGGACTTAGACTAGGCATGGCAGGAGTTACAGATCCGCCCTCCACTGCACTCCGGGAGTCTTGGACCTCAGCCTCCCGTTGTCTGTTTGCGTTAGAAGGAGATGGTGCCGGGGCTTCGGCAGGGCTGCAGAGCTGGTCTACCGGCTCTTCTATAATTGTTTCCTGGTACGGTGGGGGTCTTGAACTCCTTTCCGTTATTACTGGCATTTGTGGGGCTGTTGGACCTTCAGTCCCTTTAAGAAGGATTTTTGCCTTTTCAAATAAGTTGAGATATCGAATTTGCAAGGGGTATTGGTCTTCCAGTGTTATTCTTAGTGCAGAGATTCGCTGGGCATTAAGGGAACCTCTCGGGATCCATTTTTCCCCCTCTGGATGGTCCGCAGTGACGCGGATCCAGTCTTTCTGACAGAGTCTTTTTAGCCGATTTTTGTCAAGTTTTTCCACCCCAGGTAATTCATGCCAATGTTCGAATATGAATTGTAATGGGCTTTCATCCTCAGAGTCCCCACTTTGGCGAAGCTTCCATTGAGCTTTGCCACGGCTGGGAGTCTGGGACAGGAATTCCTTTGAATTATGCGCACCCATGTTTATTCTGGCTCTTTATACTGCAGTTCTGGGTCCCCGACCCTGTTCCTGGACACTCTTAACTTCCCGAGTCTATGACTCACCCCCACGTCCTTGTGGTGTTCCTGCCTGCCGTTCGCGTGCACTAACTACTAGGCGGCCTGGTGCAGCTAGATACCTAAGGACCCCCTTCTGGTCATCAATTGCCTAGGGTCCTGCAGCAACTTTCCTGCCTCTTACAATCTAATAGAAAGACTACCTGCCCTGGACGCTTGCCCACGCAATGCCGGGTGGTTAGCCTTGGAAGGAAGGTTTTTTGAAAAGAACGGGTGACCTTGCGATCTAGAACAACCCCGTCACTTCCCGGTGGGGATCGGGGGTGTCTAGGGGCGGCTTCACCCGAAGATTAAGAGCAGAGGAATACGGAAAAAAGGTTGGGTAGATTGCTCAGAACTCCTGCGCAGATTGGCAGGAGCGAGCTGGGTCCGTCCTTCTGGGTATTTCGTTTAACGAAAGGACGGATCCCAAAGGCTCTAATTCTTCTTTATCCCTTATGCCTTTACAGCTTAGCTGCAACTAGAGCCCAAGATAAGAAACAGAAAAGGAGAGAACAGTGAAGAGTGAAGTTTTAGAATTTTAGTTGCTGCAGTAATCAGCCCACCGCGTGTCCCCTTTTAATACTCACGACCGATCCTTTCAGTCGAATCCCGTTGTCTCCAGCTTCCCACTGGTTCCTGAAGAAAAAACAGCCTTGTCCCTTTAAACGTTGCTTCGTCCTGGGGGTCCCGCTTGGACTCTCAATTACTACCAAGCGCCTCGGGTCCTGAGGTTGGTTTACCCCCCTGCAAAAGAGGCAAGGGCGCGCTGGGCTCCCCTTCCTCAGTGAACCCGGAGCTCAAGGCAAAACTGGGTCCCTTCGTGGTCGCCAAACTGTTGTAAAAATTTGCAGAGCTACACGGTCCTAGAATTAAGTGGATCCTTGACCCAGGAAGAGTCCAGGTATCCTGGCAGGCAGACGAAGTTTGAGCGTCTCCTGCCTACCAAATAACAGAGGCCAAACCAGGACGTACGAAGCAAGGTACTTTATTAATTAAATAATAAAGCTATTGCAATAGCGATCCGTCCACACAAGCAAGTTGAAGTGAAGGGACCCCGAACAAAGGAAGCTTCACAAATTTATAGGTTTCATTTCCAATAGTACAGAATTGCATAAAAGGTGGGGAAATGGGTTCTGGGAGGGGGTAATCGCGAGAGGACAAAGGGGTTGATGGAATTCTTGATGTAAGATATCATGGTGATAGTCCAGGTAATGATTATGCATGTCTCCTTATTGTTTGACAGGAAGACTCTGCGGATGTGGGAAGATTGTTGATAACACCTGTTTATCAAATAAAATTGTTGTTCTCACTGAAAGTGTGTATTTGAGTCGTGCTCTTTTAGACTGGCTAGGTGGCAGTGTGGTATCAAGAAGAAGTGGAAACAGTCCGTAAAATATGTTGTGCCACAGAGGTGCCTATTAACTTGCAACAAAGTTTATACAAATATTCAACGTTTGCAATAGAGAGAAAAGACTACACTTAAAGTTAAAGAAGAAGAAGATATTATACAGTAACTAATAATACACAGAGAGGATACAATTCTAACAGCGGTAAAACGTTCACAGTTCAGAGCGATGTTTGACAGCTTATAACATTTTATCAAGGACAACGAACTAAAAGCTTAGAAGGGTGCATAAGTGGAAACCTTTGCAAATAGTAGAGTCAAACAATTAATTCTTCAGGATGGCAGGATTTTTTAAACAGGTACAATTTGATAGAAAGGTTCAAGGTATCAGTGCAAGGTTATATTATTGCGGTTTCGTAAATAGATACAGTTTCATACAGAGTAGAGAATAGGGAGATGCATCGGGTAACATGATAGAGGACACCATAACATTACTAAAGGAACAACGGAATAGTTTATTAGGGATAAATATATATATCTTAAAAAGGTCCATGGTTCAGCTGAATCTGGGTCATGAAAAGTACAAGGGAGGGCACCTCAGGCGGGGATTTGGGAGGGTGGAAATTCCGAGAATGGGTGATCGTTATCGTTTTTGGTTATCTGGCTGGAGGTGCGATTATGCAAGTTTCCATGTGGGTGTGAGACAGGATTTAGCAATGGGTTATGTAAAAGGGTGCGTGTGTTTTCCAAGAGGTCTGGAGGAACTGTCTGGGTCAGCAGGGGATTAATTTACCTTGATACGGCAGAATAGGCTTCTCTTGACTTTTGAACCATGAAGTCAAGAAAATGGCTTCTCTCTGGCTAAACTGTCCCCTCTCTGTACATTGGTAGTCTCGTAATGCATGGGGGCAAATTCCTCTTACCCTGCCCCTTATAACACTTCACACACAACAGATCCACGTGTAAGAGAGAGTTACTCCCTGACACTGCAGTTGTTGTTGAATGCTGATGCATCATGCCTGAAAAATCTCAAATCAAAACGCTGGCAGGATTAAGGGAAGCCAGGCCTTGTAGATAACGGACAGCAGAGGAGGAGGAGGAGGCCAGTATTCACCACTCCTCGCCGCAGATCGCCAAAGCATTCTTCACCTACTTCCTTGCAACACCAACTCACAATGCCACTGCCACGATCATCACCCTGCTCGTTTCTGACTGGCGTGTGCCGCTTGGGATCTGTGCCCTGCGACGAAAATCTTTGCCCTGTTAACCCCACCACCACAAGAGGAGGCTAATGTAAAGCGGGTAGACTGCAAGCGCTCAACTCCCCCCCAAAGGAAGCACACCTTGGGGAAACTGTCTGGGTTTGGAGGGAGGCATAGCATACAGGAGAAGACAGGAAGCTCCCTTATACTGAGTCAGACCATTGGGTCCATTTAGCTCAATACTGTCTGCACTGACCGGCAGCAGCTCTCCAGGGTGTCAGGCTGGACTCCCCTCCAACACATACCTGGAGGCGCTGGAGATTGAACCTAGCAACCTTCTGCGTGCAAGGCAAATGCTCTACCAACGAGCTACGGCTCCTCAGTTTTTGCAGGCTATTCGCATTGTTACCAGAGTAAAAAGGAGCAGGAAATCAAGAGGCTTTTTGCAACCACATCACCAGGGTCACACCATTTGAACCAGCAGCATTAACTGAGAACAGGCCACTGATGCACAACAGGAATGACAGTCCCTTATTACCCTGCCTTATCTCCTGCCCGTCCTCTTTCAGTTGTGTCCCAACCTGGCACCCGTGGGTGCAGTGGTACCCTTGAGGTCCGGTCCAGCATCCACGAAGACTCTGAGTCATGAGATGCTGAAAAGGACTACTTTTTCCTCCCTTTAAAACAGGCATCCCCAAACTTCGGCCCTCCAGATGTTTTGGACTACAATTCCCATCATCCCTGACCACTGGTCCTGTTAGCTAGGGATCATGGGAGTTGTAGGCGAAAACATCTGGAGGGCCGCAGTTTGGGGATGCCTGCTTTAAAAAGTATCCAGAGCTGAAGGAGGACATGGGGAAGAGGGACTCTCTGTCCCTCTTTCAGCTCTGTGGTCTTTTTGCGGCTCAGATGAATACTACTGGATGAGACGCTGGGCCAGATCCTGTGGAAAAGTGGTGTGTGTGTGTCTGTCCATCCATTTCCTCTACTTCTGTTTTTCAGGGAGAGGTTAATCCAGGTGAGAGAACTGACAGGAGGGGCCACCGACCCCCAAAAAACAATGCTGCTGACATACCCGAAAAGGTAGCAACTCCTGGCTTAGATCCTAACCTCCTTAGGGCACAGGCTTCATTTCACTTTCAGTTTGTACTATAAAAAAATTCCTTCAGTAGCACCTTAAAGACCAACTAAGTTTTTATTTTGGTATGAGCTTTCGTGTGCATGCACTATGCCAACTTTCTAAGGGACGTAGGTGGTGCTGTGGTCTAAACCACAGAGCCTAGGGCTTGCTGATCAGAAGGTCAGCGGTTCGAATCCCCGCGACTTTTGCTCGGTCCCAGCTCCTGCCAACCTAGCAGTTCGAAAGCACGTCAAAGTGCAAGTAGATAAACAGGTACAGCTGCGGCGGGAAGGTAAACGGCTCTGGTTTGCCAGAAGTGGCTTAGTCATGCTGGCCACATGACCTGGAAGCTGGACACCTGCTCCCTCTGCCAGTAAAGCAAGATGAGCGCCGCAACCCCAGAGTCGTCCGCGACTTGACCTAATGCTCAGGGGTCCCTTTACCTTTATGCCGACTTTCTACATTGTTATACACAAGGCAGTTTACAAGATTCAAACACAAGAGCCCTCTCCCCTCCTGTGGCTTCCAGCAACTGGTCTTCAGAAGCATTGCTGCCTCTGATTGTGGAGGCAAAGCATAGCCATTGTGGCTTGCAGCCGCCGACAACTTCCTCCTCCACAAATCTGCCCAATTCTCTTTTAAAGCCAACCAAGTTGGTGGCCATCTGCCTCCTGTGGAAGAGAGTTCCACAGTTTAACTTTGTGTTGCATGAGGAAAGGCGTTCTTTCATCCATCCTGGATCTTCCAACAAACCCTCCCCACTTTTCTCCTATGGTAATACTGTTAAAGATTTGTAGGCTGTCTGTAAATGCCAACTACACCAGCTGGACTTCAGCAGAGTAAGCGCCGTAAAATACAAATACTAATGCATTTAAATGTTGCCCTTACTACTGTGCCAGTATTTTAATTGTTTTATTATTGCTGAACGTGCAAACAGAGTGAAGTGCTGACCTACTTTACAGGGGCACTTTACATCTTTGAAGGCCCGCCAAGTCCAAGAGCGGTTTAAAATAAAGGCCAAGAACCGCAGGAAGTGGAGAGCGGTAGCCTTGGCATTGCCCATATAGAGGCAGCAGCACCTGGATGGCAAATTGAGCAGCCATGCAGGCCACAGACGTCTTCCCCTGCTGAGATTTACTACAGTATAGTCCTGTTTAAGTTTGCCTCTGTACATATAAATCAGCATATGCAGATTTTACGAGCAAATCTCTCCTCTTTGTTTTTATAAAGGTAAAGGTAAAGGGCCCCCTGACCATCAGGTCCAGTCGTGTCCGACTCTGGGGTTGCGGCACTCATCTCGCTCTATAGGCCAAGGGAGCCGGCGTTTGTCCGCAGACAGCTTCCGGGTCATGTGGCCAGCATGACAAAGCTGCTTCTGGCGAGCCAGAGCAGCTCACGGAAACGCTGTTTAACTTCCCGCCAGAGCGGTCCCTATTTATCTACTTGCACTTTTATGTGCTTTCGAAATGCTAAGTGGGCAGGAGCTGGGACCGAACAACAGGAGCTCACCCCGTTGCAGTGATTCGAACCGCTGACCTTCTGATTAGCAAGCCCTAGGCTCTGTGGTTTAACCCACAGCGCCACCTGGCTCTGACTCAATTTGCTTTGTAGGTGATTATAAATCCACTTAAATCGTCCTACAAGTCTGAGGTCATACTTAACAGCCAAACAATAAAAAAGGTATGTAAAGCCCCCCACCCTCCTACCCCATCCAAGTTTAAGTGCATGTGGGGAAATGGATCCCTGTACAATCAAAATGACTCCAGAAGTTTGTGTGTGTTTTACTAATTTAATAACACAATAGCTACTTTTTGAGATGATTTGAGATGTGCTTTCGAACTGCTAAGTGGGCAGGAGCTGGGACCAAACAACAGGAGCTCACCCCGTTGCAGGGATTCGAACCGCCAATCTTCTGATCAGCAAGCCCTAGACTCTGTGGTTTAACCCACAGCGCCACCCTGGGTCCCTGTTTGTTTTTATGGACAATGCCAAAACAATGCCACCCTATCTATCGCACTGCTTTATACAGAGCCAGGCTACGGGGCCCATCTCATCCCAAAAAAATGTCCAGGTACAAAATTCTGGACATATGGCAACCCTATTTTAATTGGCAGTGCCAGAATCCAACCTGGGGACTTGCTTCATGCAAGACAGGTTGTATGATAGCCGCCATCAGATATCTGCAGAGCTGTCCCATGGAAGAAGAAGCGAGTTTGCGTTCTGCTGCTTCAGAGAGAAGAACTCAAACCAATGGATTCAAATTAGAAGAAACAAAATTTTGACTAAACATGAGGAAGAACGTTATGGTGGCAGGAGCTTTTCAACAGTGGAACAGACTCCCTCGGGAGGTGGTGGACTCTTCTTCATTGGAGGTTTTCAAACAGGTTGGATGACCGTCTGTCAGAGATTCTTTATCTGTGATTCTTGCATTGCGGGGGGTTGGACTAGATGACCCTCAGGTCCCCTTCCAGCTCTACGATTCTCTGATTCTAAAACAGATGGTATGGCTCCCTCTCCAATAGGAAACTGTACTCATTTCGGCGCCAGCTAAAAACATTTTTGTTTAGACAAGCCTAAACAAAAGTTTAGTTTTAATCTGTTTTTGGCCTCTTGCTATTTTAGCTTTTTGGAAGTTTTAGATTATTGTTGTTAAATTTTTCTTATTGATAATTTTATGGGCAGTTTTTTTGTAAACCACTTTGAGTTTTTTTGGGTTATTTTTACAATCAAGCAGTATATAATGTTTATGAAACTGTACAGGTAAAATGAAGAGTGTCGAAAACACGGCCAACCATTATAATTGCGTGGCAACTCTAAATCTCTTGTCTTAAGACCTCTAGGAGCAGCGGATGTGGTTTTTTAAAAACTTTGTTTTACCACCAGACAAAGCCAACAAAACTATGCCCTTCTCCAATGCAGGTCCCCATCCTTGGAGGCAGCATGGAGGTGGTTATTCCTAAGGATGATTCGAGGAGAATGCAAAAAATTCACCAGGGGGTGAACCCCACAGGAAAGTGGGCCCACTTAGCTGTGGAGAACAAGGACCTCAGTTGCCCAAGCAACCAGATTTCCATTTCTAAAGGTCTTTCGCAGGGAAACATTTCCCCCCCATTAGTAAGCAAATGAGGTCCAGATTCAAATCAGAAGAGAAGAAGAGAAGCATTATGGTAACCTCAAATGTCCCCAAGTGTGATTTGCTGTGAGGGCTGCTCTTCTGCCCTCATCTTCTGCCCACACAACAGAGTAAAACCATTCACCAGAGGAGCCACAAAATGGTGTAAAGTGGTGCCGAGACCTTAGCCTTGCTTTTTTATTCAAAACTGAAAACCCTCAAGAAGAAAACCCCAGTGCTCTAAATTTGCACCCCCAGGATTATCTTCAAGCGACAGCTAATCTAATGTGTGCACAGCCTATTTAAAAGAAAAGAAAAGAAATGAAAGGCCAATATCTCTCATGGGTCAATATCTCTTAACACTGAAAGAGCCAAACATTCAGTTTAAACAGAACTCATGTCAGAATTTTAAAATGGCAAACAGAAGCAGAGGCGACTGGAAAACCCCATCCTAAGAGAGGAAACGCTGAAATATTTGCCTGGGGTAGGTTTAGCCCGGGGAAGAGGAGATGAGGGTAGGGTAGGCAAAGCAGCTTGCCTTCAACTACCTAGAGACCTGGGTCATGCAAAAGGTGGAGCCGTCCTGCTCTCTGTTGATCCAAAAGCCAGGAGGAGACCCAGTGGGCGGAAATTGCCAGGAAGCAGATTTCAAATCAACCTGAGATGATTCCTAACTGCAAAAGCTGTTTGGAAGTGTCTCTAGTGACTGGTGGGTGGGGCTCCTGTGGAACACCCTCCATGCCAAGGAGATAAATAACTATATAGCTTTTAGAAGACACCTGAAGGCAGCCTTGTATAGGGAAGGTTTTTTTTTCAATGTTTGATGCTTTGTGGTGTTTTTATATTTTGCTGGAAGCATCCCAGAGTGGCTGAGGCAACCCAGTCAGATGCGCAGCATATAAATAATAAAATTAGTAGTAGTAGTAGTAGTAGTAGTAGTAGTAGTAGTAAAGTAAAGGTAAAGGACCCCTAGACAGTTAAGTCCAGTCAAAGGTGACTATGCAGTTGCAGCACTCATCACGCTTTCAGGCTGAGGGAGCCGGTGTTTGTCCACAGATAGCTTTCTGGGTCATGTGGCCAGCAGGACTAAACCGCTTCTGGCGCAATAGAACACCGTGACGGAAGCCAGAGCACACGGAAATGCCGTTTACCTTCCTGTCGCAGGTTTATCTATGGTACTTACACTGGCGTGCTTTCGAACTGCTAGGTAGGTAGGAGCTGGGACAGACCAACAGGAGCTCACCCCGTTGTGCAGATTTGAACCGCCAACCTTCTGATCGGCAAGCCCAGGAGGCTCAGTGGTTTAGACCACAGTAGGAGGAGGAGGAGGAGGAGGAGGAGTTGGAAATATGGCTGGATGGCTACCTGTCCCTCACAGGATGCTGCAGTTGCAGCATATAAGAACATAAGAGGAGCCTGCTGGGTCAGGCTAATAACCCATCTATGTAGTACAGCATTTGTTCTTATGGAATTGCAGACATGGAAGGGACTCTGTGGGTCATCTAGTCCAACCCCCTGCAATGCAGGAATCCCCTAAGAGATGGCCATCCAACCTCTGGTTAGAAACCTCCAATGTAGGAGAGAGCCCTCCACCTTCCAAGAGAGACTGTCAAACAGCTCTCACCATCAGAAAGTTCTTCCTAACTTTTAGCTGGAATCGCCTTTCCTGTCATTTGAATCCATTGTTCACGTCCTACCCCCCTGGAGCAGCAGCAAACAAGCTTGCTCCATCTTTCATGTGACTTTTATTAACTGCCATGTTTGGATTAATTTCTCCTTGTTCATTTTTCAAGGGGTGACTGTCTCGAATGTCCTTACATTCTGGAATTTGTACACCACTTGCGAGAGCTACTGAGCTATGAAAAGCAGCTATGAAAAGCAGCAGTCTTAAAATGAACCAATGAAATCAAGCGTGGCCTGATTCTTTAGGCTTGCCTCGTATCAAATACCCTAAAGCATAGCTGCCAAGTTTTCCCTTTTCTCGCGAGGAAGCCTATTCAGCATAATGGAAAATCCCTTTAAAAAAAAACTTGGCAACTATGCCCTAAAGCTTTCCTATTCTCTCCCCGCCACCACCACCTGCCTTGGGGAAAGAAAGCAGATTATCTTCAGCATCAGTGTGGAGGAAAAAAGTGCATTAGCATGTGCAGAGTGCATTTCCCTCCACAGCAAGCTGGCATCAGCTTATTTCCAAAAGCCAACAGGATGCAAACTCTGCTTTACAGTCCCAGGGCACAGGGTAAAGGTTAGAGAGGAAGTAACTAGGTGAAAATCTTGAAGACAGGGGAACAGCTGAGAAGGAAGCTTTTTAAGCAACCACAACAAACCTCTAGTTACAGGTAGGTAGCCGTGTTGGTCTGAGTCGAAACAAAATAAAAAAATTCCTTCAGTAGCACCTTAAAGACCAACTAACAACAAACCTCTGACAACAACAAATCAGGAACATTGCCAAAGAACCAGTTAAAAATAATAATAATCACAGACCCACAAACCACCAGGGAGGATAAAATCTTTCCAAACTCATATTCAGGTACTGCCTACCTCAGCCTGACAATGCATGACCTACACCTCTCATTAGAGAATGAAGCTCACTCTGTGAAAAGAACTCTGCCCATGCTCAGAGAGACACAGCAATCCTTTTCCACATGCTCTAGAGCTGAGCCTTGGTGCTGAAAGAGAGTCAGGACTGAAGCAAACCCCCGTGGAGCTGTCATCAGAAAGACCTCTGGGCACGTGCAGAGTGCCTTTGCTCCAACCCGCCCTGCATGGCTGATCTTAAGGAGGAAGAGCTTCCAATCCAGGCAGGTCAGAAGCTGTGACTCCCGGCCACCCTCAAACCTCTGGCACCTCTCGGGTCCCCCCCACCAAAAAATAATAATAATTAAAACTTTGTTTTGCTGCCAAGGGAACAGGAGAGCATCATCACCTGAAATCCATTTATAAAAAGGGAGGGAGGAGGCAAAAATCAAACAATCAAGCCCCCACAAAACGTACCTTTTCACAGAAGAGGGAGCAAGCCACTCTCCCACCAGCTCAGTTCCTCAGTTTCCCCCCAGTGTTGCTTCTGCCCTGGAGTTTCAGGGGGGTGGACAAGGGTGAAATTAACCAGGACATCAGATGTCCCTTTGCAGAACCAAAAGCCACCTTTTGCACCTCCTGGCTTGATGGCTGCTTCCCAGCCTTTTCCCCTTTCTTCCTCTTCTCTGCTCCAGCCTCCTCCTCTCCTGACACCAAATAAACCAGGAACAGCCGCCCTGCGTTTAGATCCTCCTCGGAGTTAACCCTTTGCCCTTCCTTCCGCCTGCGGGCTCTTTGCAGCCCCAGCCCCGAGGGGGAAACTTTTGCTCCTCCTGCAAACACAGGTTAGGGTCCATCTTTCTCTTTTCCCCCCTGCCATGCCAGTTCTCCAGGGTTTTATATGCGCCCCAGGACCTGCCAATGAGATGGGAAGCCAGAAGAAAGAGGTCTTCTCTGAGCTTGAGAAATAGAGGCACTCATGACTTAAAGGGGACAGCGCACAAATCATGTGTACCTTAGAGAGGAGAGAGATGGAGGAGGGTCGTCTTGAGCTAACACAGCCCAAGAAATCCAAAACAATATTAATCTCAAATGGGGGGAACCTATTGTTTCTATTACCACCCTGTATCTGAAGAAGTGTGCATGCACACGAAAGCTCATACCAATGACAAACTTAGTTGGTCTCAAAGGTGCTGCTGGAAGGAATTTTTTAAATTTTGTTTCGACTACGTCAGACCAACACAGCTACCTACCTGTACCTTAGAGGCAGAGACCACCAGATATTTTCCCGTTTTCATTCGTCTAAATAACCTTCTGTATGTAAATAATAACTAATATTGCATCATCATAAACATATTTGTGGCCTAAATAGGGTAGTTAATTTACCCTATTTTATAGTCCTCGAGGGTCTTCCAATTAGCTTTTAAAAAAGGAAAAAAGAATAAAGTATATCTGAACATGCACCTATTGAAAGGAAACAAGAGGCTTGTTATCCATCGCTGTTATTAGCATCTATTAGGCTAATCGGCCGCCCTTCCTCCAGACCTCCCATCTGCATATGCACAACAAGTGTGCCTTTAAAAAAAATTTAAATATGTACTTTGCATTCCCTTTTTTGTTGTTTTGTGTCATGATCCTCGGTGAAGTGACTATACATATTTAATAATTTACTGATGATTTGCTAAGTATTCTACGCAGTTTATGTTGTATTTGCAATATCCTATAATTATCATATAGAATCATATAATTGTGAAGTTGGAAGGGACCACATGAGTAATCTAGTCCAAACCCTGCAATGCAGGAATTCCCCCCCCCCAAGGTGGGGCTCAAACTCATGACCCTGATATGAAGTCTCATGCTCCACCAGCTGAGCTATCCCAGAGATTATGTTATTGTTATATATTGTTTGTAAACTGCTTTGCCATTCACCTGAATGAAAAGCAGCATAGAAATATAATACATCATTTTTTTAAAAAAAAATCCCCCTGAACACGTGCAGATTGCCTCTTTTTTTTTAAAAGGGCTTTTTTTAAAAAGGGTGTGAGAACAGAGTGCTTCAAGGTACATGCAAAGTGTCATTCCTGTGCATTTACCCCTTGGCACAGGTCTAAGCATACACTGTTGAATGAATATTGAGAGGCAGTGTGGTGTAGTGGTTAGAGCGTCAGACCATGACCTGCATAGCTGCCAAGTTATCCCTTTTTTTAAGGGATTTTCCCTTATGCTGAATAGGCTTCCTCGCGAGAAAAGGGAAAACTTGGCAGCTATGATGACCTGGGAGAGACCAGGATTTGAATCCCCACTGGACCATGAAGCTCAGATATGGCCTCTCAGCCCAGCGTACCTCACAGGATTGTTGTGGGAATTCAATGGGGGCGGGGAGAGCCATGTACCTTGAGCTCCTTGGAGAAAAAGGTGGGATATAAATGCAATAATTAATAAATGAACAAACAAACAATACAGTGAAAACACACTTTCCACCCCTCCAGGCTCTTAGAATCACAAAACTGTAGAGTTGGCAGGGACCGCAACAGTCATCTAGTCCAACCCCCTCCAATGAGGAATCTTTCACCCAACGTGGGACTCAAACCCACAACCCTGAGATTAAGAGTCTCACGCTGTACCAGCTGAGCTATCGCAGGTCTTTGTTGACTGTTTGGCCTGGAGGGTGAAATTCTGGCTGGTCCAGTGAAATTCTGACTTACCGCTCACCTTGAAATCATGCTCAGAGGCACTCTCTTTCTGTTGATGTTTAGATGTGTGTGCGCGTTTTGCCACAGAGGGAGGAGGAGAAAAGGCTTCTGGATGGGCCAAAGCAGTAAATAATAATAAACCACCTGCAGCTGGCTAGGAGGAGGTATCCTGGAAGAGAGAGAGAGCGGAGGGAGGATGGCAAAGTCAGTGTGATAACAGAGGTGAGGCAAGGAACACACAAACACACGTCACCTTAAGCCCTCACCTTGTGCACACAGTCACACAAGGCACAGACAGCAGCCCTCATGCAAACATGGGTGGAGCCTCTCCCGGCTGCTTCTGGGCACTGTTAAAGCCTTGAATGTTGCAGAGGAAATAGAGAGAAAATTCTCTCTCTGCCCACCTCTCATATAATACTAAAACTTTAGGTCACCCAGACTGAACCGACAGTAGATTCAGGACACAAGCACATAATTAGCCAGTGGAACTCCCTGCCACAAGATGTGGTGGTGGTTGGAGGCTTCAGGAGGGGTGTGTTCCCTGAGTTCCCAGAGTTCCCTGGGAAGAAGGTCTGATTGTTAAGCCACTCTGGGAGTTTTAGCACTGGGAGCGGAGTCTCCTAACAACTCTCAGCACCCTTAATGAACTATACTTCCCAGAATTCTTTGGGGTAAGCTGCAACTGTTTAAAGCGGTATCATAGTGGGAATGTGGCCCTTACGAGTGACTGCGGTTTCCCAACCAAATAATGCAAACAAAAAACACGTCTCTTCTAGGAGAGTTTGCAAGCAAATGATAAATTATGCCACTTAATTCCTCTCCAAAAAAACAAAACTAGATTAAAGGAAAACAAAGCTATGTGTCACACACACACACACACACACACACACACACACACACACACACAAACAGAGCAGTGAGAGTACAAAAAGGTTACTTTTGTACTAGTGTACAAAAAGGTTACTATGCACCGATGAAATTTACTGCAAAAAAAACCTGGTGCAGAAACATGTCAAATTTAAGATGGGTAAAAATGAGAAATGGAGAAAAACTGAAGTCAATCAGTTTTTTCTATTTCCTGTCTCAATGGGCGTAGCCAGGGGAGGCGGAGGGAGCTGCTCCCTGCAAATCAGTACAAACAAATCAATACAAATCTTATGTTCTCCCCCAACACACCCACCCACAAAAATCCTGGCTACACCCGTGCCTGTCTCCTCTTTTGCTACTTGCTGCCCTTTGAAACGCAGAGTCTCCTGCAGCTTGGAAAGCAAACGGGTGGCTCCTCCTGCACCTTTGTGCAGCATGACAAGGATGGCCTAGTGCCAACCTCTTGGCCAAAGAAGGCTCTGCTCTGCTCAGGATCCTGTTTGCAGGGAGGGGGTGCCTCTGAGGACGTGCAAAGCGCTGCTTCTCGCCACCGCTCAACATCCACAACTGTCCTCCAGTGCAGACCACGGGGCCCTCTGAGCATGTGTCGAGGGTGACATTGAGCTGCTCTAACGGGTGGAATCCTGGAAAAGCAAGTTGGAACTGCACCCCTTTTGAACAAAAAAAGGTTTTAGCTATGACTAACTTCAGCCCTGTTTCAATTAGCATGGTGTTTGGCCTGATCCTGCCCATGTCAGCCCCACTGAGTTCAACAGAGCTGACTCCCCAAGAAGTCTCGATTGTCAGGTCTCTTGCTGGGTTGGGGCTCATGGAAGTCTGGATATGTTGGGATGTAGGGAGATCACCTGAATTCCCCCTACAAAACACTAGGAAGACAGAGTGGCGTAGTGTCAGACTGGGAGGCCTGGGTTCAAATCTCTTGGAGGCCAGTCACTGCCTCTTGGCCTAACCTACTTCACAAGGATGTTGTGAGGATTAAATGAGGCAGGGGGAGAATCATTCATACTTCCCCACACCCCTTGAGCTTCTTGGAGGAAAGTTAGGATATAGATCAGGCATCCCCAAACTTCGGCCCTCCAGATGTTTTGGACTACAATTCCCATCATCCCTGATCACTGGTCCTGTTAGCTAGGGATCATGGGAGTTGTAGGCCAAAACATCTGGAGGGCCACAGTTTGGGGATGCCTGATATAGATGCTGTAGTGTAATACCGTAGTAACAACAATAATATCAAATAATACTTTCAAAACACACACAGGGGAGTAGATTCCTCTGACAGCAGATCAATCTTACCATTTCTCACTTCATCAGGAAAGACCCACAAGATTTTTGAAGCGGAGCTCTTTATCCTCATTTGTGTTGGATTTGGAATTGTTTTTCTTTTCTTTTTTCTTTTATGTACGAAAGCGGTTTTCTAATGGTTTTTAAATAAATCGCCGTAATAGTTTTTAGTTGCGGGCGTTTCCACTGCGAAAATGCTTTTGAGTTGCTTTAGGGGAGGCAATGAATCAATGGGAAACAAACCGC